>NC_064639.1:478361107-478664138 GCF_023864345.2 Schistocerca serialis cubense | reverse complement strand
ACCTCTCCGTGTTACTTTCCGAAGAAAATTCTGGATTATAAACCCTCAGCACCTCCCCTCCACTCATCTCCTCAACCCTGCCCACAATTACAGGAACGTTTTGTCTAGCTTGTCTGAGCTGACTGATCAGTATGCGACGCTACTGACAATTATTGACGGAACTTTGAAATAATATTATATCAGGTACAATTAAATTGTGCTTTAGCGGGGAGACGTTCGAGAGACTGTGTAACGAGTGCATCGCTCTCCGTCATTTAGCCGAGTTAAATTGTTCGCCCAACAAATTTTATCTCATCAGACCTAATTTCTGTCCCATCCTGTTGCCCTTGACGCTCCAGGTATCCACAATGTAGAAGAAGTTGCGAGCTGCACAGAAGAAATAGGGAGGTGAGTGGGCGAGGAGTACGACGTAATTCTGAAGAATTTTGTAATTTCTTATGTAACCAAATGCGATATCAATGTAATGCTAACTCGGAGGAGATCTTTTCTTACTGAGATAGCATCTGGATCGATTTACGCATTTTTTGTCGGAGATGGGTCATATCGGCGAAGTACCCAGGAGTGTGGACGAAATTAACAGATGAGGTTCTAATAGAACTTGCTGGTTGTGGAGCGCAAGCAGACGCAGGAAGTTATGATTTTGTAGAGTTTGGATTACCTGTAGAAGTGTAATTATTTCTGATTTGGGGCAGACGATCTTGTATCATTCTTTCAGGCAGTTTAACCAACTGTCTTAGTATTGTGCCATGTTACTCGTATGTTCTAAACAACAGTCTCAAAGCCGAATCTTGTATTTTAATTACTTACCCAGCATATCTTAATAGCTCGAAAAAAAATAATTTTCTTCTTCCATCATTCTTGGTGTGTACAAAAGTTTCACTCCCGCACTATGCCACTGGTACCATCGGTGCCTTCTGTAAATTTCTTTTATGTTGTTTTATTTCGTGTTTTAATTAAACACATAAAGATTTAAATCAGTAAAATTTTCATTCATTATTACACCGCATACATCACATCCAAAATCGTTAAAAGGGATACATGGTGCAGAATTTTTTCAACTAATTTTAGTCATTTCTTACAAGATATTTCGTGCCTTAGAACCATATTTTTAGATGAATGACAAATATTTGAGCTTAATATCTCGTAGACGTAATCAGTGTGATATTACTGTCACATCAGTATGTGATAACAGTACATTTCACGGCCAGTATTTTGCCGTTATGTTGGTGGTCTCTTGGAATGAATGTTGGAAGAGAAAACTTCGCATCCTTCTGGCGTTTTCATGTTGGGCTGGGGTGTCCTTTTGTAGCGGCAGAGCGCCCTTTGGTAAATCTCACTGGACCAACCACGCGACCTCTAGGATGGGCTAAGCTTGGTGTAAGTCTGTACTTTGGACACAAAGGGAGTACGATAATCTGGCTCCTTTTCCACGTACTTACGCTGAAGAGCCAAAGAAACTGGTACACCTGCCTAATATCGTGTAGGCCCCCCGCGAGCAAGCAGGAGTGCCGCAACACGACGTGGCATGTCTGAAGTGTTGGTGGAGGGAATTGACACGATGAATCCTGCAGGACTGTCCACAAAACCGTAAGAGTACGAAGGGGTGGGATCTCTTCTGAACACCACGTTGCAAGGCATCCCACATGTGCTCATTAATGTTCATGTCTAGGGAGTTTCGTGTCCAGCGGAAGTGTTTAAACTCAGAAGAGTGTTCCTGGAGCCACTCTGTAGCAATTCTGGCCCTGCGTGGTGTCGCAGTGTACTGCTAGTATTGTCTAAGTCCGTCGGAATGCACAATGGACAAGAATGGACGCAGCTGATCAGACAGGATGCTTACGTACGTGTCACCTGTCACAGTCGTATCTGGACATATCAGGAGTCCCGTATCACTCCAACTGCGCACGCTTCACACCATTACAGAGCATCCACCAGCTTGAACAGTCTCCTGCTGACATGCAGGGTCCATGGATTCATAAGATTGTCTCCATACCCGCACACGTCCATTCGCTCGATCCAATGTGAAACGAGACTCGTCCGACCAGGCAACATGTTTCCAGTCATCAACAGTCATGTCGGTCTTGACGGGCCTAGGTAAGGCGTAAACTTTGTGTCATGCAGTCATCAAGGCTACACGAGTGGGCCTTCTGCTCCGAAAGCCCATATCGATGACGTTTCGTTGAATGGTTCACATGCTGACATTTGTTGATGGTCCGGAACTGAAATCTGCAGCAATTTGCGGAAGGGTTGCCCTTCTGTCACGTTGAACGATTCTCTTCAGCCGCCTTTGGTCCCGATCTTGCAGCATTTTCGTACGGGCCCAGAGATGTCGGAGATTTGATGTTTTACCGGTTTTCTGATACGCACGGTACACTCGTGAAATGGTTGTACGGGAAAATCCCCATTTCATAGCTACCTCGGAGATGCTGTGTCCCATCGCTCATGCGCCGACTATAACATCACGTTCAAACACACTTAATTCTTGATAAAGGCAAATACTTTTAATTAAATGTTCAAATGTGTGTGAAATCTTCTGCGACTTAACTGCTAAGGTCAACAGACCCTTAGCTTACACACTACTTAACCTAAATTATCGTAAGTACAAACACACACACCCATACCCGAGGGAGGACTCGAACCTCCGCCGGGACAGCCGTACAGTCCATGACTGCAGCGCCTTAAACCGCTCGGCTAATCCCGCGCGGCGACTTTTAATTAATCTTGTTCAGCTTCAGAGTAAATATAATTTTTGTTAAAAGCAAACTTGACTTCTGTATGAGTACAATACCGCAGAGCCATATTCTACCTGTTTACATATCACTGTATTCGAATACGCATGCCTATACCAGTTTCTTTGACGCTTCTGTGTAATTGTGAATTGCAGAGTAATCATGTAGATGTAGACGTACGTGCTCACTTTTGAAGGCCCGATGCTTTTTAAAGTTTGCATGGGAACAGTGTTTCTGTTTTCGATCCAAAAAATTTGTTCAACCACTGACATTGTGTCGGTTCGCTTAGCGCAGGGTGCAGACGCACAGACCAATCGGAATAATAACTGTTTCAGTCCAGTGTCAACCTTGTGAAGGGAAAGTATGTATAGTGTACGCAGAGAGGGTGAAGCTTACTGTCTTTCCTCGGTTTTTTCGAATTTTCGTGACATTCCTCGGCCCTCACGTTGGCAATAGTATAGAGTCAGCCCCTCGAATTGAGATTTTTGAAAGGATGGAAGCTGGCGAGGAAGAAGGCATTTCTCAGAGAGTCACGGATGGAATTTCGAGAAATACGGCTGGTGATTGAGAGAGACAGGACTTGACGTCCATTTGAGGCCGTTTTGCCACACTCTGTTGACTTGGAACAGAGGTAAGCTTTTGCAATCCACGGAAGCATGATTCTTAGTCTGAACAATTCGCTTTTCACACGTTTAGGATGTGTAACCTAAACTGCTGACTTAACACCAGTCTGAATTTTGGTTCTTTATTCTTGCATCAGAGAACTGCACAGACAAGGAGATCCTGGCGATATAGCCTCCATACAGTCTTACTTCCGTAAGGTCCCTCTCATAGCATTAGTCTAATTTCTTGCTAACCTAATTCGAGGGTCTATTAATTTTACTTCACTTCTAACCTTTGATTAACCATTGCTTCGTTAAATAGTAAAAAAATGAAAATTTTTAGAGGCAAATGACTTTTAATTAATCTTGTTCAGGTTCAGAGTAAATATAATTTTTATTAAAAGCAAACTTGAGTTCTGTATGAGTACAATCCTCCGGTCATAACAGTGGGTTCTTTGATCACTCTGGGATATGGCTGATCGGAAGTACAACATATGAAACATTAGTTCACTTTATTACAAGAGTGATAAAAAGATTTATTTAACTTTATAAAATCCAGAGACACAGGAAGGAGCCGAATATTAGAACTGTCTTTGAACAGTAGAGCATCACTTGATGCACACAATTACAAACGCTTCTCTTGAAGTACAACTTCAACACTGCAAAAGAACAGTTCCATCTGAGACTTAAATGTGTCCTGACTAAATGCTGTTCACTGCTTCATTGGAGGTCACGAACTGGAGTAGAGAGAGTCCATGACCAGCTCTACATCGACTTCAGTGCGATGGCACTGCAGTTCCGAGAGAGATGACGTGTCTTCAGAAGCACCTCCCATTCGTCGTTGCAGATTGAACGAGACATCGCTGTGATACGACAATTTCCAATACAAGATTCTTGACTTGTTCTGTAGCTTTCCTAGTTAGGCAGCATAATTCTGGTATACTATCAGTAGTGTCGGTGTTGCCCTTTGCATACAGTGGCCACTTTAGACGAGAGGGTATTTTTGTTTCACTAGCTGCAGAAGAAGCACCTTGAGCACACACTCGCTACTCCACACATAGAATGTAATTTGTGACGACCACCATCAACAGGTATGCTATTTGGTACTCCCAGACTGTTCACCAGGAGCGGGTTTGCTTATAAAAAGATTAACTTCAGGAAACTGCTCCAAATTCTAGAGTATTATACAAAACGACAGCAGATATGAGCGACAGAAGAAAACTTCCAGATTTTGGTACAACAAGAGGATGCCTATCCCAGTGACTCTTGGATCAAGGAAAGCTCATAATCTCGTACACCATTCTGTTTTACCCATTGTTGACATAGGTCTTACTGTACATTTGCATGACTAAGCTCCTTAAAGACCAATGAATCTTAAAGTCGCCACGCTGAACTCAGGCTCTAAGCATATCGGAAACAAATATTCAAATTTGGTTTTGTTGTCTAAAGTTGTAGAGCCACACACCCTCTGTGCAATGATTTATGCTTGTCTGGAATTAATTTCCAGGGTATTGTCTATAGTGCGTAATCGCTCTTGAGGACGCTTGAACCCAAGCACTCTCCGCACAGATATTTCTGCAGCGGTAGTGTGATTTGTTTCGCCAGCTTCGTCACCCTGCATTTGGCAGCAATCTCGCGCACGCACGCTGCAAAAAGGACGAGCAGGCACGGCCGTTGTCTGCTGATGCCCCGCAGAGAGCGTTCGCAGCGCACAATACTCCCCGTGTCCAAAATAAGAGCAGCGCATCGCAGGAGCCGAGTCGACAACCTGCGTTCCAGTGTTGTGCGCCGCCGTAATCGAATAGCCAGCGAGCACACGCCACGGGATGAGCTGGCGGCGTTGTCGGCAAGGGCGTTCTGAAGGGCAAGCTGGCTGAGTACATACCGTCCAGAGCAGTCACTGCGCGGAAGGAACGTGTTCAAATGGTGAACGTTGGGCGTCCGTGTTAGCTATGCAGTCGTCATCGTCATTATCATCGTCATCATCGCCTTTGTCTGTTCCGTCGTTATGGAACAGCCATCTCATCTTGGGTCTTCCAAAACTTCTTTTTCCATGTGGTACATATGCCACTGCTTTGCTGGTAATCGACGCTCTGACATTCAGTACACTTGGTCCTTCCATTTAACTTTATATTCCCCAGTTACAGCCGGCCGTTGTGGCCGAGCGGTTCTAGGCGCTTCAGTTCGGAACCGCGCTGCTGCTACGGTCGCAGGTTCGAATCCTGCCTCGGGCATGGATGAATGTGATGTCCTTAGGTTAGTTAGGTTTAAGTAGTTCTAAGTTCTAGGGGACTGATGACATTAGACGTTAAGTCTCATAGTGCTCAGAGCCATTTCAACCATTTGAACCCGGGACCCGGTGCTCGGGAAGCGAGAACGATACTGCAAAACCGCTAGCTGCGGACCTTATGATTACTTTTGATCATATACAGTTGACTCAACTAAGTGCCATTAATTTCTTCTTATCGGTAGAGATCCTAATAAATTATTGGCACAGTAAGCTCACCTGGTCAGCAGTTTGCTAAAAAATGGCTCTGAGCACTATGCGACTTAACTGCTGAGGTCATCAGTCGCCTAGAACTTAGAACTAATTAAACCTAACTAACCTAAGGACATCACACACATCCATGCCCGAGGCAGGATTCGAACCTGCGACCGTAGCGGTCACGCGGTTCCAGACTGAAGCGCCTTTAACCGCACGGCCACACCGGCCGGCCAGCAGTTTGCAGTTTACGTTCACAATCATACATCATACCACAGCTCGTCGTCAGAGAACAAAAAACTAATTTCTACAGGGTGTCAAAGAAAAATAATCCATATTGTGAGAGCTGATAGCACGGACCAAAAAAAGCAAAAATATCCAGTAAACATGGGCTTAGAAGTGCAATTCTTCGTCTTCGCTACTGTGAAGCGCATTTCTCCAACTGCCTGCTCTTTGCTATTACGAACGACTTACAGGGCGCAGCACACAAATCGAGACGCACTCCTCTGTTACTGTACAGGGATCAAGCGTGCAGTAAACATCTGTTAGATTGTTACTGCAAACTGTATTCACTTTCAGCGTAGGTTCAAATGGCTCTGAGCACTATGGGACTTAACATCTGAGGTCATCAGTACCCCTAGAACTTAGAATTACTTAAACCTAACTAACCTAAGGACATCACACACATCCATGCCCGAGGCAGGATTCGAACCTGCGACCGTATCAGTCGCGCGGTTCTGGACTTAAGCGCGTAGAACTGCTCGGCCACCGCCGCTGGCTTCAGGATAAGTCCAGCACATACATTATTACTAACGCAACCATTTTATGTTTTGAAATGTTTGCGAAATGTTGTTACATTGTTGTTTTATCATTGCACTTACCATCATTACACACGGGAAATGGCAGATGTGTTATTTTCTCTGCCTCGTGATGACTGGGTGTTGTGTGATGTCCTTAGGTTAGTTAGGTTTAAGTAGTTCTAAGTTCTAGGGGACTGATGATCATTGATGTTAAGTCCCATAGTGCTCAGAGCAGATGTGTTAATCTATTATGGTCTGGAAAATGGAAGTAAACGTCGAGCCCGTGTCCTGTATGCTGAAAAATATCCAGGACGCAGTACCAGGACAATGTATTATCAAATGTTTATTGATTTAATTACTTTATTCTATAGGTCGCTCGTAACAGCAGAAGAGATGGTTTCTCTGTAGCAAAGATGAACAACTGATCATAGGTCTTTAGGTATGCACTTTACAGCCTATATTTACTGGACATTTTTCCTGTTTTGCTCCATACCATTACTTCTCAAAATATGGAATACTATATTTTAATATCCGCAAGTGGTTCCGCCGTGGTTTACTTGTATTTTATCAGATATTTTTTGCCACTCTTGAACTTCATTGTTACGCTTTTATACAGGCCTTTCAGTAAAAGAGTGGTGTGCTTGGAGTGTCATCGTTCTTCCATTACGCTCCACAGAAATCGTCTGTCTATTCCGTCAAACGCCTTCTTGTAATGTATAAATGCTATGAAGATTTCTTTTCTGTCAGTAGTGTTATAATGAAAACGTTGCAGCTGCGAGTTCTCCTAAAACCGTTCTGATCCCCTGAAAGAAGTGCTTCATTTATTCTTTGTACTTCTTTATAGCTCGTTCTTATTTGCCATACACAGTAGACTTATAGCTGGTAACGCACTTATTTTCTGAAGAGATATATATTCCTCCATTCATCTGGGATTTCACTCTGTAAGCAGCACAAAATTGCAGTATCCTAACATTCAGGAATATGCCATCATATTTCATAAATTCTGCGTTCATTCTGTCTTTTCCTGTTGTTTTATTGTTCGTTGATTCGGGAAGTACTTCGTCGAGTTCTTGACCTGTAAGCAAATATACTACTTATTTCTTCTGTTGCCTCGGTGTCTTCGGCCAAGTGTTGTTACTGATATTACAATGACAAAAGAAGTAGTGGTTGAAAGTCGGAGTCCAGAAATTTTTTTTAAAAAAGAAAGCAGGACTGGAAACGAAATTATGGAGCACACAGAGATAATATCTAAAGATGGAATGAAATCCAGTCATTTGAAATATTTGAACTTATAAAAAACTTCTAAGAAAATTGGTTTAGCATTTTATCCAGTATTTATGCTACTTCTGTGGGAAGCATAGAGTATAAAATGATAGGAAGCAAGTACGAGACATACTCACTGGACAAGAGCCTGAAATTTACGGCAGGAGGGGGAAAGATATCTTCTAGCGCAGTAAGCAGTATGACGGTGCTGACCAGTATAATCAGCGGCTTGACAGGACTGATTCAAATGGTTCAAATGGCTCTGAGCACTATGGGACTTAACTTCTGAGGTCATCAGTCGCCCAGAACTTAGAACTAATTAAACCTAACTAACCTAAGGACATCACACACATCCATGCCCGAGGCAGGATTCGAACCTGCGACCGTAACGGTCGCTCGGCTCCAGACTGTAGCGCCTAGAACCGCACGGCCACTCCGGCCGGCTTTGACAGGACTGAGAGCTACCTTGTAATGTACGGCAACCGAAGATATGCAGTGTGTATCAACAAGAGCAGTAAGCATTTTGGAAAATACTTAAAGCGTGGGAAGCTGTTAATAACCAAAAAGCTTCATTCATAAAAGATACCTAACGAACTTGTCGACAAAATCACTACGTCGATAGTCTGATGAAGATGCTTGCAGTCCTTTTGGGAGACCATTTTAGCATCCGTAAATGTGTCTGGTTCACGGCAGTAACACTTGTAACTGGGCTTTCCGGGGCCCATGTATGCAGACAAACTGCAAAATTATATACTAAGTCATTCACACAACAGAGCTGTTGCGTGTCGTAGAAGTTTGGTGAGACACTCTGAAAGATGACGCGGCTGGAAGCATTACATTCACTAATACGTTGGGCTTTTGTGAGTAAAGTACAATGACAATGAAATATACACTGTAAAAGTAAACCCAGGAGACGAATTTCTGGTTCCATACCAAAATGAACTACGAAGCACACGTTCTACTGCGAGAGCCAACGAGTCCATTGAAATGGGCGACGGCCTTCCTCAGAGATCAAACTGTTTAAGATTATTCGACTACTTAATACGTTATTCGGATACTCTTCATCATTTTCGTTAGGCCTTTTGTGTTCGCGACAGTAGAAAACTGTAACGAGTGAAGTTTTTTCACACTTTGCAGGAACGTTTGTAGTATTTGATCCATCATCAGCAACTATAGTGGTATATGCGCGTAATGAAATAATAAGCAACCAGATGCATAAAAGAAGTACACTACACCACGAAGAAATGCAGATGGTAAACGGGTATTCATTCGACAAATATAGAGCTGACATGTGATTACATTTTCACGCAATTTGGGTGCATAGATCCTGAGAAATCGGTACCCAGAACAACCACCTCTGGCCGTAATAACGGCCTTGATACGCCTGGGCATTGAGTCAAACAGAGCTTGGATGGCGTGTACAGGTACAGCTGCCCATGCAGCTTCAACACGATACCACAGTTCATCAAGAGTAGTGACTGGCGTATTGTGAGGAGCCAGTTGCTCGGCCGCCATTGACCAGATGTTTTCAGTTGGTGAGAGATCTGGAGAATGCGCTGGCCAGGGCAGCAGTCGAACATTTTTTGTATCCAGAGAGGCCCGTACAGGACCTGCAACATGTGGGCGTGCATTATGCTGCTGAAATGTAGTGTTTTGCAGGGATCGAATGAAGGGTAGAGCCACGGGTCGTAACACATCTGAAATGTAATGTCCACTGTTCAAAGTTCCGTCAATGCGAACAAGAGGTGACCGAGACGTGTAACCAATGGCACCCCATACCATCACGCCGGGTGATACGCCAGTATGGCGATGACGAATACACGCTTCCAATGTGCGTTCACCGCGATGTCGCCAAACACGGATGCGACCATCATGATACCTAAACAGAACCTGGATTCATCCGAAAAAATGACGTTTTGCCATTCGTGCACCCAGGTTCGTCGTTGAGTACGCCATCGCAGGCTCTCCTGTCTGTGATGCAGCGTCGAGGGTAACCGCAGCCATGGTCTCCGAGCAGATAGTCCATGCTGCTGCAAACGTCGTCGAACTGTCCGTGCAGATGGTTCTTATCTTGCAAACGTCCCCATCTGTTGACTCAGGGATCGAGACGTGGCTGCACGATCCGTTACAGCCATGCGGATAAGATGCCTGTCATCTCGACTGTTAGTGATACGAGGCCGTTGGGATCCAGCATGGCGTTCCGTATTACCCTCCTGAACCCACACAGATTCCATATTCTGCTAACAGTCATTGGATCTCGACCAACGCGAGCAGCAATGTCGAGATACGATAAACCTCAATCGCGATAGGCTACAATCCGACCTTTATCAAAGTCGGAAACGTGATGGTACGCATTTCTTCTTCTTACACGAGGCACACAACAACGTTTGAGCAGGCAACGCCGGTCAACTGCTGTTTGTGTATGAGAAATCGATTGGAAACTTTCTTCATGTTAGCATGTTGTAGGTGTTGCCACCGGCGCCAACCTTGTGTGAATGGTCTGGAAAGCTAATCATTTGCATATCGCAGCATCTTCTTCCATTCGGTTATATTTCGCGTCTGTAGCACGTCATCTTCGTGGCGTAGCAATTTTAATGGCCAGTAGTGTATAATTTCTTCACCGGTTTCAGTCATTTAGTGCCATTCTTCAGATGGTTATACCTATCGCATTATTGTTGACAGCCGGCCGAAGTGGCCGTGCGGTTAACGGCGCTGCAGTCTGGAACCGCCAGACCGCTACGCTCGCAGGTTCGAATCCTGCCTCGGGCAGGGATGTTTGTGATGTCCTTAGGTTAGTTAGGTTTAACTAGTTCTAAGTTCTAGGGGACTAATGACCTCAGCAGTTGAGTCCCATAGTGCTCTGAACCATTTTTTTTTAATTGTTGACACTTGCAACTGATTGCTTATCATTTCATTATATACGAACATTTATACTTGAAATTCTTCTCAAGGCGAAGGTGCTAATTGTTTACCATTCATGCATAACCACAGTGTATCAGGACGTAACTCATATTCGAAGAAGCAAGCAAAGAGGTGTAACTGACGTGACAAAAGTCGTGGGATAGCGATATGCATATACAAAGTTGGTGGTAGTGTCACTTACACAAGGTATAAAAGGGTAGTGCATTGGCGAAGCTATCGTTTGTACCCAGGTGAGTAACGTGAAAAAGTTTCCGACGTGATTATGTCCGCACCACTGAATTAACAGACTTTGAAGGTAGTGACAGTTGGAGCTACACGCAAGGGACGATCTACGAGTATATAGCCTATGTTTGTGTTAATGTTTATTAGAGTATCGTGTGAAGATCTTAAGTAAATGAGTCAAGAATTTTTCGAGATTTATGGAAACAACGTTAAACATGGACTGCGATATAGATTACTAAACGAATGGTCTGGGGCACAGTCCCTGTTGCAGGTTTCTTATTCAACAGCTTCTATGGGCAACAGAAATTTGATTTTCAACACTTGACACAGTTATTGACCTAATTAAAAAATTTAAAATGCTGTCCAGATCTACTCAATAACAGCTATAATCTTCTGTTAGAGGTGTAACATAATAAGTCAAATATTACAGTTGTATACTGGGTATACGTCTTGAAGGTTCATAATTCACAGAACGCAAATTGTCCGGACTATATTCACCCAGTATCTGATAATGATAGCACTTAGCAGCTTCCAACAGACTTAACGCATAATTTCAAAGCATTCCCAAACTTTTTCTTGCTATATAAAATCCTCCATAAAATGGTGAAAGGAGAAAATATATTTCTTCCTACATTCTGGCTGTAAAACTGCAGCATCAGACATTATTTTTTTATTTATTACTTCTTTACTACTAGTTCTATTCGCAACATACTTTTCAGACAGTATCCACATACCACTGAATCTATCTGCAAAATTATGTCTTTGTGCGACACATAGTTGACGATATATGATGTTTTATACATGAGAGTTCGATTGTTTAAGAAATCGGGGGTGGGGTTTTACTGGAGATCAAATACGCCAAGCAACGGAGAGGCGCACATCAGCCTTAGAACTGACAGTAATACGTCCGTAGTGACGTGCTAACGTGGTACAAATCCAAGAAAATCCATTGAAGTTGGTAAGGACGGCGGGAAAGTTTGCCATGAGACCACGGGAGAGTGTAAGTACTATATCGGCGCAATGTCTGCACTTAATCTGATAGATTTAGACAGGCTGTTTCATGTCCTTAACACTCGTAAGGATGTTGGTAGTTGGAATTTACCATACTTGTCGTCAGCAATCCGTCGCACATGTCCTGAAGTACAGCGTCCACGTTTTCGTTGTTGAGGGTGACGTTGTGAGCTTTTTCCACGACATTAAATATTTTTGCTATGAATTTCTAGTTAGTGTATTGCTTCAAGTAGCTCTGAAGCCACAACGTCGTTAATATTCCTAATGTAACATGTGTTAGCAATGATACAGAGTAAATACCTATATGAATCAATAATGTTTCATAGTGTACGTATCCAGTATTCCAAAGCAACAGTTACTTCAGCTACCATTATCAAAATCTCGTCGAGGATTTTAACTTAACCACAGTATTGAATACTTTCTTCGAAGAATGAGCATCCCGTATCTTATCACGTGCATAATAATTTCGCAGTTGAACAGTATCATCGATTCTCGTGTTGGTAAATGAAGTGGTAAAATTTCACTTATTGGTAGGATACTCAGAAACTGCAGTTTTCATGTTTTTTTCGTCGACTTATACACTGCTGGGCTTTAAAATGCAACAACTTCAAGGCGGCAAGAGACAAATATCACACTGTCATGAAGAGTACTACATGTTAGAATATGCAGATGATTAGCATTTGAATGCAACCACAAAAAGCAGGTATGATGTAATGTGGTCATCATTCTGTTCTAATGGTTCAAATAGCTCTACGCACTATGGGACTTAACGTCTGAGATCATCAGTCCCGTAGACTTAGAACTACTAATAACTAACTGACCTCAGGACGTCACACACATTAATGCCCGAGGCAGGATTCGAACCTGCTACCGCAGCAGCAGCGCGGTTCCGGACTGAAGCGCCTAGAACCGCTCGGCCGCAGCGGCCGGCCAACATTCTGTGTACGCGAAAAGATTACGCAGCGTGTTTCTCATTCGGAAAAGGATGCCTCATGCAAGAACGAGATAGATTTACCAGTACAGCGGCAGGATCATGTCCTGTCGAGATTGCAGAATACCGCTCGACGATATCGCTGCTTGTGTTAGTCGGGATAGCACATCCATCATGCGAATATGGACTCGATGTGTTAGAAGCGCCATATTCAATACCATGCAAGATCTCAACAGCACCGCGCAAGTGTCACCGGAGAGGAAAGATGTATTGTGCTCTATTGTTGCGGCTTCCGTTGACGCGCCAACACAGAGGGGTACAGCGGCAGTGTTGCTACAGAAGAAAAACATTGGCCACAGAAGGGGCAACAAATTGTCTGTTCAGACGAGTCCGGTCCTGCCTACAGCATCATAATTGACGTGTTCATATGTGGAGGCTCCTCGGATAAGTAACGTTGCCACATTGCTGTCTTCATCGCTATACGAGACCGGCATCTTTCGTTACGGTATGGTGTTCCATTGGGTACACTCCAGGTGTTACATTTCCGAGGTCTCCGTGGTGTTACCTTTCAGCAAAACAACGCAAGACCGCTTGTTGCCCATGCTGTCCTGTTCTAACTCGACACAGAGGGCATTTGACTGTAGACCGAACTAGCTCGTTCTCCAAATTTCTCACCAACTGAATAACATCTGGTCATAAGTGGCAGATAGACTGATAGGCCACCATCTACCGGCCACTAAGATCGATGAATTATTGCACAGTGCTGAAGCAGAGTGGAATGACGTAGTCGTATCTGTCATCCAAAGTCAGTTCAACTACATGCTCAGCTTAGTTAGAGACATTGTTGCTGCCAGAGGTTGTAAACTCTGTTTACTAAATTTCGCAACCTGTACAAACCCAAAACAACTACAAAATGTAATTATGTATTCTTCGTACTGTCCTGTATATACACAATAAATAAAATTCCGGTATATGCTATCCTTAGCCAACAACCTTGCTGCAATGGTGAGAACAGTTCTCGTCAGCTCATCGAAGTTAAGCTCTGTCGGGCTTGGATGGGTGCCATTCCGCGTCTGCTGTTGCAAGCAGGCTGCACTAAGTCCTTATGAGGCCAATTGAGTACCTGATTGAATAAGAAATAGCGGCTCCGGTCACGAAAACTGACAAAGAGAGCGGTGGATGATCACATGCCCCTCCATATCTGCAACCACTGACGCCTATCGCCTGAGGATGATACGGCGGTCGGTCGGAGACGTGGGGCCTTCGAGGTCTGTTCGGACGGAGTCTTAAATGCTGTCCTTCCCTATGGTCTAACAGTGTAAAGTACTTGTTTCACCTATACTGGAACAGTGCTTCAGTAACTTGAGTCGAAAGAAAAAGGAAGGTAAGCTGCAAGACTCTCAGCAGATTCTGCAGGCATGTCAAACCATTATATTAGACGCATAGCCGAAGAATGCTCATTATTATTTCTTGAAAGTCTATTTCAAAATTTCAAGAACCAGTATTCGAAAGGAGCTTTAGAATATCCTTACCGTCCTTCGTAGAACCTGATGCTCCTACACAGATTATGAAGATGCCATTATACTTGTAACAGTTTGCAAAATCGCATTCGCAGTCACCCATTCCACATTACGCATTTGAGCGGTACGAAAAGAGGTCCTAATTGCGGGTTAATTAGCAATTCCTTAATACCCACGACGTCACGATTTATTGCCACTTAATTGGTGTTTAAATTTTATTGATTATCCCATGTTTCAAGGCATAATGCTTACAAATTCCTGTTTGTTGTTGTAAATAAGAAGTGTTAACAAGTTAACGTTTTACGAAGATCCCTCTCGCAGATTCTTTGGCAGTAATTGGCAAAACGTTTCAGGTAGACATAAGTGTTTTATTTCGGCATGCTCTATCCTCAGACAATTTTTTGTTCAGCCAAGAATATTTTGAGCTGACTGATGGCGTCGCCATCGGCAGCCCTCTGTCTCCCTTGGTGGCCAACCTTCTTATGGAGGATTTCAGGAGAGAGCTCTTGCATCAGCTGCCTTTAAACCAACTGTACTTTGAAAGTATGTGGACGATTCTTTCATAGTGTGGCTTAAGGGAGCAGATAAATTGATAGAGGTTCTTCACCACCTCAACTCCATTCATAACAAGGTTCGGTTAGCTTTGGAACTAGAGAAAGATGATTGGTTGCATTTCTTGGCTAGACACAAGAATGATGGCTCTCTGGGGCATTCAGTTTATCGTAACCCCACTCGTACTGGTTGGTATTTAAAAGGTCAACTTGTCTTTGCCCGTCGCAAACTATGAGCATGCTTAAAACGCTTGTACACAAAGTTCACACTGTCTCACATCTAGATAGTTTGCCTAAAGAGGTCGCACACATGAGCATAGTGGTCAGCAAAAAATGTTATTCATCCCAGCACATTAACAGGGCATTGTCAGTTAAAACCAAGAATCAGGAAGTGGATAAAGAGGAGCACATTCCGGGAAAATCTTCAGCTTTTCTTCCTTTTATAGGCAAAATTTCGTTTAAAATAGCAAGAACCATCTGTAAATTTCAAATGAAAGTGATTTTCCGCCCACCATCTAAGATTGCAGACCTTTTGGGATTAGTGAAAGACGATGTGTTTTTGCGGAAAGAAAAAATTACGTGTTTCACTGTTTTCGGAAATTCAGCTCCCAAGGGGGTTAAAGAGTTCCAAACTAAATCACTCACTCATCACAGCCCAGCCCAAACAGCTAAGGTTGGAAATTTGAAGAAAGTTTAGATCTTATACTGTAGGCGTCATTCAAGGAGGGATTTTTCGAAATTCCAGCCCTAACAGGGTGAAATTGGGGGTGCAAGGTTTTTTGAAAATATGTCACTGTTTGGGCGATTTTGAACCTAGACCTATGAAAATTTTTATTTTGGTTCTCAGTCAGAAATAAAGAAATATGTGCTTCAGCATCTTTGGAAATTCAACCCATTTGGGATGAAATAGTGGGCAAATGTTTATTTGAAAATAAATAACTGTAAAAGAACTACTAAAGCAGGAAAATAGGTGTTTGACTTCTCGATTATAATGAAAAAATATATATGTCTCAGTGTTTTTGGAAGTTCAACCCCTAGGGAGATGAAATAGGGCCAAACTGACTTACTGACTCATTATGCCTAGCCCAAACCGCTAAGGTTTGAAATTTGGAGAGGGTGGGGATCTTATACTGTAGGCAGAGTTTAAGAAGGGATTGTCGAAATTCCATTCCCAAGAGGGTGAAACAAAGCATGAAAAGCCTTTTGAAAATATGTCACCATTAAGGCAATTTTGGAACTAGAACAACAAAAATTGGTTTTTGGTTTCTCAGTCAGAAATTAAAAAAAAAACGTGTTCCAGCATTTTATGATATTCAGCCATTAAGAGGGGAAAATAGCGGGTGAAAAGTTATTTGAAAATAAATCAGTATTAACGAACTACTAAAGCATTTTTAAAGTTACAGCTATGAAAACTGGTGTTTGATTTTTCAGTAAGAAATAAAATAACATGCGTTTCAGTGTTTTGGGAAATTCAACCCCTAAGGGGGTGAAATAGGAGATGAAATATTTTCTGAAAATTAGTCGCTATTAAGACAATTTTAAAGCTAGACCTACAAAAATTGGATTTAGTTTCTCGATCAAAAATAACGAAATACATGTTTCAGGATTTTTGAAGATTTAGCACCAATGGGGATGAAATAGTGGGTGAAAGTTCTTTTAATATAAATCATTATGAAAGAACTATTAAAGTATTTCTGAAGCTACATCTATGAAAATTGGTATCTGACTTCTTGGTTACAAATAGTGCTTTTGGAAATTCAACCCCTAAGGGGGTGGAAATGGGAATAAAATGTCTTATAAAATATTTCATTGTGGAGGCATTTTTAAAGATAAATCTATGGAAATCTGAATTTGACTTTTTGTTAGAAATTTAAAAAAAATGTTCTTCATTGTTTTTGGAAATTCAACCTCTAAGGAGGTGAAAAAGGAGGTCAAAATTTTTAAGGAAAGATTTTGTAATATTAAAAAAAATTTTATAGCTATGGAAATCGGTATTTCACTTCTCGGTTATGGGATGTAAATTTCTTTGGAAATATCACCACAAGAACGCAAGGTTAATAGAAACTTTGGGCTCCAGCTACGAGAATCACCGATTAGTCAGAGATACATTCGGAAAAAAACACGATTCTATGGCTTTAATTAGCATGAGAATTTCAGAAGGTGTTGTAGTTAGTGATCAACATCAACATAAAATTTCGATTAAAGAAAAGAAAGGTATGTATGCAGACCATACAGTCTACGCGAGCATATATATATATATATATATATATATATATATATATATATATATATATATATATATATATATATATGTGTGTGTGTGTGTGTGTGTGTGTTTATCAAAACATTATTGTGAATATATTTTTTACAGATAGTGTTTTTTTATTGTTCTTGTTGTGGCCTACAGTCCCCAGACTGATACGATGCAGCTCTCTCGATAGTCTCTCCCTAACAACTACCTCCATTTGAACTTCAGTCAAGCCTTGGTCTCCCTCTACAATTTTTACTCTCCCTACACTTCCTTCAGTTAACAAATGGACCTTTCCTTCACGCTTCAAGATTGCCTTATCAACCGATCCCTTCTTTTAGTCAAGTTATGCCGTAAATTCATAATGTATCCCTATCGATCTTCAGCAATCTTCAGTAGCACCACATATCAGAGACTTCTATTCTTTTGTTGTTTGAACTCTGAAAAGCATGTTTTTGTTAATGTTCGACACATACTAGTAACAACAAAGCCATTCAAACTGTTGAAGACGCTCATAAACATTTCTGTGTAATATCTGAACTGTACATCGATTTTCTCGAAGTGGCTGTTCAGAGTGTTTTCTAGTCAGTTGGGGTGTTATATGAAGGACAACTGAGACGATGATATGGTGACATGTTGCTAATTGAATTGTCCCTGGTTGGACCAAGGACGTTTGTCTTACGTGTTCGGTCGACGCTGACAGCTACGGCTTGTAGCGGCGATAACGGCGTGTGGGGGAACGTGCTACGGCTGACTCCGAGTAGCGAACCGCCGCATCCGTAGTGGACGCTGCCAGCGTGTGTTTCGCGTCTCAGTAACCTCTTACAACGCGTTTCAGACAGTTATCTCTGCGACCGCACCAATAACAGTCCCATTCAGAAGATGTGTACCCTTTTTCGACGCCATCCTCTGCGGCTCTGTCTGTAGCTGCCACAGCATTTGCCTTCAAGACGCGTGTTGCCTCATGCAAATGAGTACTATTTGCGACGACGCTGTTCGTTCGCCTGTTATTCCACTTAGTAAGCAGTCATTCACTAACTTCGTTCCCTTATGTAGGACAGGAGTTTCATTTCCATATGCTGCTGCAGTGTGAATATTAGAGACATTTTCTTTCAACAAGGTACACATACGACTATCTGCAATTTTCCAAAAGCAAAGATTTATTTTAAATCACTTTTATAATCTGTTTATAAACGCCAATTTGAGTTTCGCTCAGAAAGCATTCGATGAAACTTTACGCTTCTACCGAAGTATTAATGTACGCGTTAGATAACATAGAACCAATTGTAATACAAAACACTTTCAAGTAAAAATGCTGTTAATTCTGGGTTTTTGTTACTATTACAACATTTAGTTTTGGCTTGTTTCATCATATCGTGTTGCATTTCACGTTTATTTCAAATAACTTAACTTGCGTTATTGTGATGTATTGTCTGGAATTTCTATGTGGCTTAGCCTCTATTGTCACATCGTAGATGAATAGGGCTGTATAATTTGAGAAATCACAGTGTAAACGATGATCGAAAATTAACGCTACAAAAGAAGCAATTGTGTCGTTTTCAGTATTTGTTGGAGAGGAACCGTCACTTTCCAATATTTTCAGTTTTGAACGTAAAATAAGCATGAGTGTAAAGAGCAACATCAGCGCTAACCATTGTTTCCTTACATGAGACACAACATGTATTTATTGAATTTTTAAACTCTTTAACGTGACCTCTGTTCTGACATAACATGTAATTCCCTACTACATTTAGGCTTAATCAGATTGATTAGCCTTGTAGATACAAGTATTTCGTGCGAAACAGCAATTTTTTTTCACAATTCTATCCCACGAGAAAAAAAGTATGATAACATTTGTCATCATATTTTACGCCAGAGTCACATAACTATTCACTGGGTGGACAAAAGTCATGGGACTCCTCCTAATACCGTGTCGGACCTCCTTTTGCCCAGCGTAGTGCAGCAACTCGACATGGCATGGACTCAACAAGACGTTGGAAGTTCCCAGCAGAAGTACTGAGCCACACTGCCACTATAGCCGTCCATAATTACGAAAGCGTTGCCAGTGCAGGAGTTTGTGCACGAACTGAACTCTAGATTACGTCCCATAAATGTTCGATGGGATTCATGTCGGGCGATCTGGATGCCCTATCATTCGCTCGAACAACTGTGACCCGGTGACAAGACACACTGTCATCCATAAAAATTCCATCGTTGTTTGGAGACACGAAGTCCACGAATGGCTACAAATGGTGTCCAAGTAGTCGAACGTAACCATTTCCAGTAAATTATCAGCTCAGTTGGGCCAGAGGACCCAGTGCATTCCCCGTAAACACAGCCAACAACATTATGCAGCTACCACCAGCTTGCACAATTTCTTACTGACAACTTGGGTCCAAGACTTCGACATGATGTTCCTGTCGAGATTCATCTGACCAGGCCGTGATGTTCCTGCCAGGATCATCTGACCAGTCATGATGTTCCTGTTGAGATTCATCCGACCAGGCCATGAAGTTCCTGTCGGAATTCATCTGACCAGGCCATGATTTTTCTGTCGGGATTCATCTGACCAGCAATGATGTTCCTGTAGAAATTCATCTGACCAGGCCATGATTTTCCTGTCGGGGTTCATCTGACCAGGCCATGAAGTTCCCGTCGGGATTCATCTGACCAGGCCATGATTTTCCTGTCGGGATTCATCTGACCAGGCCATGAATTTTCTGTCGGGATTCATCTGACCAGCAATGATGTTCCTGTAGAAATTCATCTGACCAGGCCATGATTTTCCTGTCGGGGTTCATCTGACCAGGCCATGAAGTTCCCGTCGGGATTCATCTGACCAGGCCATGATTTTCCTGTCGGGATTCATCTGACCAGGCCATGAATTTTCTGTCGGGATTCATCTGACCAGCAATGATGTTCCTGTAGAAATTCATCTGACCAGGCCATGATTTTCCTGTCGGGGTTCATCTGACCAGGCCATGAAGTTCCCGTCGGGATTCATCTGACCAGGCCATGATTTTCCTGTCGGGATTCATCTGACCAGGCCATGAATTTTCTGTCGGGATTCATCTGACCAGTCCATGATTTTCCTGTCGGGATTCATCTGACCAGGCCGTGATGTTCCTGTCGGGATTCATCTGACCAGGCCACGATGTTCCTATCGTATAGGTTCCAACCGATATGCCCACCAGCCCAGGAGAGGCGCTGCAGGTGCTGTCGTGCTGCTAGCAGACACACTGGCTTCCGTAGTCTGCTGCCGTAGCACATTAACGCCAAATTTCGCCACACTGTCCTAACGGAAACGGTCTTCGAATGTCTCATATTGATTTCTGCTGTTATTTCACGCAGTGTTGCTTGTCTGTTCGTACTTGCGTCTCTACATAGGTGCTCTCGGTCGTTAAGTGAGACCTGCAGGCCACTGCGTTGTCCGTGATGTGAGTTAATGCCTGAAATTTTGCATTTCCGTTTTACTCTTGATACTGTGGATCTCCGAATATTTAAGTCTCTAACGATTTCCGAAATACGAAAATCAAAGCTGTTAATATCTGCGGTTTTGCCTTTCTCGCAGGCAGTTTTAACTACGATAATGGAGCATTTAAAGCTGTAGATAAACTGTTTCCCCCGAATTGTATACTCAGCAATGTGTTGTTTTGTTTTCTTCCACACTGACAGTTTTAACAGAAAAGAGGGAAGTTGTATTTATGGCTTATCGGCTTATGATTAGAATACTACATACACAATCTGAATAGTCCGAAACTTTGAAATCCAACCAATTCAAAGATAAAATTTGTGTCAAATACTGTCACTGAAGATGATATCCTCCAGCAACAGAAGAGGTGGCTCTCATACCATGATCTCGACCGACTTACCGATTCATTTTATATGACTTCAATTCCTAATCAAGGTTCTGTTTGCAATAACAATAAACGAGATTCTGGTTACTGTTGAGATAGGATGGCGCTTCTGCGCTGTTGTGTCAGGGACAGACGACGGCGATGGCAAGGCGTTGACATCGCAGGAATGTTCCGAGTGCTCCGTGACAGTTGCTCTTTCCGCAAGTGCGCGACCGGTTCGTCGCCGGGCAGCAATAAAACGCGCAAGACTGCACAAAAAGGAGCAGCGCGCCTGAAAATTGGACCATTAGCGCGATTCTCCGCGGCGGCGAATACAATTACGGGATCGCTCCACGGGGCAGCCGCCGGTGGCAATTATCGCGTGAGCCGATTCGTGACGCTCCGGCCGGACTCCACTGCGCATGCGCGCGCCCACGTGCTGTATGCCGCGTTATCCAATAGCCATCCGTACATTCGGCGAACAGCTGATCTCAGCCAGCTGATTTTGGCCCCAACGTTTAGATCAACCAACTGGTGAATTGAAAAGACACTGCTTCCTTCTGATTGGTGTGGAACATTTCTACGGCTTGGTCGTATTCGGATAGAAAAATATTGTAATTTGTCCAACTCAATTTATTTTTAATCGCTTCTAGTACTTTATAATCCTTAAATGTTTATAAGAATGATCTATTGAGGAGGAAAATTCATTTCCATGCAATATACAGGGTGTTACAAAAAGGTACGGCCAAACTTTCAGGAAACATTCCTCACACACAAATAAAGAAAAGATGTTATATGGACATGTGTCCGGAAGCGCTTAGTTTCCATGTTAGAGCTCATTTTAGTTTCGTCAGTATGTACTGCACTTCCTCGATTCACCGCCAGTTGGCCCAATTGAAGGAAGGTAATGTTGACTTCGGTGCTTGTGTTGACATGTAACTCATTGCTCTACAGTACTAGCATCAAGCACATCAGTACGTAGCATCAACAGGTTAGTGTTCATCACGAACGTGGTTTTGCAGTCAGTGCAATGTTTACAAATGCGGAGTTGGCAGTTGCCCATTTGATGTGTGGATTAGCACGGGGCAATAGCCGTGGCGCGGTACGTTTGTATCGAGACAGATTTCCAGGACGAAGGTGTCCCGACAGGAAGACGTTCGAAGCAATTGATCGGCGTCTTAGGGAGCACGGAACATTTCAGCCTATGACTCGCGACTGGGGAAGACCTAGAACGACGAGGACACCTGCAATGGACGAGGCAATTCTTCGTGCAGTTGACGATAACCCTAATAGCAGCGTCAGATAAGTTGCTGCTGTACAAGGTAACGTTGACCACGTCACTGTATGGAGCGTGCTACGGGAGAACCAGTTGTTTCCGTACCATGTACAGCGTGTGCAGGCACTATCAGCAGCTGATTGGCCTCCACGGGTACACTTGTGCGAATGGTTCATCCAACAATGTGTCAATCCTCATTTCAGCGCAAATGTTCTCTTTACGGATGAGGCTTCATTCCAACGTGATCAAATTGTAAATTTCCACAATCAACATGTGTGGGCTGACGAGAATCCGCACGCAATTGTGCAATCACGTCATCAACACACATTTTCTGTGAACGTTTGGGCAGGCATTGTTGGTGATGTCTTGATTGGGCCCCATGTTCTTCCACCTACGCTCAGTGGAGCACGTTATCATGATTTAATGCGGGATACTCTACCTGTGCTGCTAGAACATGTGCCTTTACAAGTACGACACAACATGTGGTTCATGCACGATGGAGCTCCTGCACATTTCAGTCGAAGTGTTGGTACGCTTCTCAACAACAGACTCGGTGACCGATGTATTGGTAGAGCCGGACCAATTCCATGGCCTCCACGCTCTCCTGACCTCAACCCTCTTGACTTTCGTTTATGGGGGCATTTGAAAGCTCTTGTCTACGCAACCCCGGTACCAAATGTAGAGACTCTTCGTGCTCGTATTGTGGACGGCTGTGATACAATACGCCATTCTTCAGGGCTGCATCAGCGCATCAGGGATTCCATGCCGCGGAGGGTGGATGCATGTATCCTCGCTAACGGAGGACATTTTGAACATTTCCTGTAACAAAGTGTTTGAAGTCACGCTGGCACGTTCTGCTGCTGTGTGTTTCCATTCCATGATTAATGTGGTTTGAAGAGAAGTAATAAAATGAGCTCTAACATGGAAAGTAAGCGTTTCCGGACACATGTCCACATAACATATTTTCTTTCTTTGTGTGCGAGGATTGTTTCCTGAAAGCTTGGCCGCACCTTTTTGTAACACCCTGTATATCTGGGACGGAAACTATACGGACACCTTTAGTGGACCTTAATATGGGTTGTGTCCACCCTTCACCATTATGGCGGCTTGAGCTCTCTTTCAGTGAGATATCTCAACGCCTGTGGACGAATGGCAGCCCATTCCTCTTCAAGAGCCGGACCAGAGAAGATAGTGATGTTGGACGCTGTGTCAGAAGCGAAGGCGGCGTCCCAGCTAATCGCACAGCTGTTCTATTCAGTTCGGTCGTGACACAGAGCAGGCCAGTCTACTTCAGAAATGTTGTTCTCCACAAACCATTGTGTCAGAGATGCTGCTTTATGCAGGCAGCATTGGCATGCATATCCTTTCGCAATAATGTATTCTTGAGCACAATTGGGGGACCACATTCAAACCACGAAAAATATCCTCATGACGTAACAGCACCTTCTCTGCACTTCACTGCTCGCACTACAGCCCCGTAGAGAGAGCTCTGAAAAAGGTTTTGGATTACAAAAGGTGCAGTAATTTTGATTTTTAGTCATGTTGTATGTATTACCCCTCTCGTGAAAAATGCAAGTTTTAGACCTTCTACGCCTTGTACTTTATCCTCTATCTTGAAATAACCGCTAAGAAATTGCACTTTTTTCAGTTTTTCCTCAGTAACTCCTTCCAGTGCATTTTAGGCAAAAATATGCAATTGTCAGACGCTGTGAAAAATCTGCAAAAACGCCGAGATGCAGCAAAGAATTGTATATATCAGTGGTTTCGCCTTAATAATTTTTCTTTTAGTGCTGTTTTGTGCAGAATGCATAATAACCAGTGTTGTAGACGATTTAATTTCCTTCAGGATTCATATAAAATATTTGTAATTACTCCCTATACACGCGTAGAAGTGCTGCATTGACAGTTTTAATGAAAGTTGATTTCAAACTTTTCAGTCAAAAATAGTACTTATGAGTGTAATATCACCTTTAAGCCATTATGTATGCAATATATACAAGTAGTTCATGAGATTCATGTAATTTCTGGAGAATAAGTATTTTTTTAAAAAGAAACAACACAGATTTTTTAACGTTTATACATGTACATATATTTCAACGAAATACAGTTTAAAAATAGATCTTAAATTTTATTTGACTCACGTGTACAAAATTTTGTGTTAATAATTGGTCAATTTCTACTGTTCTGTTGTTTTGGCTCACATGTGGTTGAGGTATACAATTCATCACTTCGCTCAATAGGCAGTGAATGATCTAACTCCTCTTCTTCCTTGTCGAATTCAATCTCTGGTCCATTACCGCTTGATTCGAATCCACAATTCACACGGTCAATGGAGCATCGGAGTCCCTTTTTTTTAAATTTGGTAATAGTAAAAGATTTTAAAAGCGCAGATATCGGAACTCATCTACAGATCTATTCGAGACACCTCGGTAACGTGCCACAACAAAAATTCATTTGGTTTCACAATCTTCTCTTTTTCTCCAGCTGGATTTTTGTAAATAGAAACGCTTTTACTGTGGGAAGCATTCCTTTATTTACTTCTGTTGGATACCCATCGAAGACCAGCACAGCATCTTGACCATAATGTCGTTGCAGGTAGGTCACAAATCTTTTAAAAATAACGGAAAAACACTCGCTCCGATTCCAGTGAAGTCTTCGAAGGAGGTAGCCACTGTCTGCTGTATTAACTTCGCTCTTTTTCATTTCTCAGTCTCTTGGTGAGGCGTGAAGGCAGAGTAAAATGTGGACTTTACCCCTCTTCGAATGCCTTCCTCCGAAAAAAGTGGCAATAGAAAAGTAACAAGTTCGTACTCGAAGTACTTTTTTAGATCATCATCAAATTGCTTAGAGAGGATCATCCTGTGGAAAAGTATGAGATGATGCAAAGGTACTTTTCCTCCCTTGTAGCGTTTTATGGAGGTGTGTCGACCACTTCTGTATATTAATTGCCCTATTTTCGCTTTTCTAAAGTTGCTACACCCATCAAATTCAATTTGGTACGCCTATCTCCCATAAGAGACGCAGTTCAGTATGATGCATATGGAATTTAACTGCAAGTTCGAACTGAGGAACATACCAATGCCAAAAGACTTGTGGCCACAAATGCACCTAAAAAAACCTCTGATGCTCCATTGTCTGTGTTCATTGTGAATTTGAATCATGCTGTAATGCACCAGAAATAGAGATGGGGCCCCTCCACGCCCGCACCAACGTGGTGACCGAATCAAAAGTTCTACTGTCACCTCCGTCAAAATGTTAGTTATCTAATAGGTGGATCACAGGATGCTGGGCTGTGATGTTATCCGTGCGTCTGGGTAAAACTACGCATTAACACGGTCCATCAGGTGATAGATAGCGGACGAAACGCGAATGGGGGTAGCAATTTCAAGAGCAAAGGGAAAAATGTACTAAGGCTCGTGCCGTGGGAAAAAACCTCTGCGACAGTGGGATGGGTAGTAAGAGCAGTAGTGGCTTACTAGCTGCGATAGTTCATGCAAGGTTGGGTTTGTTAGTGTGGGTATCATGCATCATTACCGTGGCAGGCGATGGCGATGTGTCCCGGTTTGCCGCAGCCGCTGCATTCCCGGAACAATCAGGATCGTTATATATTAGTGGGAGATCGGCCGTAGATCATCTCACTGTGTGTGTGTGTTGGGGGGTGGGGGGGGGGGGGTGGCTTGTCTGCATGTAGCGTATGGTACGGCTTCCCTGGGTGGTGCCAGTTATTCGGCAAGTGTGTTCCAACTGGTATCCAGCAATGGTGGCTGATTAACAGGGCTCACCTGTAATGTTGTGTTTGCGTGTACTTGGCCACAGATGTTAGGTCCTTGCAAGTACGTCTTTTGGTCCGTAATTTTTGCATCTATGGTTGTGGTCGTAGTTACCCAGATTCATAATGAACAGGTTCTGCGAATGTCTGGAATTTCTGTACAGTCTTGTGGTGAGTTCGTGGATTACCT
Source organism: Schistocerca serialis cubense (assembly GCF_023864345.2). Lineage (NCBI taxonomy): Eukaryota > Metazoa > Arthropoda > Insecta > Orthoptera > Acrididae > Schistocerca > Schistocerca serialis. The sequence goes on along the minus strand of NC_064639.1, from coordinate 478,637,789 downwards.
CCGTGAGAGTCTCAAGTCGCTATTCCCAGCGAAGATCCGCGATGCGTGTGTATTCTTTGATCTGCGGACGGCGCAGGCGTGTGGGCGCGGCGTATCCCCAGACAGGGGTTGCGTACGTCATCAGGGGTCGAATAAGTGTCATGTACATGGACCTCGACACCCGTCTGTTCAGTGTGCTACGCCTCTTGAGCATAGGGTAGAGCTGTTTGAGCCTCGCGCTTGCTATGTTGGTCATATGTTGTATGTGGAACCCCCCCCCCCCCCCCCCCCCAGAGTAATTTCCGGTCCAGCCAGACACCGAGGTATTTGACTTTCTCGCGGAAACGTATTGGGCGTGCATGTAGAGTTATTGGTACACAATATCGGTGTTTGGGCAGTTGCTTCGGTGTTCTAGGAAACAGAACGGCTTCGCACTTGTTGGCGTTTACTCTAACACGCCATTTTTCTAACCAAGGCTCAGCCACTCTGAGTGCGGTCTGTAGGCGTGACGTAATGTTTGATGGTTTCCAATCTTGCGCGAGGATGGCTGTGTCATCCGCCTAGATTGCTATCGTTGTATTGTGTGTGGTTGGGAGATCGAATGCACCAGAGATTCAATTCAACATGATGGAAGAAGACGAGTTAGGTCATCCACTGCCTGTTGGTCGAAGTGATGAATTGTACACGTCAACCACATCTCAGCTAAAATAATAGAAGTTGACGAATTTTTAACTCAAAATTTTGTATGTGTCATGAAATAAAATTTAAGATCTGTTTTTAAACTGTATTTTGTTAGAATGTAAACATATGTAAAAATGTTGAAAATTTCTGTTTTTTCTTTTTTCAAAAATACTTATTCTCCAGAAATTTTTGCCTAAAATGCTCTGGAAAGAGTTGATGGGGAAAACTGAAAATCAAAATTACTCCACTATTTTGGAAACCAAATTCTATCTCTACTGGGTTACTATACGTAAAGACAGATAACATTCTCCAGATATTCGCCAACGGTAACCCTACTACGGGATTGCCAAGGGTATAACGTGGGTCATCTCCCCAAATCAGTCGGTTTCCAACCATCCACTTGGCAGCGGCGTCGCTCTTTACACCCCATCGACAGTCTCCCAGCACTGACTACAGAAACGTACACATTCTGAGCAACTGGTGGACCACTGTAGTCCATTGTTTGTATCTTCCTACGAAAAGTCACTGTGCTTGCTGGAGTGCTGATTCCACGCAATTTTTATAACCACAGTCTGAGATGCTCAGTGGTCCCTGTCCATCAGGACATGTGGTCAGCCTGCTATTGATTTTTTTGTGGTTGTCCCTTGGCGTTTTCACTTCACAGTCACATCACCAGCAGTCGTCTTTGCCAGTTTTAGAGGGTTGAAATGTCCCTGAAGGATCTGTTACTCAGGAGACACCCAATGACTAGTGTACGTTCCAAGTCACTGAGTTCTCCGGACTGAGCCATTCCGCTGTTACCGCTTCTCCATCCACAGCACAATATTCCCCTCCTCTTTTTACGCTGGCGGATCCATCGCTCGTCATATACAGCAGTCAACTACGTTATCGTTGCGGTGTCAAGGTTCTTTTGATCTGACTGGTTCCATGCGGCTCACCACCAATTCCACTCCTGTGCCAATCTTTTCAGCTCAAAGTAGCACTTGGAACCTACATCCTCAATTATTTGTTGAAGATTTACAATCTCTGTCTTTCCCTACAGTTTGCACCCTCTATAGTTCTCTTCAGTACCAAGGAAATTATTCCCTGATGCCTCAACACGTCCTATCATCCTGTCCCTTCTTCTTGTCAGCATTTTCCACATGTTTCTTTCTTCACCAACTCTTCCGAGAAGTTCCTCATTCCTTATCTTATCAGTCCACCTGATTTTCAACAGTCTTGTGTAGCACCACATCCCAAACCCTTAGATTTTCGCACTCGGGAGGACGACGGTTCAATCCCGCGTCCGGCCATCCTGATTTAGGTTTTCCATGATTTCCCTAAATCATTCCAGGCAAATGCCGGGATGGTTCCTCTGAAAGGGCACGGCCTACTTCCTTCCCCATCCTTCCCTAATCCGATGAGACCGATGACCACGCTGTCTGGTCTCCTTCCCCAAAACAACCAACCAACCAACCTTAGATTTTCTTGTTTTCCGGTTTTCCCACTGTCAATAATTCGCTACCATACAATGGTTGTGCGCCAAAGGCACATTCTCAGAAATTTCTTCCTCAGATTACTCTCTGCAGCTCTGAAGTTTTGTTCAGTACAAAATAACAGTAACAATAATATGCATATCCATTTTTATGTTTATCATGTAAATTGTACTTGCATCAAGAGTAATTGCTTTAGGTACATAAAAGCGCAGTAATTACGTGATCATCTAGCTTTTATTGCTTATAAAATGCAATTTACATTCTGTAAGGACATAAAATATGCAATAAACTAACACTGCATGATGTGGCGTTCTAATTATGTGCAAAAGAAACAACCAAACAAACAAAAAAAAAGCAAAAGGGAAGTCGTCGGCTCCTATTTTCCCTCTTACACGTTCATTTATGTTTCTTTCCCTACCAGTTCTACCAGTACTACAGGTTAGAAACCGCATGCTTTGACACAATGAACAAAGTATGCCGGCCGGCGTGGCCGTGCGGTTCTAGGCGCTACAGTCTGGAGCCGAGCGACCGCTACGGTCGCAGGTTCGAATCCTGCATCGAGCATGGATGTGTGTGATGTCCTTAGGTTAGTTAGGTTTAATTAGTTCTAAGTTCTAGGCGACTGATGACCTCAGAAGTTAAGTCCCATAGTGCTCAGAGCCATTTGAACCATTTGAACAAAGTATGTTAATAATCTCAAAACAGTGTTTAACAAACCTTGTACCACTCCACTCTGCTGTACCTTTCTCTTGGGCCATAAGCGACTGCAGTGAGACGGAGGGCGCGAGAAACAACCGGCGCGCACAAAAGCTTTCAGCTGTACCTGCAGTATGTCGTAACCGCGTACTGCCTGAATTACGGCCCAAATTTTGCTGGGATGATATTTATAGTTTGTGCTTTTTTCTTCTTAAAATGTGAGGATAAGTTGATGGTATTTCTTGTCAGCAGAATCCTCTGGACCAGTGTGGTCGCTACGAGTCGGCTGCCCCCTAGTTTATTTGTTCCAGCGTTGTTGCACTGTAGCATATTGGTTGATCTTCACATATCGTCGTGGTTGTTATTTGTATCAGACTCACAGACACGTGGTGGCTTCTGAACTTCCATGTCGGCTAGTTACGCACGATGCACGTGCAAGTGATGTGGCGCGGATGTGGAACTGTTCGATGTCACCCGCCTCTCCCCCCCCCCTCCCCCCCTCCCCATATCAGTGAATGAATCATTCTAAACAGAGACGGCATGGTAGCCCCGCTCTACACCCGTTTGATGTTAACGTACTGATACTGCTTTCTACTGATTTTGTTCCATTCACAATATGCAGCTGAATATTCTTCGCTCATTTGCCAACTGATTCGATGAGAACAGTTCCATTATATCTGTACGGAGGGGGAACACTTTCTCAGTATAGTGGACTTTATTTTGCTGAATTAAGGTGTTATCGTGTAATGCTCATCTAAAAATTCTGTTCTCAAATGTTCGTCTATAGATTTTGTGTCCATTATCACCAGTGTCCACCTATTACAAATAAAGTATTTGCGTCTGTGCATATCAACAAAATACATACAAAAGTCCTTTCTAGTTCGTTATGCTCTCTTACGTACCGAAACATTTGAACCGGTTGCACAGTACCTAAAAATAGTAGATATTGCATCTCATTTGGCTTCATTTCGTTGCTTTTCTCCGATAATACAAGTTCAGTTCACTATGTTGAATATTATTTCTTCTCTTTCTTCAATGATAATGGATGTACCCAACAATTTCTTCGCTGCTGAATAGCTCTTTTCAAATTATGCAAGGCGTCGATTGCACCGACGGCACAGTGAGACCTTAAATCCGCAGTTTGTGGAAGGCGTCATAAGGGCGGACATCGTTATGTGGTGTTTTGGGGCTTATTTTTTACGTACCGTAACTTGGTCTGTTTTTCACGTTACCATGAACCAAGATGTTTATTTCAACTTTCTCGGTGGCCAAGTGTTGCCTTTCTTCAAAATATTGATGATACGTATGCTGCGAACATCCGTCCTCCAATACGCAAAAATGTTCAAATGTGTGTGAAATCCTATGGGACTTAAGTGATAAGGTCATCAGTCCCTAAGCTTACGCACTACTTAACCTAAATTATCCTAAGGACAAACACACACACCCATGCCCGAGGGAGGATTCGAACCTCCGCCGGGACCAGCCACCTCCAATACGCCAACAGGCGTGTTCTCACTACTGTACGTACTCATGCCTGGTTTGACGAACTCTCACCTGCACATTATGCCACCTCGACTGGTCCGCTAAGTCATTCGACGTAACAAACGTTGGGAACTATTTGGAACAGCGGGCGAAACGTAGCAATGAACATCGCTGTAATACAACTATCAACAGCTACTGTTTCATATGGCCTTCCTGAAGAAACTTGTGGATTCTGTTGTGGCCGAGCGGTTCTAGGTCCTTCAGTCTGGAACCGTGCGACCGCTACGGTCGCAGGTTCGAATCCTACCCCGGGCATGGATGTGTGTGCTGTCCTTAGGTTAGTTAGGTTTAAGTAATCCTAAGTTCTAGGGGACTGATGACCTCAGTAGTTAAGTCCCATAGTGCTCAGAGCCATTTGAACCAATAAACAGTATTTATAGCAAAACTGAAATGGTCAATTTAATTCACGTTGCATTCTAAAATTATTGGTCTGTAACATGCAACAGAGAGATATTCTCGTAAAAATAAAGAAAACAATACAGATTTATCACATAGCGCTAGAAAACACAATTAACTCAACAAAAAAATAATGTTAAAAAAACAGCAAAACAAAAATATATCAAACATCACTTCAATACTTACGTAATAAGTTCTTATATAAAACATGTTTCTGCCATTCACAAACAGCATTTGCACTTATCGGTAATAACAGGAAACTGTTGATGAAGAGAATTTTATTCAATGCAAAACAACAATAATAATTACACAATTTTTTATGTTTGTGATTGTAAAGTGTAATTGCATCAAAAGTAATTTCTTTAGTAACGGTGAAGCACGGAAGTTACACGATCAACTAACTTTTATTAGTTGTAAAACGCAATTTATATTCTGTATGGACATAAAATACGCAATGAACTAACACTGAATGAGGTGCAGATCTAATTATGTGTAAAACAGACAACCAAACAAACAAAACAGCAAAAGGAAGGCGTCAGCTCCCATTCTCTCTCTTACACGTTCATTTATGTTTCTTTCCCTGTCAGTTCTGGCAGTACTACCGATAAGTGTACCATTTACTACGTCATTCCTGTTCTGTACCAGAACTACCGAACCGTAGGTTTTGTAGAGCGCATCTAGGCTAGAGACGGTGTTGCAAAGCATTAGTGCGATATCTCCCGGGGTGAATATTCTCAGGCCGCCCTATCTGGTTCCATGAAATTGCAGTGAGATATGAAATTTTGATCATGTTATGAAAATACCACAATCTCTCAGACAAACAAGAAGAAATACATTACATCTTATTCGTTGAAATGGGAACAGAATAAATGGGTCGACTACGAAGGAGAAAGTAAAATACTCAGAATATAGACGTGTAAATTAAGGGCCTATATCAGACAGCTAGATAAGGTCTAGAGATGCCAGGCTCTTCATTCGGATGTTGAAAAGTGTCACATGGTGCGAATACTTCTTCCACGAAAACCAATAAATTTTGACTCCTTGAGAACACGGGGATCGTAGTCTCCGTTGGTTGCAACTTATCGCAACTAAAAGAGAAGATCGTTTGCATGTTAACAAGGTGGGGAACCTGACAGCGAGAAACATGCTATAGTTCAAGTTACGAGGTAATTCATGGTAACGAACGTTTTAATTATTTTCATACCTAATAGGGATTCTGTGGCCATCGCTGCTTCGAAGTTATGAAGCTGATATGAGCCGACCCGATTCTGAACGTTTCAGTAACCAACAACTCCTGCTGATTACAGGAATTGCACGGTTTTACAACTCCTAGCACAAAAGGGAACAGATGAAGGCTAATGTAAGGCACGTTTAATTTAGATATCTTAATAAACTAAAATGCCTCTTCTATCTCGCACAAGCAAGTTATAGCCCGCATCTCGTGGTCGTGCGGTAGCGTTCTCGCTTCCCACGCCCGGGTTCCCGGGTTCGATTCCCGGCGGGGTCAGGGATTTTCTCTGCCTCGTGATGGCTGGGTGTTGTGTGCTGTCCTTAGGTTAGTTAGGTTTAATTAGTTCTAAGTTCTAGGCGACTGATGACCTCAGCCGTTGAGTCGCATAGTGCTCAGAGCCATTTGAACCAAGCAAGTTATATGCTCTGTACTTTTAATATTATTGTGTAAATTGCTTTTATTATTTAACATAACCGTCATATTTCTATATTCATTGTGCGACTATAAGCAGCCTTTTCGTCTTTCTTTAAATCTTTCTAGATGTATGTTCTTTTATGCTGAAGGCTTTTCTCCGTTCTTCATATTCTTTTTTGACCATTTGCTGAATTAGACCGACAAAGATGCAAGACATTCATACTTAGTAACTTCGGAGGGAAGACCTTGTATGAGCAGTTATATCAAAAGCTAGAGTCACTTTCAATTTACGTGCACGCCAATTGTTATTCATCAAACAATTTATTTTCATAGCTAAAAATTATTTATATTTGCGTCAAGGTAAGAAAACAGATCATTAATTCAAAATCTGGTATTCTTTCCTGTGTGAGCAAAACACATTGGAAGAAAAGCTCCATTTAAAATTTTCCTTCGGAGAAAACCCGTACTCTTCCGACTGACCCGTTATCTGTATGGTCCTCAAACGTCGTTATATTTCCAGCTGTACTTCGTCATCATATTCGCAGAAAATACTGTAACCTATATTAACTTTGTTTCTAACATGAGAGAAAATTTTATTTATGAAAATATGAAGAAAACAGACCATTTCAAAAAGGTTTTAAGCTTATTTCTTTACCTCTTCGCGTAAAGAGGAAAAATCTGGAAAATAACTAACCTTTATAAAATCTTTGGTCCTGGAGATTATCTTCAACGATGTAAATCGGAATAACGCATAAATAATCCATTTGGAATGACAATGACAAGGCTGCTCGATAACAGAAAAGCAATTACTTTCGATCTTTCTATACTCCCCAGACGTTCTTTCAGCTTGCCGAAAAGATGTAAATTGCATGGTACATTATCTGGACTGTACAGTGGATCATCACCGCTCATCTCTGTGCGGAATTGGTCAAACTGCTGACATCATTTCACTTCAGCTGGACGCGACATTCCATTCGCTCCATATTCTCCAAGAATTTCGAGGTGATTCTGTGTGAAATTTCGACGTTTTTCCCTCAAAAATGTTACTGTCCCTCGTACTTCGTCTTTGGAGTATGTTTATAGTTGCTGTGCCACCCCACTCCCACACTGTGGCCGTCCGCGGTGGCCAAGCGATTGTAGGCGCTTCAGTCCGGAACCGCGCGACTGCTACGGTCGCAGGTTCGAATCCTGCCTCGGGCATGGATGTGTGTGATGTCCTTAGGTTAGTTGGGTTTAAGTAGTTCTAAGTTCTAGAGGACAGATGCCTTCCGATGTTAAGTCCCATAGTGCTCAGAGCCATTTGAACCATTTGAACCGCACTGCTGCACCTGTTATCCGAACCGCAGCAGAAATGTATCTGCAAGTAACCAGGATCCTGTACTCTCTTCTGACAATGTGCCACTCTTGCTGCACAATGGCCTTAGAGCGGGACGACATGGGTTGCGTAAGTCCGGGAGAATTGGACCACTTTTTTTCTTCAGAATAAAATTTGTGCGTTCTTTAACTTTTTTTTTTTTTTTTTTTTTTTGCTTATGGCAGGATGTTCGTATGGTTTTTGGGCGAGATGGAGTAGTGCACCATGTGAGACGGACCATGTAAAAATGACTATATACTTGAAGAAAAGAGTCTATTAAAATTACATTTTTGTATTAGGAATACGTTGTAATGAGAACAGAATGATACTGTTAAATATTTTAGCCCAAAACAGTTTGATTAGTTCGTTATAAAGCTTGACTGAACATTAGCTTTTGTAACGAATTGCTGGTTTCGTTCACGCATTAGCCTATCTTTCTCTTACCAGGGCAATTTCACTTATTATCAAATGTTGAACAAAATTCATGTGACCATCGTGAACAGGAAACGCTCTGAATCCAATTATTAGTTTCGTAATAGGTTTCCCCATACGCAACACATACATATTTGCCCCATTCATCAAAGCTACTTTCGTAATCTTCTACAATGTCTTCAACTTTCTGCATCTGTTGAACGCTGTGAGGTATTTGCAATTTTTTTCTTTTTTAGCTTCTTCGGTCTCTTTTTTTCTTCACTGTTAGTTTGCTTTGGTGATCGTTTTTGTTTCTATTTTCTGTTTGCGTTTGTCATCCCTCTTTTTCTTTACAGTTTCAATACTTTCATCATTTTGGATGCAGCTGTTGCCTTCCTCTTAAAATTCGTCATTTTATCAATCAAAGGAACAGGTTATTGTGGTGTGCGTACCGTAAGAACTTCGGTACACACACCATCAGATTATTTGACTTGTCATACTAACGAAGTAGGCGAGTGTCAGCAATATGTCTCGTGGTCTTATCGTGGCGTGTTTATCTTCTGCCGTTAGGTCAGACGATTGAAACGCCACTTGCACGCTTAGAGTAGCAGATTGACGGTGACCAACTTTAAACAGAACTTGATTAAAATAATAAAAATCATAGACATTACGTAACTTGATTCTGGATGCTGTTTACAATTGACAATCTGAAGTTCCTTTGGTCTTGGTACGTTAATCTTATTCTCACATATCTCTGATACGTGACAAAGTGTCTATACATTTATCTTCATGGCTATGTACAGGAATATTAGGCACAGACTGAAACTTGACTATAGACTGGTACAGACTGATGCAGACTGATGCAGACTGAGTAATCGGAGACTCGTTATAATACCTCGCGCGTTCAGGTATCACTGCGCGAGTGTGATCCGCGAGGAGAAAAGGTTCTACGTTAGCAGCAATCTCATTGGCTGCGTTACATATTAATACACGGATTGGCGGAAGCAGAATTTGGTCCGTCTCTAAGACAGCGCCATCTCGTAGTGCAGAGACGGACGAGCGCTGCGCGTGCGCTGTTGTGCTTAGCGGGGCGCGCTCTAGTGGGAAAGTTGTGTACGCGATGACACGGAACTATGTACACAACAGTTATATTTCTTACAAATGGTTTTTAAGTGTTGTCATAGGAGTAGTCAGTTTTGAATTGGTAGTCTTCGAAGTTTTAGGTTTAGCAGGAGAGGAGCCCAAAGTTGCGTCAGTGAAGCAATTTGATTTGTGCAGATAACTCTGCTCTTTTGATTTGCTTGGGATGAGTAGGTCTTTTGATGAGCTTTGAAGCGGTTGGTTGGCCTGTGTGTGACATTCAGCTCTTCCATTTTCTGGCACACAAGCATCTTCCGACAAATACCGTAAGCATAGTCTGGGACTGCGGCCATATTGATATTCAGTAGTATTATACCACTTGCCTTGAAGCCACTTTCACCATTTTTAAGCCCACGCTGAGTTGAGCAGTTTCCCAAACTGAAGACGACTAATTTTCCTGGCTGGATTGTTCATCATGAAAGAGCTGCAACATTGTAAAAAAAATCAGCTTTTTAGCTATTTGAAAACTGAGCGGTCTAGCGGCTGGAACCAGTGGGATGTAGGTGGAGAGAGACTCATTAAAATAATCTCTCATTCCTCTGCAAACTCTAATGTTTCCAAACCAGCTTTTGTGTGACCTGTGTCTATCAAGCACAAGCTATACTTTTCCACATGGTTTCTTGAGCGTGGGCCGTGCGGTTAAAGGCGCTGCAGTCTGGAACCGCAAGACCGCTACGGTCGCAGGTTCGAATCCTGCTTCGGGCATGGATGTTTGTGATGTCCTTAGGTTAGTTAGGTTTAACTACTTCTAAGTTCTAGGGGGCTAATGACCTCAGCAGTTGAGTCCCATAGTGCTCAGAGCCATTGGAACCATTTCTTGAGCGTGAAATGGGTTTTTAACTAATAACAATACCAAGTACGGAAAAAACGTATGTTATTCAGTCCTTTTTCGAAATATAAATTATACTGTCATATCACCTAAGGTAAATTGTGGTCCACCTCTCCTTCTTAAAACACGTGGTCCACCTCTCCGAAATAACATTGGCCGTCTCTCCCGATTACCCCTAACACAGCAGAAATTGAAAATACCGCTTCAGTTGTAGGCCGTTCACAATCTGAATTAGTGATTTACATGCAAAAGGGGAAAAAGCATTACAAGAAAGCAGAATGAAGAGCATTAACAGTACATTTTGTGTGGTAAAGGCACATATGGAATGTAGCAGTAAAGAACTGTAGTAAATTCCTAACTAAAAGCCAGCGACTTAAAGCTTCTGTATAAACCGTAAAACAATGAGGTGACAGTTGGTGATAGGGCACCGCTGTCGAGGATTAATGTGATTAGTGCTAATCGTCATATTGTGCACTGCAAGGTACAATATCCGATCAAATTGGAGATGGAGGAGAAGGAGGAATCCGATGATTCGACGTGTGTACAACTTTCGTCGGAGGATGAGGACGAAGAAAGTCACGCGCCAGCACCTGCGGCGCATGAGGAAGCAGACGCGCGGTCGGATGAGTAGAAGAAAGGACAGACATGAAACTGGCCCGACCACTGTTTTCTAAAAAGTCATATGGAACTTTTTTGTTCTCTGATATGTACTACTGCGTGTAAAAATTAATATTAGCTTCGGTCTCTTGTATATTTTCAGTACCACACCTGATGATGGCCATGTGAAAGCCCGAAACCGATAGTGGTTTAAGCATTGGAAAATAAAAAGCACCTTACAGAAGAAGCGGTATTTTCAACCTTCCCTATAATCTCCAGATGATGATGTTCCTCCAGCAGGATTGCTTCTAATCCTAAAAATTAAAATTACGTAACTATGCGATAAAAACTTTTCGGCTTCCCAGAACAGAGAATATGATTTTTTCTCCAAAACTAACACGAAAATAATAGCAACATTTTTGCACTACATTCATTCACAAAATAGAGTCCTCACAAGTAGGAGGGGGTACTCACTAGCGGCGCATTTGTGAAATTCGCCACGGTCTGTCGCATCCAGTGGTTCAATTCTACCGGAGTTACCGCAAGTTATTTTCTGGAGTCGCTACGTACTCGTACTTCTAGTAACTTACTGCCGCTGAAGAACCTAAAGTGAGTCCTCTGTTCTCCAGTCCTCTGTTCTCCACTGAGCCAAAGCGCAGGCTGACTGCTAACAGTTGTCTTCAGAGCTGAGTGGAGATTGCATCACACCCAAAATCCATACCCTAAGTCAGTCATAGCATCTGTTAAAGAATACATGCAAACAGCAATAGCGTAGCTTTGCCAACATCTACACCTGGCTCTGGCTTCCAGAAGACGCTGCCTCTCGGGAGCAAACTCACATCCATAGACTGATGGTAAAATTCCGCTGACGTCGTGGAATATTCCGAGTTAGTTAGCTCCATGTAACAGGGGCTGGAAGATGAATTACTGTCCTACTGAAGAACTTCTTGAGGTAACAAACATGTCTGACTTCCCAGGCGATAAACCCAGGACCATGAACACACGGCTGAGTCATGGTGTTTCGTTTGTTCAACCTCTTTATCGCATGGTGTATAAGAGGAGTGAATTTGTTTTTTCCAGCTGATAACTTAAGCTTGAAGATATCGATAACAACTGGAACAAAATCAACAGAAAGTAACAGCACATCACCATCTAACTTCTCGTCGCCGACTGATTTCTGAGAATTTAAATTCCCCTCAACACCAAGATTGGAACCACTTCCTCCGCAGTCCGGTCGTACCAAACTGCCATGTTGTAATGAACGAACACAACCAGAGTGGATTGTAGAACAGTCCAACTAGAGCAAATTGAAACGGGAATGGACCTCTGAAGCTGACAGAGAGGGGCGATACCAGAGAGCATGCGCTGTGGTGCGAACCGAGGGAGCGGTTTGCATATCTGGACGGTATCTGGCGGCACGAGACGCTAATGGTTCGCGGCGTCGATTACTCACGCGGTTGCGGCGAGGTTTCGCGTACCTCCTAACGAGCGCAGATAGCGCAGGAATCCTCATAACATGTCATGTTACATGCGTAATACAGCTCGAGTGACAGATGAAGTACTCGTAAGCGGCTGTACTTTTATCGGCCAAGGATGAATAAAAAAGTAAAAGGAACTTACGCATCTCCATAGGAGAGCAGTTATAAATCTAGTAAGTACACTAAATACCATACATCTTTTTTTAAACTGCTCAAGACAAGTCTTTCATGTTTTTTGATGTTACGTTCTTATTGCTTTGACCAAGTGCAAACGTAATATAACCGAGGTATAGGCACGTTCAATATTGATTAACGCACGAAATTAGGTACCTGTACACATCCTCATAACAAGTTAGGATAAAAATCAGAAGTTGTAATTTCTAGAGTTATACGCCCATCTTTGAAGATTTTTAGTCACCTGAGAATGTACGACTAAGGAAGTCGTTGCATGCCGCGCCCTCGGCAAAACCGAAAGCATTTGTCTCTTTGCTTACTATATACATAAATAACAACTTAAAAGTTTCATGAAATTGCCATAAAACAAAGAAATCAGAAAAAACCAATACCACTGCCACTGATAAGTGTTTGACTTAGTAGACTTCTTATGGCCAGGAATGTCGTTTGTGCCTGTGCTAATCTACTTTCTATGTGCTCCTTCCTTAGTCTATCTTGCTTTCAAGATAGCTGAATTACTTCACTCTTTTTTTAATAAGTCACCAATTTTAATGTTAAGTTTACCGCTAATCTCGTTTCAACTATTCGTCATTTCTCTCGTTTTTCTAAGGTTTATTATCAGTCCTTATGCAGAAATGATTTCATTGTTCATTTCATTCAAGATGCTCTGTAATTTAATACGGGAATATTATCATTGATGTACTTTCACCCTGAATTTTAACCTCTCTTCAATCTCTTTTTTTTTTTTTTTTATTTCCGTCATTCGGTAGACAATTGAACAGTAGGGGCGAAAGCGCGCATCCCTGCCTTACACCCTTTTTAATCTAAGAACTTCGTTCTTGGTTTTCCATTCTTATTTTTCCCTGTTAGTTCTTGTACATATTGTACCTGTATATCATATGTCTTGCCCTACGGCACGCCCGTATTTTTCACAGAGTTTCGTACGTCTTGCACCATTTTACATCGTCGAATGCTTTTTGTAGGTCGGCAAATCCTATGAAGTTGTCTTCTTTTCTTAAGTCTTGTTTCGATAAACAAGCCCAAAGTCGGATCTGTCTCTCTCTCTGACCTATTTACGTTTCACCTGACAGATCCTCAATTTTCTTTTCCATTATTCCCCACTGGACACGCTATATCTGGGTAGTTTGGATCTATATGTCTTATCCAACCTCAGACGTATTGTAAGTTGGATGTTACTTATATGTTTTCTCCAAGGTGATACAATTTTATGAAAATACTTCTTGAGAACGTCATGGAGCTCCAGTGCTCACTGCTTACGCAAGACTTCATAGCCGTGCTCATTAACATTCTTGTAATTTTCTGCTGGTCATCTTCAAGAACGGCCATAATTGGGAAGTCAAAGTGATCGTTTACGCGGAAGGCCACCCTCATTCTCACGCTTCCCTCGGTGCATAAAAAGCGGACGCGGTCTCGTCGCGTAAACTGATCGGTCGCTGAACTCGCCGGCTCCTCCCCACCAGTGTTTACCTGACAACACAGTACAGCCAGGGACGCGAAACCCGAGCAGATCGCCACTGGAGGCAAGCGCTGTATAACGGTGCTGGCGGGAGGCGGCGCGCGAGGAACAGCCGACCACGTGCGTGTGTTCGGCGCATGCGCAAAAGCTTTGCTGCGGGGCGGGGGGGGGGGGGGTTGGGGGAGGAATTAGTAATTCCGTTGGGCTCGAGTGACGCCCACTTCTTGGTAACTAGATTTGCAACTCAAACTAGAATTTACTTCTGACAAATTGCGTGGAGTTACAGGTTCATCAGACTGTGGACAGGGAAACTGTTACGAGGACAGTGATGTCATGAGACCGAAGCGCTATTTTTAGGTGTACGATGGCCGAAAGGAAACGACCATTTCCTTGCATAATGCATCATTCCGACATTCGTCTGTAGCGAAACAGCGAAACCATAGTAGACCAGATGAAGACGGTCGGACGTATCTTTCTAGCCAGTTATTCCCCAATGCGAAGCCAATAGCCCACTCATCGAAGACCAAAAAAATGTTGAATACTGAAAAAATTCACGTAGTCCCCAATTTTTGTACGCTGGGAGGAGAGAGTGTCCTGAACAACATACTAAAAATCCTGACAGGTAGGATATGAGCGTGCCGCTAGCGTCTTGTGTGTGAATTGCTTTATGGATGTATTATTCGGGAACTCTTCTACACCGCTAGAGGAGAAATTGATCCTTAGTCATCCTGTACGGCGACTGTAGTGTTTTTTTTTCTGGAAATGTAACGAGTGCTGCTGGCTTTTGAGTTTACCGACAGCACCTCCCCAAAATTTTTGTCGAAAATAACTTTACTGAGCTCGTATTCATATAGTGGAGTTCTAAGTGTGCACCTATTTTCAGTTGTTAACTGAGCTATTACGTAAAAAAGCTCGAGAGCTGGAGCTGTCAACTGTCTGCCACACTGAAGAGCTTTTCCGAAGTGTAACATGCTGACAACATAAATTCGATAATGTCGATTTCATTGTCTCCAGCCGGCCGGTGTGGCCGTGCGGTTCTAGGCGCTTCAGTCTGGAACCGCGTGACCGCTACGGTCGCAGGTTCTAATCCTGCCTCGGGCATGGATGTGTGTGATGTCCTTAGGTTAGTTACGTTTAATTAGTTCTAAGTTCTAGGCGACTGATGACCTCAGAAGTTAAGTCGCACAGTGCTCAGAGCCATTTGAACAATTGTCTCCATTATCACTGTCTGCAATACTTCTCACGGTATGAGCGGTATCAAATGCATCAGCCCGGCCTCAGCTCTTTCAACATCTGAAGAGGCCCACAGGCTCAAATTGTCTCCCCCTGAAACAGTAGTAGACGGCACAGGTGTTATGGAGCTTCAGATATTTCAACACATGTCAAGTAATGCATTACAGCAGATAGCTGTTCTACATTTAAACGTGATCCTAATCCTATCTCATCAGAAATATTGATACCCAACTTGCAGTATGGACTGTGGATGTGTGATAAATGTCTTCACTCAGTGCAGCCCACTCTACAAGTACTAGCAATACCTGAATGGAAGAGATTTATGCAGCCTACCAGTAACACAAGTAATGGTGAGAGAAGAACAGTAAATTTCTGGTCATTTATTAATTTAGCACACTGGACTCGCATTCGGGAGGACGACGATTCAATACCGCGTTCGGCCATCCTGATTTAGGTTCTCCGTGATTTCCCTAAATCACTCCAGGCAAATGCCGGGATGGTTCCTTTGAAGGGCACGGCCGACCCGTCCCTGTCCTTCCCTAGCCCGATGAGACAGATGACCTCGCTGTTTGGTCTCTTCCCACAAACAATCCAATCCATTCATTAATTCACCGCCAAGTGACTGCAAAACGGTAGTAGTAAGACCTTTCTTTACGTTGTAGTCAAGTGAAGGGAGACTATACAGAAGACATGTAGCATTAAAAGTACCATCTTAAGTTTTCTTTACTTTTTATTAATCCAGTTTCCAAATTTTTTGACCTCACGGGAGTACACACAGTGTAGCACATCCGTGTGCCCCTAATCCCCAAAATATTTCTGTCTTGAGTATAAAACTGTTAACGGTTAATTTTCCAACGAAAGATAGAGCAGTGCGTTTGTGGGTCACGTGGGAGTGCGGACTGCGTAAAATGTGTTACATGTTAAGAGATGCCAGGTAGAACGAATCTTAAGGGAATGGTTCAAAATGGTTCAAATGGCTCTGAGCACTATGAGACTTAACTTCTGAGGTCATCAGTCGCCTAGAACTTAGAACTAATTAAACCTAACGACATCACACACATCCATGCTCGAGGCAGGATTCGAACCTGCGACCGTAGCGGTCACGCGGTTCCAGACTGAAGCGCCTAGAACCGCACGGCCACACCGGCCGGCTTTAAGGGAATGGAATTCATCTGCGAATCAAGTGGCTTACAAAACTTTCGACCGATTCTTGTCTGTTCCTCATCAGTCTGCGACCCTTGCAGGTTGCATTATTAGAAGGCATAGACAAGATCCAACGAAGAGAGTCGTGGTTCGTCACGGGATCGTTTCGTGCGTATGAGAACGTTACTGAGATTCTGCAAAACAGGTGTTGTGCACCATAGTGAGGTTTACTGTTGAAATTCCGGGAGAGTATGTTCCGGGAAGAGTCGACGACGTATTAGTGTCTCCCACACACGTCTCGCGAAACGACCCCGACGACAGTATTGGAGAAATTAGAGCTAATACGGAGGCTTACGGACAGTCATTCTTCCCACGCAACATTCGTGAATGTAACAGAAGTACCCTCCACCACACACCATCATGTACCTTGCGGAATATAGATGTAGATGTAAATTTACATGTGCTTCTGATACGTGAATAACCTGTCCCTGCCTTCACATCGTGTTTGTAGTGTCTCCACACTGTACTATGTACAATGGTGTGCAAAACTTAAGGATGAAAGTACTTTAAATTTCCTTTACTTTACGTCTATGGTCACAATTTCTTTTTTTTTTTTTTTTTTTTCATCAGGCTACCGGTTTCGGTCTATAATGACCATTTTCAGATCTGTTTTATTAAAGATGGCCATTATAGACCGAAACCGGTACTCTGATGACCAAAAAAAATGTGACCATAGACGTAAAGTAAAGGAAATTTGTTCTATATTTGGGTCACTGTTTTATTAGCGACCATGTCGCAGCTTGGGAAAGTAACTTTCCCATGATACGGCACTGTTTAGTAACATATCCCGATGAAACTTGGATCGTGCATAGAAAGAACTGTTACACTACAGTACAGTACAGTACAGTACAGTACAGAATGAAACTGAAAGCAATACGCCCCAAGACCAACAGAAGTGACACATTTCTTCAAAGACAGCAGTGGCATTGAAGTAACCGCCAATCATGGTGGTCCTCTGTACATTAAAATAGAATGGTCATGGTCCTTAATAGTGTGTGATGTGCGCGGACGGTAATGCATCTCTTCAACATTCTTCAATACTGGTCACAAGTTTGGTAAGGGGATAGGGCGTTCCACCGATCCACCAGCGCTGCCGACAAGTGCTGATCGGTCGTTGGTGCATGTGGACGTACTTCAATACATCCCACACGTGCTAGATGGGATCATGTTCAATAATGTTGACGGATGAATTACGTGTTCCCACCTCTCGCCATATGAGGGTACGTTCAGCATTGTCGAATAGGATCGTTTTGGGGGACTGCGTGTTACGATGCAGGGGAGGCATAATGTCGCATAGGCGTACTGGCCTCCATATATTTGAACACGGTACATTCACCAGCCAACGTTGTTGTGATTCTGCTCTCCTTACGCGTGTGCATCATTTCAGGGGTGCATTCGGGTCTGACTTCACTTTTATCGTTGACAACGCGCGTCCACATTGAACAGGTGGTGGACCTCCTTGAAGGAGAGTACGTTCTGGGAATGGACTGGCCTGTACGCTGCCCTCCCTCCCCCCCCCCCCCCCTCGATTAAAATCCCATTAAACACGCGTATGAAGCGTTGGGTATACGTATCGCAGCACATCCACATGCACCAACGACCAACCATAATTCGTAAAACACTCTAGTGGAGGAATGGAACGCCCTCTCACAAGAACTCATCAACCTTGTGACCAGCATAGGTACACGTTTCAGAGTACGCACTGCTGTCCACGGTGATCGTACACCCTGTCAGGAACTGTTGTGTTGGCAGAAGAGCCAACACCGTATTACTTGTGGGGGCCGAAATGCACGCGTTTCAGCTCACGCAGGCTGGTGTGAGGAGGGAAGGACTCTACTGACGTGAGGTCTGGAACATGACAAGGAATTAGAATTCAGAAAGCGGACGTAATTAGTTTGATACTTAACTTTAATCCATTATGAGGAACGTCGCTCTTGCGCTACGTGATTCACAATCTTATCTGTTCAGAAGACATATAGTAACTGAATATGGCGCCTTGCTAGGTCGTAGCAAATGACGTAGCTAAAGGCTATGCTAACTGTCGTCTCTGGAAATGAGAGCGTATGTAGATAGTGAACCATCGCTAGCAAAGTCGGCTGTAGAACTGGGGCGAGTGCTAGGGAGTCTCTCTAGACCTGCCGTGTGGCGGCGCTCGGTCTGCAATCACTGATAGTGGCGACACGCGGGTCCGACGTATACTAACGGACCGCGGCCGATTTAAAGGCTACCACCTAGCAAGTGTGGTGTCCGGCTGTGACACCACAGGAACCATGTCCCGCCTTTTGTAATGTCCAGGGGACCACCATTAATCGCGATGACTTAGGCGTAATTATTGTCTTTGAATAAAAGTGTCATTTCTATTTGTCTCGTTGCGTATTTTTTTCAGTTTCCTTGTGTGGTATACTGTAGCAGTTCCTTCTGTGTACGGTCCCTCATCGAGCTATGTTGCTTTTCGTTGACACATTACGTGACCGAGCGAGATGGCGCAGCGGTTAGTAAACTGGATTCGCATTCGGGAGGACGGCGGTTCAAACCCGCGTCCGCCCATCCTGATTTAGGTTTTCCGCGATTTCCCTAAGTTGCTGCCGGCCGTGGTGGCCGAGCGGTTCTAGGTGCTTCAGTCTGGCACCGCGTGACCGCTACGGTCGCAGATTCGAATCCTGCCTCGGGCATGGATGTGTGTGATGTCCTTAGGTTAGTTAGGTTTACGTAGTTCTAAGTTCTAGGGGACTGTTGAACTCAGGTGTTAAGTATCATAGTGCTCAGAGCCATTTGAACCAATGGAACCTAAGTTGCCGGCCGAAGTGGCCGTGCGGTTAAAGGCGCTACAGTCTGGAACCGCAAGACCGCTACGGTCGCAGGTTCGAATCCTGCCTCGGGCATGGATGTTTGTGATGTCCTTAGGTTAGTTAGGTTTAACTAGTTCTAAGTTCTAGGGGACTAATGACCTCAGCAGTTGAGTCCCATAGTGCTCAGAGCCATTTGAACCATTTGAACCTAAGTTGCTTCAAGTAGATGCCGGGATGGTTCCTTTGAACTGGCACGGCTGATTTCCTTCCCCGTCCTCCCTAATCTGATGTGACCGATGACTCGCTGTTTGGTCCCTTCCTCCAAACCAACCAACACATCATGCGAAACTTAAGTTCGTCATTAAGTTTTTCTCACGAGTATATTCCCTTGATGCCTGGTGGACTTTTAAACGCAGTGTCACGAGTTGTGCTGTAGAGGTTTGGGAGGCCGGACAGCCTCTGGTGGGAGGGCGTGGTCCCGTGGCGGTGGGTGTGGGCGACCTATCGCACGCGGCGTGTGCCCGCGCTGTCACGTCGGGGACGGGAAGAGAAGGAGGCAGGAGGTGGCGCTGCCAGCCGTTGACCTCACACGTGGTCCCGTGGCCGTACTGTCGCAACGCGACCCGCCACAGCAATCACTACGCGCCACTTGTTTACATCCGCTGTTCACACTCAGCTTTTCGTCAGAAGGAACAGCGCCCAACTCTTTCTTCTATTCTGACGGAAATAGGTGTTACACCATGAAGCATCGGTCCAATATTTATCAAGCATTGCGGAGATGTTCATCACGTAACCGGTATTAAATAAATATACTTTCTTTCTAGTCGGAAGTGATGGGCAGTATCAACATCAGTATGAGGCATGGCCTCCACAGTCACGAAATATACTCTTGTATTTGTGGCGTGGGAGCAGCCAGCCTCAAAAGATCGTGTTGAGGAATTTCTTGCCATGTCTGAAACGTATGATGTGTCGTTTATAAGGACTGCTGGCTTTACGCTGGTCGGAAGCAAACGTCTTCCCATGGGATTCCAGATACGACCTCTGGCTAGTAAATAAGGGGTCTGGGCAAGCCATTTAATGTTCCTTTTATTCCCGAAGCCGTTTGTGGTGTAAACTGCAGCATGGGGTCTTGCATTATCCTGATGGAATATACCACTTAGTATCCTCAGAGGGAAGAAATAAAAGCTTGAAGTTTGTCGATGACATTGTAACTGAGACAGCAAAAGACTTGGAAGAGCAGTTGAACTAAACAGACAGTGCCTTGAAAGGAGGATATAAGATAAACATCAACAAAAGCAAAACAAGGATAATGGAATGTAGCTGAATTAAATCAGGTGATACTAAGAGTATTAGATTAGGAAACAAGACACTTAAAGTAGTAGATGAGGTTTGCCATTCGGCCAGCAAAATAACTATCAGCGGCCGAGGTAGGGAGGATGTAAAATGCAGATTGACAATGGCATGAAAAGCGTTTCTGATGAAGAGAAATTTGCTAACATCGACTATAGACTTAAGCATTATGAAGTCATTTCTAAAGATATTTGGCTGGACATGGACGATAGACAGTTTATACAAGAACAGAACACAAGCTTTTGAAATGTGTTGCTACAGTAGAATGCTGAATATTAGGTAGGTGAATAACGTAATTAATGAGGAGACACCGAAAGCAAATGCGGAGACAAGAAATTTGTGTCACAACTTGATTAAAAGAAGGTATCGCTTGATAGGACACTTTCTGAGACATCAGGGGATCACTAGTTTAGTATTGGAGGGAAGTTCAAAATGGTTCAAATGGCTCTGAGCACTATGCGAGTGAACTTCTGAGGTCATCAGTCGCCTAGAACTTAGAACTAATTAAACCTAACTAACCTAAGAACATCACACACATCCATGGCCGAGGTAGGATTCGAACCTGCGACTGTAGCGGTCGCTCGGCTCCAGACTGTAGCGCCCAGAACCGCACGGCCACTCCGGCCGGGATTGGAGGGAAGTGTGCAGGTTAAAAATTGTATAGGGAGACCAAGAGATGAATGCAGTAAGCACACTCAGAAGGATGTAGGTTGCACTAGTTATTCGGAAATGAAGAGGCTTGTGCAGGATAGAGTAGCATGGAGAGCTGCATCAAACCTGTCTTTGGACCGAAGTCCACAACAGCAACATCCTGAGTGTGCCGGCAGAGTTTATGATTGTCACATGTTGGTAAGCATCAGCCTCCAATCAACAATTACCAGACCAGTCCATTTGTCATAGACTCATATCATGATGTCAGTAGTTGGAGATGTGTGGCTCTTGAGAATCGCTGCTTCCAACGACCTTTCACCAGGTCGTCTACGGACACATTGGCGTCGATCAGGCCACCACAGAGAGAACGGAGACTAATCGCTAACACCACAGACGGCCTCTCATAGTCTCCGCTGGCTCTACACTTTGCAGGTCTCCGTTGTCAGTTGTATGACTTCAGTGGAAAACGACAGATGACAACTCGAGGCGTCAACCTAATTTCCAATAATCTGTTCCCGTGGGTTAGAAGCAACTGACTGTAACGTTTGCCCTGCTTGCAGATGTTCTCATTCGAATATTCGTCAGAGTCAGCCGAATAGTCCTATGAAATGCAGTCCTGAAATGCAGGAGGATCTGCAGCGAACTGACGCATGGTGCAGGGAATGGCAATTGAATCTCAATGTAGACAAGTGTAATGTGCTGCGAATACACAGAAAGATAGATCCTTTATCATTTAGCTACAAAATAGCAGGTGAGCAACTGGAAGCAGTTAATACCATAAATTATCTGGGAGTACGCATTAGGAGTGATTTAAAATGGAATGATCATATAATGTTGATCGTCGGTAAAGCAGATGCCAGACTGAGATTCATTGGAAGAATCCTATGGAAATGCAATCCGAAAACAAAGGAAGTAGGTTACAGTACGCTTGTTCGCCCACTGCTTGAATACTGCTCAGCAGTGTGGGATCCGTACCAGATAGGGTTGATAGAAGATATAGAGAAGATCCAACGGAGAGCAGCGCGCTTCGTTACAGGATCATTTAGTAATCGCGAAAGCGTTACGGAGATGATAGATAAACTCCAGTGGAAGACTCTGCAGGAGAGACGCTCAGTAGCTCAGTACGGGCTTTTGTCAAAGTTTCGAGAACATACCTTCACCGAAGAGTCAAGCAGTATATTGCTCCCTCCTACGTATATCTCGCGAAGAGACCATGAGGATAAAATCAGAGAGATTAGAGCCCACACAGAGGCATACCGACAATCCTTCTTTCCACGAACAATACGAGACTGGAATAGAAGGGAGAACCGATAGAGGTACTCAAGGTACCCTCCGCCACACACCGTCAGGTGGCTTGCGGAGTATGGATGTAGATGTAGATGTAGATCTACTCGTGGCACAGTCCTTCTGCCTGCTGCTCTTGTCGCACTGTTTTTCTGAGTCCGTCTCGTCGTCACGCGTCCTTCAATCGTTGCACTAAAGCCAACTCTCCGGACGGCGTGTAAATATGACGTTACTATGTTCCCCATGCCAATGGTTCGACCTTCTTCAAAGTCCGAAGCATCATGATAAGCTACACGTGCACACCTTGAGCGTGCTGTGTTGCGATATCCGTCTGAGAACTTCTAACAACGGTAGTCACACCCATTATATTCTCACACCACTCTCCATCCGCAGGAGTTTAATAACGGATGATCAAGACGTTCGTACTGCAACACTTTTCATTTTCGTCTCTGCAATCCGGAAATATGGCAAGACACAACACTTAAAGTCTTTGTCAGTGACAAAATTTTATATTATAATAGTAGACAGTTGCTAACGTTGCTGAACGAGGGAATTGTACTATTCAACAGTTCTAAGCATCGAAAAATCTCTTATACGACCCGTCTTTTCGTCCAAGTTTTCCGGGATCTGCATTTCGTTAGTGAAGCTCTTCGCTTCATGTTGTCGAACGCCAGGCACAACGCGTCCCCTGACACACCTCGTAAATCAGACAATTAAGTTCTTACCTGTTCTAAACTACTTACAACCGTTTCGGAAAACTGACAACTTCTTGTAGCTAACACTCAGCATCCCATATTTCCGTATATTAAGCACTCTTAACCGACTCTGTAGCTGAGTGGTTGGC
This sequence comes from Schistocerca serialis cubense, assembly GCF_023864345.2. NCBI lineage: Eukaryota > Metazoa > Arthropoda > Insecta > Orthoptera > Acrididae > Schistocerca > Schistocerca serialis. The sequence continues at coordinate 478,614,561 of NC_064639.1, read as the reverse complement.
ATCCTTGCCTTCGATGCAGAAGGACCTGGCTTCGATTTTCAGTACCTGAGGTTTTTTTCTGAGGTAGGGAGGCTTGGGACGGGGTCCACTCAGCCCTTGTGAGGCCAAATGAGGAGCTGCTTGAATAAAGAAACAGTGGTAGCATCAGGATTGACCTACTGGCAATAACGGCTGGAGGGATTTGTGACATGATGATCACATGTCCCGTGATCGCACATCGCTCCTCGTACTGCCTTGTAGTCAGCAGTTGACTAGTCGGAACAGCCCTTAAATAAGACGTAATCCATGAATGGTGTTCACATTTACGTATGAAGCAATCCTAGACTGCATTCGCATATCCCTCCTCCTCTCCATCCTCATAGACGTAGATCCCACCTAAAGGAAATTTCAGTACGTTTCCTCTCCCAGATACCGAAATCTAGGAGGGAATTTGTCGTTCGTATTGGAAATAGTACCTCCCGGATACATCTCTAACAACTCCACCTGGTATACCCATTCTCACCGTTTTCTTCTCACTTTTATAAGATCGCTGGTTTTCGCAGCTGGAGTCAATTTTAATAATATTCTTCTGGTAGGATGACTGAGTCATGAGTTGGCTACTAGTACAGGCAATCTTCAGATTGACGAAGACTGCCTGCACTAGCTGCCGGAATGTTGGCGATTTCATCACATATGAATCGATCACACACCCTCAAGAATTTTATTAGCACCTTTGCAACTTTCTTAAAAACAGCGCCAGAAAAAAACAATTGAATCCATACCCTACACCCGACCCCAAGTCATAAATGACGACCATATCCCCTGTTCTATTCTCCTCCTCCAGATCAGATACCACAGCAGGAGTGGCTCACACAACGATTCGTCACAATCTTCAGTAGTTACAATGCTCACCGTAGCCAATCCTCCTTTACCAACGTCGTCGAAGTCATCATTTACATCATCATAAAAGCTCTCATTGCTATTGCAACATAGCCACTGTGTAAACTGAACGATTTCTTGTTGACCGCATTTCCTAAATTTAGCATTATAAATACGAAAACAAGTTCTCAACTATTTATAGATGGTAACGAACGCTCGAGAAGAGCAAATGATTTCTGACAACCCTTTACGTTACGTATTTGTAGTAAATTTTAGCCACACGTTTTCGATGCTTCCTTCTCTCCTTAGTAAACCTCCTTCTAATTTTTTTAAAGAATACATTCAAAAACAGCAACGGCTATTGACAGTCCACCTCATGGATGGATTTAACTAACAATGAAGAAAAGTGCTTTACAGTGATCTCTAGCGACAGCCTTTTGGACACAGCAACACCTACAGGAGCACATTACTGTGTTGTTTAAACTCTGTAGCTTTGCGACTGTGTACGGTAAAGGTGATGTCCTGGGAGCTCTTCAGAACGTGTTACTCGAGTAGACATGTCTGATCTGTGAAACCAAATACGCAGATCGCATTGCAACGTACCGGTACTCACGTCACATTGCTCTTCACACATTTCCACCAGCAGGTGTCACCACGTCATTAAGCAGAGACAGCTGACACTCAACAGGCAGCTGAGTAATCTCATCTGTCTTTCTTGCGCTTCTCGCTGTCGCGCATATGACGCCCTTTTGGACACTTAGGCTCCTGTAACTGACACCATCTTTTGCCTGCAGAGTGGTCGGGCTTTGAAGCTAAATGAAAGCACCGTCTTCGAAAAAGGATGTACGGTGGTGTTTACTGATAAGACAGAAACAGAACAGTTTGTGAAGAATTATTACAAAGCGAATAGTGCATTCGGTCCAAGAGCAGCTGATAACACGAATATTTTATTTACATCTACTTCTACACTCCGCATGATGTACGATCCGTTTTTTCTCAGATTTTAGCGTTGTTCGTAAATCGCAGAAAGTGGTACGTTTTTTGACACGGTCTGGACCAGGAGCTTTCTGAATTTTATACTTAAGGCTCTCCTCTACGCACAATGTCTTTCTTGTAATGTCTCCCGTTGCATTTTTGTGAGCACTTTTCTTTGAAACTTTTCTACCTCTTCAATCAATCCAATTGGGTAAGGGTGCGAAATCGTCTAACAATGGTTAACAAGTGATGAAACGAGCGTTTTGTCAGCGACAGCTTTCATGCGTAAATTTAGTTCTTTAGGATTCTTACAATAAATTTAAGCTTGTAATTAATTTGCTTTACATTCCTACATGCAAGGTAACATAGGAGCTGTGACCGTCCACGGAAATCGCTGAGAACTCGGTTTCATTTTTCCAGAACTAATCTCTGCTGTTCAAAAGTGCCAGTCAGTACCTGGACAACGCCAGTCTTATATGGCTCATCATACGGCTTAACGTTGACAGTATTAAAAAGCTGCAAGCGAGTTGGTCACCCAGATTACAGAAAACGGAATGCAATGCATAAAAGCTACTCTGTGCCTTCTGTTCTGAATGAAACCGTTCTTGAGCGTTTATTTTACTGTTAAACTCCAGGTATTCTGCTGTCAGAATCATGTGACTAATGAGGCAGTAGACGCTATACCAAACTACAAGCACTTTTCCTTTAATAAGCAGGTCAGCAAACATTCGATAATAAGCAGAAAGGAAAAACTATTAAAGTTTAGGTAGATGAATAATATGTTGTTAACTATCATATTTCAGTTTGTTTCAGCCGTGTACGAATAATTACGTGTCTACAGTGGTGTCTGTTTCCTTTGCAGGGACTGCACACTCAATAAGCGGGAAAACAAGTGGACGGCCGCCAGACCACGTGGAAACGCTGTTCAAGTCCCGAAAGCGGTGCGGGGGAAGACAGATTGTAAAATCCAGTGCCCAAGGTGAGTACCGAATGTACGCAACACTGGGTATCTAGAGGGACAAGACGATTTTGTCTGAATCATTTTAACGATGTGTAACTCAAGAAACTTTTTGTCACACGAATCTTCCGTCACCTAAATGGTAAGGGTTTCGAACTAGACTCTCAAGAGTGGAAAGATGTTTATAAGTCTGTCTACGTACTTTTATTTCTTTCTTTTACAGGCTAGACGTTTCGTGACAAATGATAAATGGTTACAACGCTTTTAAATGGGCCAGTTTTCTAGTATCTTACTTTAGGAAACATTCTGTCGAAGTGAGCGCTAGTACAGCCATGTGGAAGTCTATGTATAAAAAAACTGTAGTCTAAATTATCAATGAAATATGATGAACTGCTTTACGTTAATTACAGTTACGTGACATAAATCTCCAAGGGACACGCAGATTAAGAAAACAGGAACTGAAGGAACACGTTTCCCGCTTGATAATTAGCCTTCTCAACCTGTTACGCTAATTATACTCCCTGGGTTTCACCGTTTAACGTCCTGATGATTCATTAGGCTCAGCTATTAATGTATATTTGTTTATATCTGTTGTTTTTATACCAAAGAAGACACTTTTAATTAAGATCTTTGCGAACACTGCTTCATTAAAGAATTATATCATGCTAGAGCATGATGTATTAATTCACATCAATATACATCTGATGAGCGTGTGACACAGCGTATTGCTCATACGGTTCTGCATTCTATTAAGTAAACAATAAAGCATAAATTTATGCTCTATGTATCGCGAAATTACTTTTGAGAACTTAAAAATTAAAACTTATTTGGCAATTAAGCAATCACTGCTATTAAATTAACTTCCTATCTACATTACTTCTTACTCTGAACATCAACACAGTTAAACACGAAAACTCATGTAACTACACTCTAAGACAAAAAAAAAGGACGCACCACGAAAGAATTATTCGAATGGGACGGAAATCGGTAGATATGATCTACGAGGGTCACTCCAAAAGAAATGAACACTATTTTTGTAAAAATACAGTTTTCATTCTGCTTGTGGGAGAGTTTTACAGTGTGTAGATACATCCTTCCCACTTGTTTTCAAACTTAGTTCAACCTGTTCCCATGAGTGGCGCCGTCACAGCATGTCTTCAAGGTGGTTGCTACACTTGACGTTCGTCAGAAGCAACGTGCTGACACAGAATTCCTGTACTGTGAAAACGAGACAGTGTGAAACATCCACAAGGGGTTGAAAAAGGTGTATGGAGATGCTGCTTTCGATCGCATTTCAGTTAGTCGGTGGGCAAGCAGATTACGTGATGAAAGCGGACACGGCAACATTGAGGATTGTCCTCGCAGCGGCAGGTCTCCTCCTGCACACACTCCAGACAATGTGCAGAGAGTTAACGAATTGGTGATTGCTGACAGACGCATCACAGTGAACGAATTGTCACGCTGCGTGGGGATAGGGGAAGGAAGTGCTTGCAGAATACTGGAAGTGTGGGCGTTAAAAAAGGTTTGTGCCAGGTGAGTTCCCAGGATGTTGACAGTGGCTCACAAAGAAACAAGAAAAACGGTATGCAGCGAACTTTTGGAACAGTACGAGAATTGTGGAGATGAATTTCTTGGAAGAATTGTGACAGGTGATGAAACATGGCTCCATCGTTTTTCACCAGTGACGAAGAGGCAATCAATGGAGTGGCATCATGCAAATTCACCGAAGAAAAATAATTCAAAACCACACCTTCTGCTGGAAAAGTTATGGCTACGGTGTTTTTCGATTCCGAAGGTCTCTTGCTTGTGGACATCATGCCAAGTGGAACTACCATAAATTCTGATGCATTTGTGACGACGCTGAAGAAACTTCAAGCTCGACTGAGTCGTGTTCGAGCACATCGGCAAAAGCAGGATGTTTTGCTGTTGCACGACAATGTACGGCCAAATGTCAGTCAAAAAACAATGGAAGCCATCACAAAACTCGGATGGACAACAGTGAAACACCCGCCTTACAGTCCTGACCTGGCTCCATGTGACTATCATCTGACTATCAACTGAAAGACTCTCTTCGTGGAACAAGGTTTGAAGATGATGACTCCCTTGTGCACGCTGCCAAACAGTGGCTCCAATAGGTTGGTCCACAATTTTACCGTGCGGGTATACAGGCGCTGATTCCAAGATGGCGTAAGGCAGTTGAGAGGGATGGAAATTATGTGAAGAAATGAAAATAATGTTCCTAAAGGATGTATCTACACACTGTAAAACTTTCAAACATGTAGGATAAAAGACGGATTAAAAAAAATAGTGTGCATTTCTTTTGGAGTGACCCTCGTACATGTACAGACAAACAAATGATTACGATTTCAGAAAAATTGGATGATTCATTCAAGAGACAGAGCACCACATATTGAGAAGTCAACAACGCGTAGGTCCTCATTTGGCCCTCGCACAAGCAGTTATTCGGCTTGGCACTGATTGATAGAGTTGTTGGATATCCTCCTGAGGGATATAGTACCAAATTCCCTCCAGTTGGCGCATTAGATCGTCAAAACCCCGAGCTGGTTAGAGAGCCCTGTCCAAAATGCTCCATTGCTCAACTGGGGAAAGATCCGGTGACGTTGTTGGCCAAGAAATGGTTTGGCAAGCACGAAGACAATCAGTAGAAACTCTCGCCGTGAGCAGGAGGGCATTATTTTGCTGAAAAGTAAGCCCAGGAAGGCTTGCCATGAAGGGAAATAAAACAGGTCAAAGAATATCGTCAACACACCGCTGTGCTGTAAGGCTGCCGCTGATGATAACCATAGCGGTCGAGCTATGAAATCAGATGGCACCCCAGACCATCACTACTGGCTGTCTGACCGTATGGCGGCCAAAAGTTAGTTTGGTAGCCACCCATGTCTCTAGAAACGTCTTCGCTGTTCGTCAGGGCTCATTTCGAAGCGGGACCGATCACTGAATCCAGTTCTATTCCAGACAGTGAGATTCCAGGTCGAAGACGTGTCTGGAGACGCCCCAGACAACGGTGAAATTCCAGCCTGACTGTCGCCCGCCCTAAGGTCCGACAGTCAGGAGGGATGGTCTGGAGTGCCATTTGATTTCGTGGCTGGACCCCTTTGGTTGTTATCCGCGACAACCTTACAGCTGTTTTTTTGTTTTGTTTTAGAGTGTATTTGAAATGTTAGCAGCTAGATGTCAAGCACATTTCACTCCTAAGATTAAACTCACATTCTCGTATGGAGAAACAGTGCTCAATGGGAGTAACTAAGCTGCTTTCCATGCAACGTGTCGTAATGGCAAGAAAGCACATATACCTCTGCACTTCATGCTAGCAACAGGTCGCACCATAATGGCACAGAAAGTAGATAGGAACTGAATCGCTGAAAACTGGGTTCTTTTAATTTAAGTACTGACGCACATTGGTCAGTAGCCCTCAGTTTGTTGATGATTCTCACGCGCAACGTCTCGTGAAGAAAGATGTTGCTAATGGACTCGAAGCGAGACAGCCACGTCAGATTATTGTACAGAGATGAGCAGTTGAACATTGCGAGACGCACGCAAGTCTCACTCGTGTCGGGCTTCCACTTCTATAAAAAGGCATTTATTGTCAAAGTCAGTTACGCGCCTGGAAACCATTGACAAGTGAACAGAAATTAGTTATCGTGAGGATACTTACACGTTTTATATAGTCAGGATAAGTAATTGGTGACCATCTGAGGACGCCTAGGTGCCGAAACCGGCTATGATCACACATGAATAATTTATGAAATTGGAGCTGGCACTTTGTCTATAATAACTTTTCCTTTCGTATACCACGAAAAAAAAATTGTCGGTTAAAAAATAGCATGCTGCAGTTTACCGTGTTTGTGTCCGGTGTTTTGTTGATATTCACTGACTCGGCCTACTGTATAGAAATAGTTTATACCGGGCGGGTAACAGCTAGCACAGAAGCGTACAAGCAGTCATTATTTCTTCGGTCCATGCGTTAATAGAGAAACCGTAATATATGGTACAATAATACGTAAGTACCCCCTGCCTTGCACTTCACAATCACATGCAGAGTATATATTCAGATGCAGGACATAACAGGGCGCAGTCCCCTCAATGGTTCGCACATTTTACGGTTTTTTGCGAAACGTTTTACAACAAACATTTGTCAGTATTGTGCTACTGCAGTTCTCATGCAGAGAGCCGTCAAAAGCAGTTAAAGTGCAAGAGAAGTCTACAGGAATGAAAGAACGTCGCATAACCATCTGCTTTCTTTAACCAGAGAGAGGGATTCGTACTGGTATCTGCTTTCACTCATGATCGGTCTTCCAAAAAGGACTCGTCGTAGCAGTCGATACAATATACAACCATGTTACATACCCTTGTGATGCCTCTGTCGTGAAATCGAACCTCAAATTGTGCCCATTAATTTTCTTCTGTCGTTTTCGAGCCGTGTGAAAATATTTGCTACGAAAATTTATGAGATCCCGTGCCCAGTCAGGATGAAGTTTTACACCATTTGCGCGCAGTGTGTCTGCCCAGCGTTATTTTGGTTAACCTTTGGGAATCTTTCCTTAGACATCCGTTGCGCACTCTCTGTTTGCCATTGTGTCATCTTCGGCAAGCAGCACATGCCCAAACCCCGGAAAACGATTCGTCTCGCATTTATTTAATCCTAAATCGGAGCTGTACTGAAGCTTTTTCTGATGTCTTCATTTGACACATGATTCATTCTAATGACATCAGGTATCCTTTGCAATTTCGTTTCCATGACATTTCGTTTATGAAGGTAAACATATGGTATCATACAGCGAGACAGGGTGAACGATTGTGTGCAAGACTTTCAACTAAATGTGCAGCCTCAGGATGGCAATCGTTAGCACCTACTGGCTGTCGAATAAAAGACTATCTCCAGGGGGAATTCTACCAATCTATTACACAGCCATTCGTCCTGCCGCACGCTGGAACACATGACTGCAGTCACAAACCTAAGTTACGCAGCTGTTTGAGATGACATGTTGCCTACCACTAACAGAAATATTTTTGCAGTAAATTCTCAGACCTCCTGACAGCCATTTATTTAGACGGAACTCCCCTCTCAAAGAGTCCGTTTACGGTACAAGAACGTCTTGCCTGAATGTGGAGTATAGAAGCTTCACACAACTATCTTTTAAGCAGGTGTAGCGCGAAGGCCTATTTACTGACAGAAAATAACAACAGCCATTCCATTCTGTGCTGGATCCGTCAGCCGTACAACATTAAGCAAGTCTCATAACATGGCGTGTGTAATAATGGCAAAGAGCAGACTCTTCGTTGAGCAAAATAGCTGCTCAACAACTGTAATCAGGGAGAGAGAGGGAAATGTATTACATTAGACAACCCTGTGTAGGAAGTGCAATCGGAAAACAAACAAAGAAACAAAATACTTTGCTTCCAACTGTTTACTATCCTACTAGCGACTTCACATCGAAGCGGATTTTGGAACAGCAGGAATCCGTCAGTATTATTTTCTTTTGCTTTTGTCGTGAATAAATTGCAAATCTGAATCTTCTGTGGAAGTGCATACAATTTCGTTTGGGTCCTCAGCTGATTAGTTTGATACGGTCCTCTCCTGTGTCATTCTCATCATATTAGAGCAGCATTTATAAATTTACTGATCGCATGTGCCTTGTGGGAAACATTCAGATGGTCCGTTAACATGAGCAGGAATTGGGCTGTAGCTTCTCCTGCTAGGAGAAAGATGTAACCACGAGCTGATGGGCGTGGGTTCGCGTCTGAATGGCCCTGAATGGCTTTTTGCCAAGAGACACTGAAAGCGTTGTTTTGCCTGGTGAAGTCTGCCATTAATCTTCTCCCTGGTTTTAGCTGTAGATGGAGTAACAGTCAGGAAATATTCCATTACATCTATCGAATTTTGACACAATATGTGTGTGAGTATTCGTAGGAAGAGAGCAGCATCTTTTAGAAAATAAACTTTTCCATTTTCGACGCATGCTTTGATGAAAGCGAAGATTGTATCCGGTGTGAGTTTCGAAAGTGTATCATTTGCAGCCTTCTGCTGAGGAGAGCGTCCGAAGGATAGTTTATGTTTCAGACAGTGGGGGTCCAATCCCACATTCACCTGACATGAGAAAACCTCATAAATCTTCATCCAGGCTGGTCTGTGTAGCGAACCATCCCCGGGTATTTCAACGTTGGGAGTCGCTACGATCGGGAATTACAATGCTATGCGTAAATTATCTTTCTCTAACAATATTTTACATTGCAATGGATGCGTGAAACAGATCCTAAGCAGCAATGGAACAAGCTTCAAAAAGTGTATTAACAATCCTTTAGTGCATTTCTGTAAATAAACTGGACAGTGTAAGTGTGATTGGGCGTAATTTTGGTTTCATAAGTTCTCTTTCGAACCACACAAATACGTTATGCGACTGAAACCTCATAAAATGTCTTAAGAAATGTCTGTCAACACTGTCTCCCTACATGAATGAAACTTGAGGCTTTTCACTTTTAAACACAAAACAGACACGCTTTAGCTTTTAATTCATTCTGCGAAGAAACTTGATAGCTGAGTGAAAAATGTACTTGCTGACGCCTGTTACCGGGAGAGATGGCACAGTGGTTTAACATTAGATTAGCATGAAGGGGAGCGAAAGTCAAAACTCTCTCGACCATCCAGGTTTAGAATTTTCATGCAGTTTCTGAATCTGTTCAGGAGAGTGCTGATGGTTCATCTGAAAAGGGACGGCTGGTTTTCTTCTTTATTCTTGTCACACCTGAGCTGCATCCTGAATGACAGTAACATCGACAGGACACTAATCTGCGTTGTCTGCTCCCGTCAGACAGGTATCAGCTATTACGGATTAATCTCTTTATATTGCGACTAGTAGTTAGATGCCGTGAGATGAATAAAAAATCGGTAAATGAACCAATTTTAAAATACGCAAGCAACAAATCTTATTAACCATATCCCTTATGGACATTTTATGAACCCATGGCTGTCTGTTAAACCTAAGTACAGAAAATTACAGCCAGCCACTTTTTTTAATATTCGCTTATGGAGTAAAAAAGTGACTCATTGCAGTTTCCGGTATTTATATTGTTAACAAATTTGTTGATGATTCGCTTACGTAACGACGGGTTTGTCGTGTATTCACATAGGATCTGTAAATAAGGTAATACGTTGTGGTTTCAGTGTTAATGTTTTAGTGTACATTAAGTCAAATACAACACGTAAATTTTCAACTTGCTAAGCATCATATGCTTGTAAAAAAAAGAAAAGAAAAAGGAAGATCAAGTGCTCGAACTTAATATAATATGGCAAAACAATACATACAAAGTAAAAAACAGAATTGTCAGAGACATTAATGTGTAAACGTTGATAGACACACGGAAGGATAATGAAGGTCCTCTGCCCTTAAACATATAGACAGGATTCACATACTAGAGAGATTAAACGAACAAAATGCTTATTAACAAGTGAAGTTGATATGATAGAATTGTTTCGAATTTATTGAAGAGTGAATTGGTTGTTCGTTGAAAATTAGTTCTTAATTTAGAAAGGGCTGGTGTCTTATTCTTATAGACTGTACATAAGAGTGTCTTCCTTGACGTATGTTGTTGTTGGTGCAATTAGTCTTTAGAGGCTTGTTACGTCCACAACGTTTGGCTCTTCAGAATGTCATTCCAGTCGCCGTAGAATCGTGTTTACTCTCAGAGAATATCTGTCGTTGCCAAAGCGTTACTCCTTAATGGTCGGAGAAGTAAAAGTGATGTTACCGCAAACAGGCTCTGCAGGTGTTGACATCGTACAGCGAAATACAAACTGTGACAGAGATACAAGACACTCGCCACGGACTTAATTTCCACCATAGCACGCTGTCTGACGTCAGAGGGCGCAATGCATCGTGAGGTGAGATTACGGTGACGAATGGCGGCGAGCGTGCCGCCTGTACATTAGTTGCAAACAGGTTTCAGGTCACTGCCCTGGCCGCCCTACCACACAAATCCAAGACCGCGCATTCTTTTTCTTTTCGGGAAAGCCGTACCCTAAGTCCGTCGCATGTTGTTTTCTGACACCGTTGGATCCTGCGACACGAAAAACCAATTAGAATATCAGACGATTCTGTAATGCGGCTGCTGCATAAAACGACGTTTTCGTCAGTCACAAGGAACGAAGCGCTCTTATGATGGTATTTTGATGTCAGATGCTGACACTAGTCGAATGCACTTTCGCACATCGTCGTTTCCGCGTTCACGTGTTGCGATACCGTTCCCCTCCCGCCGAAGCCACTAAATGCGCTGTGGTAGTGCAATATGGCCGAGAAGTTTTAGGTTAATTTCCCGGTGGCAGAAAACGTTTTCATCTCTTCTTGTTTGTTGACAAGGGAGTGATAGACATTGGCTCTCAATACTGATCATCATATTGTGCACCAATGTTCTGGATTACACGGTAAATGTATGAATAATGTTCTGCAGAGTGAGCTCATACGACACTCACGATGAAAGTCTATCCGTGGTGTAGTACGTTTAAGTTCCGCAAACCCATTATGTTTCATGTTCTACCAGGACAGGATTTATTATTCTCTCTTTCAGTGCCAACTTCATCAACGCATAGACCAGCGCAGTAATACTCGTTGGTCCAGTCACAGAATGGTTCAAATGGCTCTAACAAGTAAGCACTATGGAGCTTAATATCTGAGGTCATCAGTCCCCTAGAGTTAGAACTACTCAAGCCTAACTAACCTAAGGACATCATACGCCACGCGGGATTAGCCGAGCGGCGAAGGTTCGAGCCCTCCCTCAGGCATGGGTGTGTGTGTTTGTCGTTAGGATAATTTAGGTTAAGTAGTGTGTAAGCTTAGGGACTGATGACCTTAGTAGTTAAGTCCCATAAGATTTCATACACATTTGAACATTTTGACGTCGTACACATCCATGCCCGAGACAGGATTCGAACCTGCGACCGTAGCAGCAGCGCGGTTCCAGACTGAAGCACCTAGAACCGCTCGGCCACATCGGCCGGCGGTCCAGTCACACATATTGTAAATGTTACGCAATGGATTAAAGGAAGACCATAGCGACCACCTTCATTAGGATCTTGTCGAGAGAAAGATTGCAGCAGCAGACATTGAACACACGGGCTCAGCTTATCTTCTCCAGTCTGCAGAAGTCATACTGTTCTAACAGTAGTAGGTTCTTCGAAACGAAGGACAGGACACGCTATAAGTATTTAGTGGCGAAAATAATGTGGGTACTAACGAGAAAGATCGTTTGAAGGTGCGAAGGGGATCAATGTGATTGCCAGGTATCGTGTTCCACCGTGCGTTATAATTGTCTGTCCAAAGGAACAAATTGATTATTTTCTCGAGTGTCGATTGTTTTGGTCTACTCTACAGTTCTACCACAGGAAATGAATGTAGTCCACAGGCCAGGAAATGGTCTGATTTTCGTGCGAATAATTTAGTAATAATTTTACAGATTGCTCTCTGAAGTTTAAAACAAACCACCCTGAGACAAATGGTTCTTGCTGTAGTTAATTTAAGAAATTGGATTTCTGTGGAACAGGAAATCAAGTTGTTGCCTCCTAGCCTGAGAAGGGAACGTGGAACAAATTTGCAGCACTCCGAAAAAAGGCTGTACTGCTGCTATGACAAAAGACCTACTAACAGCCTGTAGAGTTGTCTGTAAATGATTATGCCCCGGAATTAAGCAGCTACAACAAAAAAGAAGAATCGTGCAACGAAAGTAGCGCTGGAGTAGAATTCATTTTTGCTCTAGAATTTACCCTAATACGACAGCAACGAATCTTGAAAATAATAACATGAAATTAAGATAATTTTCGCTAATGCAGCAAAGTAAACTATAACTTCAGAATGTGAGAGATCAATGACTCTTATCCTCTAGAAGGAAACGAACAGTGTGCAAGAAAATAAAATGCCCTCTATACCACTTTTCGCTACGAAAATAGATTATTTGTTGGGACTAGGGGGGTTGATATGTCCGAGAGTGTTAGACTTGTATCTTACATGTGAGTTGCTTAGTCAACCGCGTTTAATAAACCAAAATGACATATCCCCACACTGAAAATTGTACTTTGACACTGATGGCTACCACAAGACTCCAGTAGCGATCGTCATGCAACGCTGTGGCCATCCGTACAACCAGATCTCGCAACATAAATTACGATATCAGGTACATGGAAAATTTGGCAATGGCCAAAAATGTGAGGAAGATCGAGTCCCATGTCAAAGAGTGTCTCGCGTCATCTCCAGCATGCCTGCTGTACATTTAGAGAACCTGTGTATTATTGTATGTTGCTTAAGAGTGCAATGTATGTCTTCTTTGTATGGGCTTGGAACTTCTACAGGCAATTTCTTCGTAAACCAATAAAATTTCATGTACTCTTTCGCAGTGCTGTTAGAAACACATTTCAAAGACAGATAAGTGAAAAGATAAATGACTTCATTAAATTAATTTAATTAATTAAAAACCCAGAGAAGCAGAAGCGGTACAAACAAACAAATCTCCAGTTGCCCGTTGTTCACAGTAGGCCTAAACTATAGTGAAGTGGTACTCTTCACTGCAAAATAGCATTTCAAACTTTCGCTTGCTTATTCTGCCTGACTTTTTAACTGTGGGATTATTTCAGCGGCCAGATAGGTTGACCTACATCACTCAAGCATACGAGACACTCGACTGTAAATCAAGGTTAACCAGCATCACAATCAATTAACGCAGTCGTTTATTGCTGCCTTGGCTGTAGGCAGTAACATATAACCAGTTATACTGCTCAAAGATCCTGCCCTACATCTTACCAACTACATACTGTACCGTGGGTGACTTCTTCCAAAACGTCTACATCCTTGGCCGGTCCTTCACGGAGTTAGCACGTCTGGAACGCTATGATCGTGCCTTCGCTCTTGTGCAAGGTAAAGTCATTCTGTCCAATATACAGCTTGTTTCTGTGGCGGTCGTTCAACCTTCGACAATTCAGGCCGCTGATTTGCACGGAATTCGCGCGCCTAGAGTGGGCTTAGGTGACACCCCCGGGATAATAAGGCCGCCCAGCAGTGTTAGTGACGTCACACTAAGCGGCCCATAGCCGACGCAGCAGTCCACGGACACCTCCGTACAGACGCGCCTGATGCTAACGATCTTCTGTCTGTCATTCAGAAAGGAGCGAACTATAATTCGAACCAAAGACCAAATTATATACATTCTTGTAATCAGCATAAAGGTTCATAACGAAATACCGATTACATATACGGGCAGGAATAAGTTTAATCGATTGAGGAACTTTGCCACTATTTTATAATTGTCAGAACACTATATAGCTTTAAAACTTGCATACAGGTGGTGACAAATGCCAACTGACAGCAGGACTTAACATTTTCAAGCTATTACACTGAAAGTAAATTATCTTAAACACTGTCATACATAGCAAAACCCTCACAACTTTCGTTTACAACAAGGTAACAAGAGTTCGCTTTATCTCATAAAACACATGACTATTGTGAATTTACTCATATGTTCATGGTGACAGCTCTTTTCAAGAATTTTTACAAGTGTATCCCCAGTAATAAAGAATGGAAACAAAAGATAGATATCAAATATTCTCCTTTTAACATAGACATCACTGAACACAAGATTCTGTCTTGCACTGTGATACTAAGGGACTGCTCTTTCCTTTAAGAAAAGCCTGACAATTTGAAGTTCACTCTGCTATTGAAGATACTCTTCTTGAAACAATACTAAAAATGTTATGAAAGGTGAGGAAATGAAAAACAACCAAGTGCATTACATGTAAGAATGTGAGCAAAAGGCTGAGGCTCTCTTTGCTACCGTTTTCAATCTCTCTACAGCTTTTCCACGTAGAAATCACCAACTGCAAGTCTCATTATTGCTGTCTGTTACTAACAAAGTGCTTTTCTATTTAGAAAACCTGACAATTTGATGTTCATTCTGGTACTGAAGATAAACACATTTCAGAGGAGTTCTAGAACCTATTCCTGCCCGTATATGTAATCGGTATTTCGTTATGAGCCTTTATGCTGTTTACAAGAATATATATAATTTGGTCTTTGGTTCGAATTATAGTTCGCTCCTTTCTGTATGACGGACAGAAGATCGTTAGCATCAGGCGCGTCTGTACGGAGGTGTCCGTGGACTGCTGCGTCGGCTATGGGCCGCTTAGTGTGACGTCACTAACACTGTTGGGCGGCCTTGTTATCCCGGGGGTGTCGGCTTAGGCCCCGTTGCATCGCTAGCTCTCTTCTCTCAAATGGTTCAAATGGCTCTGAGCACTATGGGACTTAACATCTGAGGTCATCAGTCCCCTAGAACTTAGAACTAATTAAACCTAACTAACCTAAGGACATCACACACATCCATGCCCGAGGCAGGATTCGAACCTGCGACAGTAGCTGTCGCGCGGTCCCGACTGAAGCGCCTAGAACCGTTCGGCCACCCCGGCCGGCTCTCTTCTCTCAGCGGTGCGTTGAAGGGGTTGCTTTAGACGCTGAATCCGACATGGCCATTTCCAGCCAGCCTGTGGCGTTTGAAAAGTTTGCGACCTTTCGTTTTGCAGTGCAGAGTAATAGTTTACTATTACTATAGTTTACTATTACTCGTGCAATGCAGTTAATAAATGATTTCGACGCTGATAGTCCTCTTGCCTCTAATAGACCGTCGACGGATTTCCCGACACGTTTGCCACACCGTCTGGTCGTATAGCCAGTCAACTCCCATTCAGGAGGTGCAGGGTTCAAATCCCTGACCCGCCAACTAGACTTAGTTTTCCCTTGGTTTCCCTAAATCGCTTAAGAGTAAACGCCAAGATGGGAGCCTTGAGAATTACTCAGCCTATTCCTTTCCCCAGTCTTGTTCCGTTCAAGTTTTTGTCTCTAACTGCCTCGTAGTCGACGGTTGCTGAAACCAAAATATCTCTTTCACCTTTATACTTTCCATTTTGAAGAGAAAAAGAGTCCCCCAAACAACCAGATTTTGTCTTTTTAGAACGGTTTTGAGAAATGCTTTTCCATTCTGAATAGTGCACGAAAAATAAAATGTTACTACCTTAGGAACAAAAGGTAAAATTTTTTGCACACAAAAAGGTTTTAGCTACAATTTCCTTACATTACAAAATAAAGCATGGATGTCATAAAACCCAGTGTCTCAAAATAAGTTCCAGTGACACATAACGATACATGTTTAAACTAATAATTTTTCGCAGTTAAAATATTAATAAGACTGCCACGTAACTTTGGCACAACGTCATAGTACGATGCTGTAACGAGTTGAAAACTCGAGTGCAATTGGCCGTTGTCCGTCACTGTCGACCGCCAACGGCCAACTGCACTCGAGTTTTGAAAAAAAAAAAAAAAAGTCTGACATCACGCCCCTGTGAGGGCGCACGCGGAAACGGAATTTTACTTCAGTCAGCAGCGAACTTTCGAAAAAGCTACTATCCGACCTTGAAGAAGTCCTCCACAGATGGGAACGAAACGTTTGGTCTCACACAGAAATGCATTTGACGACTGAATAATAACCCAGAATATTTTATTAAGTGTGGCATTTCCGGCCGAGAAAGTTTACATCTTACAATTAAGGTTGAGAATGGAAATAAACATTTCGAAACGGGTCTGCAACGTACACCGAAAAAAAAAAGTTATTCTTTGGTGAATTATGTTCTTCCATAAAGAGAATAACGTAGCGGCGCAACCAACCAAGGCACCACGGGTTGCATCAAAACTTATTCTTTTGAGTGAGTACTTAGCAACTATCGATAGGTACCAATTTTTATGTCTGTCAGTGGTTCGGACGTCATTAGTGCTGTCTCAACATGTGTATCATTGCCTAAAGCTCAGACGCAGATACATGGGTTGAGGTGTTGATGTTAGCGGAAAACGGCAAAATACTGTATATTAAGAGGGGGAGTGGAAAACTGTACGATTCCGCTTCCCCCTCCACTCCCCCTTCCCACCAGAACCAAGCTCTGACTCTGTGTCTGTACGGAGAAGTGCCATAACCTGATTTCCCCAAAACTTCGCTCAGTGAAAGAAGGTTCAAAATAAGCGACCACATGTCTCGACTTATCCGTAGGTAATTGACCGTTTCTGATAAAATGACGGTCAAAACTTTTCGAGGTATTACATGCACCTTTTAGAGCGTAATACGTCAACCGCTGCGGTAGGGCAATAGGTAGTGCCACCGCTCCACTCTTTTGTACCCCGTGTTTGAAACCTGATTATTGTTTTTATTTTTGTATTTGTTTTCCATTTGTCTACCCGTGTCCGTAGAAGACTACTACATGAATATTTTTCAATGCATGTTGAAATAACGTTGTTCTTATTCGTCTAACAATTGCCTGTCTGGCGAATGAATTGAAGAATGGCTCTGAGCGCTATGGGACTTAACAACTGAGGTCATCAGTCCCCTAGAACTTAGAACTACTTAAACCTAACTAACCTAAGGACATCATACACATCCATGCCCGAGGCAGGATTCGAACCTGCGACCGTAGCGGTCGCGCGGTTCCAGACTGAAGCGCCTAGAACCGCTCGGCCACATTGGCTGGCCAATGAATTGAAGAAAAGAGCAATAAATGCCTGAGAAAATTATTTGAAATCATTTTCGGTGAAATTCCCTAGTGTATATTGCCAACGCGTGCAATCACCATCAGTGTTAACAATGTTTATTTTCCGAGTGGGATTCGTACGAAGAAATGTCATTATGGAAACCTGCCTTCGCGAGACGCTCATGGTGTTCGGAACTTCTATGTTTCGAATGTTTCTGCGAACGGTATCATCCAAGGAAACGCACGACATCTTCTGAAAGAATAAACATAAGAACAGTACGTAATAATTCATGTAGAAATTGATATAAGAACAAAATAGAAGACTATGAGAATTTAAAAAGACCGTGACCCTCGAAAAATCAAACACACAAATGGTTCAATTGGCTCTGAGCACTGTGCGACTTAACTTCTGAGGTCATCAGTCGCCTAGAACTTAGAACTAATTAAACCTAACTATCCTAAGGACATCACACACATCCATGCCCGAGGCAGGGTTCGAACCTGCGATCGTAGCGGTCACGCGGTACCAGACTGAAGCGCCTAGAACCGCACGGCCACACCGGCCGGCTACAAACACACATATATTATATAATAAATGTACCCACTTTTGTGTAACGCTGTTGCAATTTTACAGTTAATATAACACCCTTTACCCCTAATTTGGTGAGAAACTTTCGCGTAGTAACCTTATACGGACATAGGTAGATAAATGAAAAAAATAAATTAAAACGACAATCGGGTTTCGAACACGGGCGGCAAAAGGCTGAACCCACGACCAGGACCACTGTGTCACCGCCGCGGTTGAACTTATCGTCCGCTAAAAGGCATGTAAATTGGGTCGGAAACTCAGACAGTCGTTTTCTCAGACATGGTCGAGTATCTATCTAGCCGAAACACTTGTTCGCTTATTTTAACCCCATTTCCAGTAAGCGAAGTTTCTGAGACATAGGGTGGTGGCACTTGCTGTGTCCTCGTGAGGAGAGGTCCGCCGTACGAACTGTCACAGCGTATCGACACTTCCCCACGCGGCTGCCGGTGGTTCCATCCCCTGCCGCTGGCAGCTGTGTTGCGCCTGCTGCTGGGTGCTGGCAGTCAGCCAGACGGGCGCTCGCCTACTGCCGCCTGCCGCTATAAATTTCCGCCGCGCCAACTTAACGCCACTGGCTGCTAAAGCTAATTTGCCGTCCCACCTGTGAAAAATATCTGTCGCTTCTTTCTTCCGTAATACCTTTTTAAGGCTGCAGATTAAATTTCTGGAATGATATATACGCAGCAGTGCTTCGAGGTTTAACTGGACCCGCATCCATTCAGGTCGTTTGTGAGAAGAAAGTCATTTTGTCATCGACGTAGTACTAACTTGTACTTTGATCCCTGTAGTTAATTATCAGAAATATGTCGATAGCGTAGGCCTATGCCGTTCAGAAACTAACGTCTCAGTCAACAGCATTGACCCTTTAACCTGCAACCACGTGTGAGACTCGTGGTCCAGTGTTCCGGCCAAATATGATCATCACGAGTGTGGCCAGTGATACGTCGGTCGGGCGAAATGTAAGCTGCACGGGCTTGGCCCGTGGCTCATCGGTCGGGTAAGGTTCGCGGGAAATTTAAACAGCGTAGTTAAACAACGTGGGACTGCAAGAGATGCAAATTTCCATTACATGTACCCGCATGTTTCACACCGTTTGATTTGTGTAGCTGCTTTTTGTAAGAGTGCTAATTATGTGATCTGTGAGTTTTTTCAGGAATTGGACATAAATGGTTCAAAAATGTATGTGAAATCTTATGGGACTTAACTACTAAGGTCATCAGTTCCTAAGCTTACACACTACACACACACACACACACACACACACACACACACACACAAACACACACACCCATGCCCGAGGGAGGACTCGAACCTCCGACGGGACCAGCCGCACAGTCCACGACTGCAGCGCCTTAGACCGCTCAGTTAATCCCGCCCACATAAATGGTATTTATTTATATTATACTATATTGATTGCTAATAAATCTGTTGTGGAATTTATAACACAATTATTAGATGAGGTTGTGATTCTCTATCAGATATTTTGCAAAACAAAATCAACCGGATCTTGCGCATGCACTTACGCTCCGTAAGTCGTGCACGATAAGTACAACGCCATAGCTGAGTGACAGCCGGCACGGTAGCTCAGCGTGTTCGGTCAGAGAGCCGGTTGGTCTCTGTAATAAAAAACTGAGTGGAAGGATCAACAAACGAACTTGACCGAATGTCATGTGACGTCTGCAATGACCAAACACAGCGACCAAAAAAAAGTGGTCAGCTCGAGGATTGCTATCCCACGGGCCCGGGTTTTATTTCCCGCTGGGTCGGGGATTTTCTCCGCTCAAGGACTGGGTATTCTGCTGTCTTCATCATCATTTAATCCTCATCCGGCGCGCAGGTCGTCCAATGTGGCGTCGAATGTAATAAAATCTGCACCAAGGCAGCCGAACCTGCCCCGCAAGGGGCCTCCCGTTGTATCGAACTGTGGAATGTCTCGTAGGCCGGGCGATCATGTTTACATTTTGGACACAGGTCGAAGCAACATGAATCGTGGGTTAAGGGGTTCAATGTGGCAACAGTGTGCGTCCCTACAGTACTTCTAGCAAAAACTCCAGCAACAGCCTGTGAATGAAACTTAAGGAATTCAATCAGCAAAGATCAGGTTATCTCAAAAGAATTCATGTGACTTCAAAATTATGTTTATCTTCTACATGAATGTAGTAACTTCGGGCAAATTTTATTTACGCATATGACTGCGAGATTTTGTTTTAGAAAAAATCATCCTATATTAAAGATCTTTTACACGCATCATATACAATCTTAGTGTGTTTTTTTACAATTAGGTAGGCAGCGGCATATCAGCTCCCACACAACTAAGGCCAGAAAAGCTAACATTGAAGCCAATCTTCGGATCGATCACAGCTTTACTTCGTATTATAGGAAATTGAACCGCATCCAGTAATAACACGTTCTCCCTACCGGCTGATGGTTCAAATGGCTCTGAGCACTATGGGACTCAACTGCTGTGGTTATCAGTCCCCTAGAACTTAGAACTACTTAAACCTAACTAACCTAAGGACATCACACACATCCATGCCCGAGGCAGGATTCCAACCTGCGACCGTAGCAGTCGCACGGTTCCGGACTGCGCGCCTAGAACCGCGAGACCACCGCGGCCGGCCTACCGGCTGATGCATAACTGCCTCTCGTAGTGAAATGACGTGGGCTACACATTGCTGTAGCACGTTGACGGCGTCCGCGGACATTCGCAAATAAAGAAAAGCGGACTGAGTATTGTGCTGCATGTTAACCGGGGGCCTAGAAACGACGGAGACGCTCCGTCACCGCCGCAGCCGCAGTGGTCAACAACTCTACGACGACTTCCGCAGTGCACCCTTCCGCCGCCCCACACTGAACCACTCTTTCAGGATTATTGCGCAGTTCGGCCCCCGGTGGACAACCCTCCCCCCCCTCCCCCCCAGGGAACGTCTCACACCAGACAAGTGTAACCCCTATGTTTGTTTTGTGACGGCTCCCCAAACCCAAGGTGCTCGGCGGTACTTTTGGGGCAGCCACCACAAATTGTATAAAGCGTAGGTGACATGCATGGTGGCCGAAAAATAATTAATGAAAAGAATTGCGCCAGCTAGAATGAAGAGATAACTTATCTTTATTTCTGACGAAACGTGTACCAGCAATACAAGTCCAAGTAATATCCAAGAGTAATCCGTGTACTGGACCTAGTCGAATACTATAGCAAATATCACACTGCAATGGCTCCGCTATAAACTCCACGAAAGGCTAGCAATAGATATTCGACAATAGACTGTCCGTCTCGGGGTCAGCGCTCCTCCTTATATGCAAAAGGCAGGGGGCGCTGCGGACCCGAGCTCAGCCATGGCGCGACCTCTTCCGTCGGCGGTAACGCCCTGAGACGCCGACGACCGCGACAGGAACTGTTGCCAGCGATGTCGCGGTCATGGCGCGCGTGCGCGAGTTGGTTGGTTGGGTCCGTGGATACAACTGTTTGTGTGGTAGAGTAACTGTGGTGTACGCGTGCGTGGAGAACTTGTTTGCACAGCAATCGCGGACATAGTGTAGCTCAGGCGGAATAACGGGAATCAGCCTGCATTCGCCGAGGCAGATGGAAAACCGCCTGAAAACCATCCACAGAGTGGCCGGCTCATAGGACCTCGACACAAGTCCGCCGGGGCGGATGCGTGCCGGGGGCCAGGCGCTTCTTCCCAGTCCGGAAAGCCGTGCGTTAGACCGAACGGGTAACCGGGCAGGCTGGAGTGAGTATTACACGACACATACTCGACAGAAATTACGAAGATAAAGCCAGGCCGCAGCGACTGCGACCTGACCCTGGACGAAGACGAGCGAGGCCTCCAACAGATTGCCTAATGCTCTCAGACTAGTATGGGTGTGACTTTAACACGGCCGTGACATCAGGTCCCAAACAATGCGGCCGCCATGTGGTCGCGGCACCTGTGAAAGCCAGGCGACGCCAGACACGTGATCTGCGGCTACGGTCGCTGCGGCTGGTGACAGGTATGCGGCAGTGTAATGTCTCTTGCAGCGGTCTCTACGCGAAATTTTCAGAAATTTTATAAATTATATAACTCAGTACATATCTCGAAATATCTCTTCTTATCTTACCGATTATCAATGCAAAGTAGTTTCAAGCCCAATTATTCCTTGGAGCGTCCATTTACTCCATGGAATAGCTTCTCTGCTATCTATGTTTTCTCTTATGAAAAGAATGGGGGACTTCTTGCCGATTAGTCTTGAAAGAAGGAGGATGTATATATATGTATTGTTGAGCTAGTCGCCATCTTGATGAGATTCTGTATGAGAAGGAATTTAATACATGAACTAAACTAAAGTAAGTGTGTTCGCGTATTATTTAACTGATTATTATAGACAGTGTCTGCTTACTACGCTGTGTTGGACGGGATCAGTGGGGAACGTCTGATTTACACTGGACGAACCCGCCGTTTTGTATCCTCAAGATATCCAGTTACTTCAAATAAATAGGCTAACACGGTCTTACCAGCAGATCTCCGGTCTTCCCCATGTGATCACCGAAAGTTAATAATTATTACAAATGTTTCCAGGAGATCGACTGACAATTTTCGTCGCACCGAGACTTCGAAATTACTTCACTGCCTTATGGAATTTAAGTTAAGCTCAATTTAATCAGAATGGAATAGTATTGAACTGTGTGAATGTGATAAGCCTGCTTTGTGAATGAAAATTCCCTTAACATACGCATGTTTTTACTATCCTGATCAGTGAAGCTAAATCAGGCCGGTGTGAGAGAGGTTTTTAAATTTTAGATCCCACACAAAAAGTATTAAATTTGGCGACCGTGACAGGAGAGAGTAGAATGGAGAGCTGCATCAAAGTAGTCTTTGGACTGAAGATCCAACAACAACAGTAACAACAATGACAACAACAACGTTATTTAATCAGTTCTACCTTGAGTTAGCATACTGAAACAATATGTAGTAATCCAGGAATTTACAAATGAGCAAATCTTTGGAAGAAAGAAGAGTAGCAAATACAACAAAAAAAATGCTGGCCACATAACACTGACTGGAAAACTAAAATTATCTTATGAAATGGTAATTCACATTTAAGATAAATATAAACAGGATATCTACAAACATATTTACAGTGTTAAATTACTTATGTTTTCATCTATTTGATATTTTCACAAATATTTACATTTTAAATTAAAATAGTAGCCTCTGGAGGAAGTCTTTGTAGTATCTCATGCCTGTAGTCTGATTCAGTCTAATTTAAGACAGTTCAAATCCTGTATTACTAGAAACTGCATATCTCAGTTTCTCTCGCAATGTACTTTCCTTCTGATAGTTTGGTAACTTCAAGGGATTGAAGCATGTAGATGAAATCGGGAGGCGATTTTGTGGATTCCTTCTTCCTTATGGTGAAAAAGCCCCGAATAACACTACCAATAGTATCGCCAGTGTCCTCATCGTCACCAACCTCGACACAACGTATTGAGAATGGAGGTTCCAAATGAGCAAATCCAAGTAGAGGAGGCTTTTTCACCATAAGGAAGAAGGATCCAGCGAGACCTCCAACAGATTGCCTAATGCTCTCAGACTAGTATGGGTGTGACTTTAACACGGCCGTGACATCAGGTCCCAAACAATGCGGCCGCCGTGTGGTCGCGGCACCTGTGAAACCCCGGCGACGCCAGACACGTGATCTGCGGCTACGGTCGCTGCGGCTGGTGACAGGTATGCGGCAGGAAGGGGCCGGAGGAGCGATCCTGCGGTCCAAGGCGGCGGCGGTTGTCCGCGTCACGGCGGCAACGGCGGCGAATGGGAGCGCCCCGGCGAGCAGTTGCGCCTCCATACATATTGATGAGTCCGGGTTCAGTGGCACGTCAGGCGCGGCGCCGCAGTCGATACTCGATCGGGCTCCTAATGAACGCAGTAGCGGGCCCCAGGGGCGCCGCGCGGAATCCAGAAGGCCTACTGCTCCCAGGATAGAAGTATCCCACAGAGTGATTAATGGCAGGCACGCTTACTGTCCCGGCGAGCCACTGATACATTATTTATAAAGCTGTCAATACACAGGACAAATGTAAACATTCGATTTCGAGGCACGTGATATGAACAACAGCACTGAACGCGTCGGAAGAAATTCACCAGCTCCACGTTCGGGCACTGTCGGACCACACATATGCTGATTGGTCATCGTGTAGTCCTCTGTCAATGACGTCATTTGGCTGCAGTATGGCCGGCATCTGTGGTCGAGCGATTCTAGGCGTTTCAGTCCGGAACCGCGCGGCTGCTACGGTCGCAGGTTCGAATCCTGGCTCGGGCATGGATGTGTGTGATGTCCTTAGGTTAGTTAGGTTCAAGTAGTTCTAAGTCTAGGGGACTGATGACTTCAGATATTAAGTCCCATAGTGCTTAGAGCCATTCATGGGATGAAGTATGAGTGAAACTGAGGAGCTGTCAGATGACGACCAGTTTGGCTTTAGAAAAGGATAGGGCACCATAGAGGCGGTTCTGAAGTTGCGGTTGATAATGAAAGCACGAGTAAGGAAAAATCAGGACACTTTCGTAGGATTTGTCTACCTGGAAAAATCTTTCAACTGTAGCAAATGGTGTAAGACGCTCGAAGTTCTGAGATAACTAAGTGTAAGCTTTAGGAAGAGACAGGTAATATACAACATGTACAAGAGCCAAGGGGAAATAATATGAGTGGAAGACCAAAAGCAAAGTGCTCGCATTGAAAAGGGCCTAAGACAGGGATGTAGTCTTTCATCACTACTGTTCAATCTGCACATCAAAGAAGCAGTGATCGAATTAAAAGAAAGATTCAGGAGTGGGATTAAAATCCAAGGCCAAAGGATATCAGTGACAAGAATCACTTATGATATTGCTACCCTCAGTATTGGGGAGAAGAGGAGTATGTGGCACAACTTGACTATAAGAAGGGATCGGCTGGTAGGACATGTTCTGAGGCATCAACGGATCATCAATTTAGTATTGGAGGGCAGCGTGGAGGGTAAAAATCGTAGAGGGAGACCAAGAGATGAATACACTAAGCAGATTCAGAAGGATGTAGATTGCAGTAGGTACTGGGAGATGAAGGAGCTTGCACAGGATAGAGTAGCATGGAGAGCTGCATCAAACCAGTCTCAGGAATGAAGACCACAACAACAGCAACCCTCAGTAAAATTGAAGAAGAGTTACAGAATCTGCTGAATAGAATGGACAGTCTAATGAGCACAACGTTACGTCGGCTACTGCGGGAGTCAGCACCGTCACAAACAGGGAAGGAGAGAAGTTACGAGGGCCGCAGGCAGGAATTCAAAATCATTTGAAGATTAATTCAACACTTCATTTCTAAAAAGAAAAGCACTAAACTTCTCCTGTGCCTCCTACATGCAAGTACTTTATTCTCTATTATTACTCGCAGAACGCAGGCTTCCTATTAGTACCGATGCTCTCGAAGTCTGCGACCGAACTGAGCCGACCAGCGATGGACAACTGGTTACATCAGCGTTGACAGGGGGCTCTGAACTCTTGTCTTCCTGGAGGTGTGGCACTGACACATCTTTCCATTGGATTGCGGGTCAGCGCCTTCGTGTTGCAGCTTCGCGGCGATGCGGTGGCCGGTGTGAAGTCGATGCTTTAGGACTACACATACAGAACATGGACTGAGAGTAAATTGAAGAAAGACGAAAGAAATGAGAAGTAGAAGAAATGAGAACAGCGAGAAACTTAGGATTGATGGTCACGAAGTAGATGAAGTTAAGGAATTCTGGTATCTAGGCAGAAAAATAGCCCGTGGCGGACTTAGCAAGGACTAGCACTGGAAAAAAGTACATTCCTGGCCAAGAGAAGTCTGCTAGTATCAAACATAGGTCTTAATTCGAAGAATAAATTTCTGAGAATGTACGTTTAGAGCACAGCGTTGTATGGTAGTGAAGCATGGACTGTGATAAAATCGGACCTGAAGAGAATTGAAGCATTTGAGGTATGGTGCTACAGAAGAATGTTGGAAATTAGGTGGACTGATAAGGTAGGGAATGAGAACGTACTGCGTGGAATAGGTGAAGAAAGGAACATACAGAAAACACTGACAACAGGAAGGGACAGCATGATAGGACATCTGTTAGAACGTCGCGTAATAACTTCCATGGTACTGCTGTTTCATGTGGGTATGAACGTGTGTGAAATGAAAGGAAGGGAAAGCTACGGGGCTAGCACGTAATCTACTCCGCTCAAATAGCACACAGGGTACCTCCCACCTCAACGTCCCCATCTAATGAACGGATCATCATCACTGCCTCAAGCACTTTGTTAAACTATGAGATGTAACTCAGGAAAGCGGTAAATAGTGTGGAGATTAGAAACTGTTTGCTGTCACCTCTTCTACTCATGTCTATCAAGCGCTATTGATGAAAATTTCTCCCGTCTCCAAGATCTGAACCGGCTCCCTCTACACCAAGCGTCACCGTTCTGGCACTATTGGTTCAAATGGCTCTGAGCACTATGGGACTTAATGTGGTGTCACCGCCAGACACCACACTTGCTAGGTGGTAGCCTTTAAATCGGCCGCGGTCCGTTAGTATACGTCGGACCCGCGTGTCGCCACTGTCAGTGATTGCAGACCGAGCGCCGCCACACGGCAGGTCTAGAGAGACTTCCTAGCACTCGCTCCAGTTGTACAGCCGACTTTGCTAGCGATGGTTCACTGACAAATTACGCTCTCATTTGCCGAGACGATAGTTAGCATTGCTTTCAGCTACGTCATTTGCTACGACCTAGCAAGGCGCCATTATCAATTGCTATTTATCTTGTGATGCATGTACCGTCAGACCGATGTTCACCAATTATGGATTAAAGTTAAGCATTCCAGAAGCTACGTACTATTTTTGCTACTATAAAGACCTTGTCCTGTTCCAGACCTCACGCCATCCTGCGTGAGCTTAAACGCGTGCCCTTCGGCCTCCCGTCCTAGTGGATTGGCTGTCTTGCCAGTCCACAAAACTTAACTTCTGAGGTCATCAGTCTCCTAGAACTTAGAATTACTTAAACCTAACTAACCTAAGGACATCACACACACCCATGCCCGAGGCAGGATTCGAACCTGCGACCGTAGCGGTCGCGGGGTTCCACACTGTAGCGCCTAGAACCGCTCGGCTGGCACTATTCAGAGACATCTACTACGGAAGCATATTTCTGGAATCTGCGACGCTCAGTATGATATTTGCTATGTTACTGACGGCAGAATGTTCAGTCTTCTTTTTAGATAACTGCACTCGATATGAAGACCTTTCTTTGCGGAATAGTCTGTGACGTGGCGAGATAATTTGCCAGACAGGCATTTACTCCGTTGCTAACAGGTTAAATTACCGTTTATGTAGTGAAAATAGTGAAGATTGTGGTTTAACGTGCTAAAGACGACAAAGTGATTAGATACGAAGCATCACATTGGATTTTTCAAAGACAAAGGAAGAAATAGGACGTGCTCTCTCTGTACCTACAGGTACACTATGCAAGCCACCTTACAGTGTGCCAACCCCCCCCCCCCCCTCTCCTTTTCTGTTCCGCTCGCCAATGGTGTGAGGAAAGAACAAGAGCTCTACCCTTACCTCGTGGTCTTTTCAAAAAATATAACGTAGGAGGAAGCCATATATTAGCTGACTTTTCTAACCCCGTATGCTTTCGGAAACTGAACCATAAACCTCATCGTCAAGCCTTCCTTGTAGCGTCTGCCAGCGCAGTTGGGCGACAATCTCCCTGATGCTTTCGCGCTTACAAAACGAACCTGTGACAAAACATACTGCTCTTCTTTGAGTCTCCTTTGTTTCATCTATCAATCCCACCTGGAGAGCGTCCCAGACTGACGAACAATAATCATATATCAGTGAGTGGGCTGCACTTCCTGAGTCCGCAGCTCGTGGTCTCGCGGTCGCGTTATCGCTTCCCGACCACGGGATCCGGTGTTCGATTCCCGGAGGGATTAGGAATTTTCACCTGCCTCGAGATGACTGGGTGTTTGTGTTATCATTTAATCATCATTCATGAGAGTGGTGAGACTGGGCTGAGCAAAGGTTGGGAATTTGTACGGGCGTTGATAACCGCGCAGTTGAGCGCCCCACAAACCAAACATCATCATCATACACTTCCTGAGGATTCATCCAATGAATCTCAATCTGACATCGGCGTTTCCTACGACTATTTTTGTGTGGTTATTCCACTTTAAATCGCTCCGTACGCATACTCCCATGTATTTAATGAATGTGACTGCTTTCAGTGAGCAAAAATTGTGTAATCACACAATAAAGGGTCTTTCCGTCTATTTATACGCAGTATGTTCGCTTGTTTATGGCCGCCTGCCAATCCCTGCACCAAATATATATCGTCTGTAAGTGGTTCTTCATTTCGTTTTAAATTAAGAATTTAGGAATGTGCTTTATTGAGCCATCGATGTAGGGAAACCGCAGAGAAACTAAACCTGGATGGCCGGACGAGGATCTGAAGCCCTCTCCCCTCAAATTCTCTTGCAGTGCGGGAACCACAGCATCACAGTACTCGGTCACGTGAGCCAGCTGTTAGCGTTGCCAACTGTGAAACGGATCGTGTGCTCTCGTTTCCTGGCGACGCCCACTGTGGAGCGACACCCACTCAGCCTGGTGAGCGCAGCGCAGCAAGTAGTTGTAGGTAGCGGAGTGTCGTGATTCATGGGCGGCCCTGACATCTAAACGGAGGCCGCATTCTGCTGACCTGTCTTTCGTGACTAAAGCGGAGGCAGCAGTAACCAGCGCAGGACGAACGCCCTCTCTGTGAGGAAGACTCCGCCCGTCCCTATTCTAGCACGCTCTATTTACTTATTCAAACCGTCATTCAGATCAAAACAAGTTACAAAAATATTACCACTTGCATTGTTACCGATAGAGATGGCTTCAAATCCTCTTGCACTCATTCTGTATTAAATTCTCCGAAGTCACCCATAACACTGGTTGCTACGATATCTTCGCGACCCATTGCGTCCTCTTCCATCTCTTCCCAGCGTCAGTGATATCGACGCCAATAACACGTTACGCCATAACATTCCATCCGTATTCCAATTTATTATTCTGCAATGCAACTTCAGTATGTGTTACCATAAGGAAATTGAAAGACAGGGAACGGGACAGCGAACATAGTTCAGTACATTTTCTGTATTGCAAGGTAAAGCGCTTTCTCTTGTAGTGTTAACACTTCAGCAGCTGGAACGCTTGCTTTGTCTACAGTTGTAATGTTCTGGTAATGGTACCGCATGCGTAAATAATACTAACATAGAATCACTTAATTACAGTCAGACTCGCAGACGTTTGCATACTGTTCCACCTATGTTCTTTACATAGCCTCAATTTTCACTGCTGCTCACTACCTAGTCAGTTTGATCGATCATCGATTAATCGATTAACGACCACGTTACACCAGCCCTGCATGCGAGGTAACTGACATAAAGGTCCTGCAAATGAAGAGCTATTGTGACGTCGTCTTCGACCAGCGATAGACGAAGCAGATCAAGCGAAGAAAACGACAACTGGGGTTGTTGAAACTTGGAATCTGTTGAAGCCTATTATAGTTACATTTAAGTTAATCCGAATTCGAGTATAATGGAAGCTATCTGATGAAAATTACCTCCTCGCTTCGCTTTTTGTCAGTTGTTACTATTACGAATATGACCACTTATTACTTCGTTATTGAGCACACAGTCAGCTCCGATTCATAAGCCCAGTCAGGCTCGTTATGTGGTTGTAACAATAAACGTCAAGTAATTAAACAATGTACTGCTTGTGCAGGAATAATACATATCAAGTTAATTTAAAATTATTTCTGTATCACCATAGATGTGGAAGTCACTATAATAGTACATTGTGTTCATCGACATCAGATGTAAAGAGACAGTATGTAACACAATTCGCGTCTGCGGTAATTTGAATTATTTACAAGCCTCATTAATGGAACGAGACCATCTGGTACACTCACAAGATTCGCATTTTGGAAAAAAAAAGAAAGAGCATGAGCTTGCCGCTGATCCCTGGATCAACATCCTTCCTACGATAAAGACAATGGCTGGCTCTGAGCACTATGGGACTTAACATCTGAGGTCATCAGTCCCCTAGAACTTAGAACTACTTAAACCTAACTAACTTAAGGACATCACACACATCCATGCCCGAGGCAGGATTTGAACCTGCGACCGTAGCAGTCGGGCGGTTCCAGACTGAAGCGCCTAGAACCGCTTGGCCACCGCGGCCGGCGATAAAGACAATGAATCATGTATTATCTGATTCCAAGGTTAGTGGCCAGCGTCTTTAGCACGTCGTGTAATTTCAATATTTAGAGCTAAGACTAAGAAACAATGCGAAATTGGACAGGCACGTAAAATTTGTAGTAGGTAAGGCGGATGGAAGACATAGGTTCTGGGGAAGTACAGTGCGTCTATATAGGAAGTCACACGAAGACCTTAGTGTGACCAATTCTAGGGAATAGCTTCAGTGTTTGGAGTCCTTTCTAAGTAATAGTTACAACAGATATCGCAGGAATTCAAATACTCGCTGCTAACAATCGTAGCCTGCCGGCATAACCAATACGTAAGTGTAACAGAGATGTTTGGGGAACTTAAATAGGAATTTTTCGATAAAACGCGACGCCATTCTCTCGAAACGGAGTCGCTCGAAATGCATTCGAGACAGACTGAGCGACAATTCTGCTGGCAGCATAGAATACCTTCCATAGCGACTATGAGAAAAAGGTAAGAGACAATAGTGAGCGCATAGTGCCTTTATTCATTTTTCTCCTCGCACAGTACGCGAATGGAACGGGGCAGGTAATAGCTGCTATCGGGGAAAAAATGAAATGATCGTATGTCATTTATGGACGTGAGTCCTCACCAGGCGAAGTTCGGCGGCCGAGGTATAAGTCTTTTCAGTTGGCGCCACATTGGGCGGCTTGCTTGTCGATGGTAACGAAGTGATGATGAAAACACAACACCTAGATTCCGAGCGGAAAACAACCTCCAACTCGGACGGGAAACAAACCCGGCGAGTTGTGTATCACTTAGCTGAAGCTGATACCGGTACGAAGTAGCCTCCGCCGCGCACTGTACGAAGTGGGTACGAACGGAGCAGAGCATCCAGTATAAGCAACAGCGCAACCCCGTAAGTCACTGTGTGTGACCTGTGGATAACCCAGCACACACCCCAGCAGCTGGAAGACGCTCTTAAGGCGTATGGGTGCACCAGCCCATCTGGTCGCTCCACACGGCAGCCACTTCGGATATTAAATGGTAATCATAATGATGCGATACGAGTACACAAAAGCGATAATGGCAGTGTAAAAGAAATAAAAGCAAAAAGCAAGGGGGGGGGGGGTGGTTAATTGGCAAGATCTCGCCCGCTGCATGGATGAGGAGCTGTGCGACTGGTCCGCAGCGGAGACGGCCATAAATCTCCGCGGTTGCGGCCATTACCACGCCAGCGGCCTACCTGCTGATTACGCGCGGCACTTGTCACCTAACCTCACCGTGATTTACGGCGAGCGTCCGTCTGATGCAGCGCAACTTCACGCTCGTTGCTCTGGGCAAAACACTTGTTCCAAACGAGCAGTCTCATCTCTCTACCACAAACAGGCACGGCGAGAGGTAGCAAAACTCTCACACTCTAGAGAAGTGATTCTGGAAATTTTCAAACAGTACTTATAAGTTACACAGACACACACTATTCTAATCCCTATGTCGTACAAAATTTCAATTCTAGACTTTGAATATAATTATTTTCATTGTTATTTTGAAAGCATTCTATAAATCTCAAAAAAGGAATACACTCCAGATAAAAGGAAATTTGTAAATAACAATAAATATCAAGAAACTAGAGAGAAGAACCACCAGAAAAATCCTAGTCCCCAATAAGACAGATGAAGGCTGTAGATTGGAGAGTAGACAAGAGACCAAACATACATATAAAATAGTATACAACTTAGAGAAACTTAGACTGAAAATGCGAATGCCGGACACCCGACGAACTAAAGAGATGTTGGAGTAGACAAAAAATGGTTCAAATGGCTCTGAGCACTATGGGACTTAATTGCTGTGGTTATCAGTCCCCTAGAACTTAGAACTACTTAAACCTAAATAACGTAAGGAAATCACACACATCCGTGCCCGAGGCAGGATTCGAACCTGCGACCGTAGCGGTCGCGCGGTTCCAGACTGTAGCGCCTAGAACCGCTCGGCCACCTCGGCCGGCCTGGAGTAGACAGAAAGCCTTAAGAACACGAAGTGGATCAGCAAAATTAGAAAAGACCTGAAGGATAAGAAGGATAAGACAGGCAAACATGCAGCAGCAAGCTACTCGATGGAAAGCGAACCAAGAGGTTGAGAAAGTGAAGACACGAAAAAACCGGTTGGAAGACAGAAAGAAAATGCATGTTGAGGAGACGAAAGAAGTATGACACCTGAGAAAATCTCACACCAAGCAGCCTAGAGGTGTACAATAACAGTAATGATATTAAGTTAAAGTAAGTAAACAGCTTTAGCCTAGAGCTGCTGAACCAAATTGGGGACAGAATAAGTTTATTTATGAATTGGTCTAGGGAAGTGTGGAAGAGGGTGGTGGGATAACAGCTGAAGAAGGAAACCAGGGGTTGACTGTAGTAACCAGCCTCAAATGGATGTAGGTTGCAGTAGTTATGCAGAGACGAAGAGATTTATACAGGATGTGCTTACGCATAAAGCTGCATCAAATCTGTCTTGTGACGAAAGACCACCACGACAAAAACGAGCTACGTGCACTCTATGTATTGTGCACATGTAATACCTTTCTAGAAGCACCGAATAGTGCGCCGAGGACGGAAATTCATGATCATAGATGTATGAGGACTGTCGGAAATCCAGGGAAAAAGTACTGGAAGCTTCCGAAGGATAGTGCAATCGAAAAATGGTAAAAATGAAGTCGAAAGATAAAGTACGAAACTACGAAGTAATGCAAAGAACAGTTAAGGCCATAAGTCAACAGAAGTCACTTACGAGAAGAAAGGAGAGGTTAGTGGGATATTTCTACACTATCCAGGAGTAGTTAACCAGTCGCTGGAAGGTCATACCAAGACTAAAATATGCCAAAAAGTTTAGAGGGGATGTCGAGCATGATAGTTACGTAAAGATGAAAATATCAATACAAGACGGGAAAACATGGAGAACAGTATCAAACAAGTCAAAGATTGAGAAAAAAAGCTGCGTCCTTCCACATTTGCGTGTTATTGTATTGTCCAGTAAGCACCATATACAATGCTGTTGTTGCACCCAGCGACACCGGTTCGAAGTCTAATGATTGACTCTTTGAATTTAACTGCGATGTTTGGTAGGGATATTGAATGATGGTCCATAAGCTTTAATTGCCTCTCCATTCGATAACAAGTCTGGTTTTTGAAGTTTCCGGTAGGATTCACAAAACTAAACAACAAGACAGCGAATACTGTTAAGAGGCAGTACTTTCGCTCCCTCCTTACAGACTGTTGCTTTGGAGTTGTATATCAACCCGGTAATAAAGTTTCTCCATAGGAGATGGTCTTTGGTAGCCGTGTATCGACTTTCAGATTCCACTGAAGACACAGGCGGCTCTCATAACGTGTGTTAGTTTGTACGACACGGGCCTCCCCAGTGAAGTATTTGTTACATTAGTGGCTCAATATTTTCCACAACCGAAAGACTGGTTCTACTGGTTAACTTGGGTGATGATGTTCATAGCATTGACTTCTTACTTGGTGTGGGACCCCTCCCCCACCCCCCACCCCCCTTTCATTTGGGATTAGCACAGTGCTCCAGTATTCTATGTCTCCATATAACTCTCAGATGACTTGAAAATTTTCTGTCGCGAATATGAGAAGCACAAACTTTAGTTTCTGTGGGATATTACCTGATTTTTGTGCACTGTTAGTTTAAGCGTCCAAATATTTCAAAAGTTTTCCACCACCTCAAAGGTGTTCGTCTCCGGGCACAGGCTGGTCATTCGCGTACGTATAAAATAATGCAAGAGCGGGCACAATTCCTTGTGGTAAACTACTCTCTTTAATTCCGCCACCTACTTTAGCTTTAAAAATTTGCGGTTGTACAGATATTCCGGATAGTACGGATCAGTTTAAAATCTCTCGTCATATCGTGCGATTTCAGGAGCAGTCTTTGGTGGATGTTGTCATGTATAGCTGACAGATCTATAATAACTGACACGCTTATAATCGTTCTATTATCTTATACATTCTGAAGCTGACGGTTTCACTTTCTTAGGCTGTCCTCTACTCATTTGAATTATATCGCATCGAAGACCGTTAATGAAGCACTTTGATACGTGTAAAATCTAAGCAAAAGCGTAATGATTACATTACACATACTGAATTTGCAGTATTACATGAAACATTGCAATAAATGAAACATTAAACTGAACTGCTTCGTGGTATTTCAGCGGAATCCGGAAAGAAAATGAACTGGCAGTGCTTGGTAAATCGACGACTGAGCGGAACAAAGGTTGCAATCTTCGTTACTTGACCAGTAATTTCTAGTCTCATTGTTACACCTACAACATAGTCGTATCTGGAACCTACGACTTGTGATAACATGAATTTTGGTAAAACGGTTAAAGGGGATGTCTCCGGTTTGAACTCCGAGTGCGTTCTGTTTTATAATATTTGAAACAACATAGACTCATAATGAAAATGAAACATCAACATGAAAAAATTATCCTAATTTTAAATTTACTAGACATTCCAATGTTTTCAACTAACTTTGAGTATGCTATTGTTCCCACACGGATAGGAATATTGTGGAGTTAGCAGCGTACGTTGGGTATTGTTTCTCGGATGTTCTTTCAGTTTATGTGACAATGCTATGGGTGATCGTCATAAACACAGACAGCCACATTTTAAAGTTTTAAACTGATCGAAATCTACATAATTCTAACTAATAACGCAGCAGAGCGGCTAAATGAGCACACAGTCATCCGTCAACTCCGAAACGACTCGAACAGATACGCGGATATGTCTGTTTAATTATTTCTGTTAACAGAGCCTTAAATGGTGCAGCGGTGCTTTAAATTAGCGAAATAAATTGGTAGTAAATAGATTAAACTGATGCTTTTATGAATAAGTATTCCATCTCACGTTCTGCAGACAGCAGTACAGAAACAATAGCCAATAAAACACGGTGCTGGGAGCCGTACATCAAAGTTTTGTTCGGGCTGCACTCTGCAGCGTTGGCCAAACAAAGCGGGCCCCGCATGGTGAGATGGAAGATCCGCAGACAGCTCCAGGCAGAGCTAATTTGCAACTATATCGGGCTGGGGATCGGGTGCCCCGACCTGTTCGCTAGACTGTAATTTCGCTGTGCGAATATATAGCGGTGCGCAGTTCGCCCGGACAGTATATGATTAAAAAAAAGAGTTAGCACGACCGAGTCCGCTGAGGAGACAACGAATTACGTGCTGCCGTTCGCCATCTCTGCGCAGGGCTCTAATTGTATCGCAGCGCTGCCGCTAGCCACAGCGATTACCATGTTACGGGATCGCGGCAGGCGGTCACCGTTACCCGGGTAAAGCCCCTACTTTACCCCTGCACTTGGCGCCGCCCACTTCCGCGTGGTTTGGCGCGACGGACTTTGAGTGTCACTCACCGCTCATAGTCAATCTGGTATGTTCTACTCAGCGGTGTTAGCTGTTACTTCGCTCAGATATCGTGAACAGTGTCAGAGTTAAGACAACACAAATCACGGTCCACAAAAAGTGTGCCTTCCTTCACAGATCCCCTACATCTTCCAGTACAGAGTAGTAAAACACATGCATCAACTACACTGAAGCGCCAAAGAAAGTGACATAGTATGCGTATTCAGATGCAGAGATGTGTAAACAGACAGAATACGGCACTGCGATCCGCAACGCCTATATAAGACAACAAGTGTTTGGTGCAGTTGTTAGATCGGTTACTGCTGCAACAATGGCAGATTATCAAAATTTAAGTGAGTTTGAACGTAGTGTTTTAGTCAGCGCACGAGCGATGGGACACAGCGTCTCCGAGGTAGCGAGGAAGTGGGGATTTTCCCGTACGACCATTTCACGAGTGTACCGTGAATATCAGGAATGCAGTAAAACATCAAATCTCCGACATCACTGCAACCGGAAAAAGATCCTGTAAAAACGGGGAGAGTGAAGAGAACCGTTCAACGTCACAGAAATGCAACCCTTCCGCAAATTGTTGCAGATTTGAAAAATGTTCGAATGAGTGTGAATACCTATGGGACAAAACTGCTGAGGTCATCAGTCCCTAAGCGTACACAGTACCTAATGTAACTTAAACTAACTGACGCTAAGCCGGCCGGGGTGGTCGAGCGGTTCTAGGCGCTACAGTCTGGAACCGCGCGACCGGTACGGTCGCTGGTTCGAATCCTGCCTCGGGCATGGATGTGTATGATGTCCTTAGGTTAGTTAGGTTTAAGTAGTTCTAAGTTCTAGGGGACTGATGACCTCAGAAGTTAAGTCCCATAGTGCTCAGAGCCATTTGAACCATTTCAACTTACGCTAAGTACAACACACAAACCTATGCTCGAGGGAGGATACGAACCTCCGACGGGGGCAGCCGCGTGAAACATTAACAGGGCCCCCCTAGACCGCGCGGCTACACCGAGCGGCGCAGATTTCAGTGCTAGTCCATCAGCAAGGGTCAGCGTGAGAACCATTCAACGAAACATCATCGATATGGGCTTTCGGAGCCGAAGCCCCGCCCGTGTTCCCTTGATGACTGCACGACACAAAGCTTTACGCCTTGCCTGGGCCCATCAACACCGACATCGGACTGTTGATGACTGGAAACACGTTGCCTGGTCGGACGAGTCTCGTTTCAAGTTGTATCGAGCGGATGGACGTGTACGGGTATGGAGACAACCTCATGAATCCACGGACCCTGCATGTCAGCAGGGGACTGGTAAAGCTGGTGGAGGCTCTGT
Organism: Schistocerca serialis cubense; assembly: GCF_023864345.2. Classification (NCBI taxonomy): domain Eukaryota; kingdom Metazoa; phylum Arthropoda; class Insecta; order Orthoptera; family Acrididae; genus Schistocerca; species Schistocerca serialis. Next base: position 478,577,640 of record NC_064639.1, on the reverse strand, counting down.
AATGGTGTGGGGCGTACGCAGTTGGAGTGATACGTCTAGATACGACTCTGATAGGTGACACGTACGTAAGCATCCTGTCTGATCACCAGCACCCAATCATGTCCGTTGTGCTTTCCGACGGACTTGGGCAATTCCAGCAGAGCAATGCGACACCCCACACGTCCAGAATTGCTACAGAGTGGGTCCAGAGTTTAAACTGGCCACCAGACTCTCCAGACATGAACATTATTGAGCAAATCTGGGATGCCTTGCAAGTGCTCTTCAGCAGAGATCTCCACCCCGTCGTACTCTTACGGATTTATAGACAGCCCTGCATGATTCACGGTGTTAATTCCCTTCAGTGTTTCTTCAGACATTAGTCGAGTGCAGGCCACGTCGTGCTGCGGCACTTCTACACGCTCGCGGGGGCCGTACACGATATTAGGCAGGTGTACTAGTTTCTTTGGCTCCTCAGTGTATAAGGACATTTTACTTCCAGTATTTCTTGGAGGCAACATCGATCGCACAAAACATGTATTTATGTCTGCAAACGTTCATCGTACATGGAAGGGGGTATTTTCACCGTTTTTTGCTTCCGTTCCTGTCACACTCAGAAAGAAATGGCAAAATAATGAGTGTCAGTATGCTTTCCTTCGCTTCTTAATTTCTAGTTCGTAAGCGACACGTACGATTGGATTAGCAGTTTATTAGTCTGTCTTGAATGTTGTTTCTTTCAGCTTGCCCGACGTCGTCAGCAGCTTAAGGGAAATGCCTGGATAGCTCTTTCACAACATCTGACCGATTTCCATATCAAACTCTCGACATAGTAACTTGTTTTCTTATTGTCTCATATGACAATGTCGGCGGGACGTTAAACTCCAGTCTCCCTTCCTCTAAATATTCGTTTTTAGACCTCTTATTATAAGCATCTCCGTAAAATTGTTGCCCTGACTGAACTGACCGGTTATTAGTCATCGATCTCATTCCCCAGTCCGACACCTTGTTAATCTCTCGAGTTAAACGTTTGGCAAAAGGAGGCGACGAGTGTACTAAAAGTCTGACCGAAGTCTGTCACCGCAGCGCAGTTTCACTTTTGTCGCCAAGTAAACAGAGCATAGCATTACTGAATGTACAAAGTGCCGACATACTTCTGACCCACATTTACCGTTTCGATAAGACCAGCTTGCAGATGGTTTTCACCAGAATTCAGCTGCAGATTACTTACAGGCCTTGGACCAAAAATATGGAAAGAGCATTAACACCCCTAATACGGTGCAGAGAACTCATTGGCATTCAAAACAGCTTCCAGTCGCCTCGGAATGAATAAATACATGTCCTGTATGGTTTTCAAGGGAATATTACACCATCCTTCTTGCAATACAGTGGCAATTTCACGCAGCGTTGATAGAAGTGGCTAGCGATCACGCAAGCTTCTCTCCAATGTAGGCCAAAGGGTCCAATAATACTGAGGTCAGGTCACTGTTGTGGTCAGGGGAGATGCGACACTTCATCCTCGTGCTCACAAAACCAGTCCTCGACGAAGTGGGCTGCGTAAACAGATACCCTTTCGTATTGGAATATAGCATCACCACTGGAGTACAAACTTTGTACTATGGGATGCGTCTGATCAGCCAAAGTTGTCAAGTAAGCCTTGGCAGTAATGCAGCCTTACAGCGTAATCATGGGGTCTGTGGAATACGGCGATACGGCTGCCCCAAACATCAACAAATAGCCGCCATTTTCACTATTGGCACCTAAATTCGATCCGACGTCGGAAACAGTGTGAAACAAGACTTATCCGACCAAATGACATTCTTCCATTGCTCCATAGTGCAGATTTTATGGTTTCATTACCCTGTTTTTGCTGTTACTGACATTTGCACATATGATGAGTGGATTTCGAATTCACGCTCGCCATGCACTCCCCTACTTATGGTATTCCTTTCGCGTTGTTTTGAGCTGATAGAGTTCGCGAGTGCGACATTCAGTTCTGCAGTGACATTTGCAGCTGTCGTCCTCTTATTTCTCGTCACCTTCCCCTTCAGCGACGGTCTGTCACTATCAAACACATACTTTCATCCGCGTTGTGACTTAACAGATGATGTTTTTCCATTTTCCCTGCATGCGATATTAATCTTCGATACGGTGATTCTTGAAACACAAACACTTCGGCTACCTAGGTTACACAACCAACACCACCCCCCCCCCCCCCCTCCACCCCTTCATCATACCAGCATTAACAATTTTCCCACGTTCGAATTCACTTAGGTCCGACATAATACACTCACAACTACGCAGGACACTGTTATCAGCACGACCTACACTTGCATCTTATTGAGAACACTGCACAGGTGTCGTTGCGTGGTCATATATAACAGCGTAACTTCCAAGCTTGACTAGCACCTGCAGTTATGTTCAAGCAGGCAGCTCTCGCGTGTTTCTATACTTTTATCCAAGCCCTGAACGTCATATGAAGTGAGAAGAGAAGATTAGTGTTTAACGTCCCGTCGACAACGTGGTCATTAGAGACGGAGCGCAAGCTCGGGTGAGCGAAGGATGGGGAAGGAAATCGGCCGTGCCCTCTCAAAGCAAGCATCCCGGCATTTGCCTGAAGCGATATAGGGAAATCACGGAAAACCTAAACGAGGATGGCCGGAGACGGGATTGAACCGTCGTCATATGAAGTGTAGAGTGGAATAGTTCAGGAGTCCATTACACGCAGGAGGCCGCTACATGGGTAGCCTGGGCAGTGTGGCGTGGACTGGACGGTTTTTTAGGGTAGGGGGTCTCGGGGAAACACAAAAAAGAGTTTCAGTCACAAAGGGTGCAGGCCGAACACAGGAAGAACGTAGATGCAGGAACCATCGGTAAAACAGTTGTAAATTGTCGTAGCTGTGTAGGGAATGTACCAGAGCTCCAAGCGCTAATAGAAAGCACTGATGCTCAAATCGTTATAGACACTGAAAGCTGGCTAAAGCCGGAGATAAGTTCAGCCGAAGTTTTTGCGAAGAACCTAACGGTGTTCCGAAAGGATAGGCTAAACACAGTTGGCGGTGGCGTGTTTGTTTCTCTTAGAAGTAATTTACCTTGTCGTAAAATTGAAGTAGATAGTTCCTGCAAGTTAGTATGGACAGAGATCATTCTTGGCACCGGAATAAAATAATAATTGCATCCTTTTACCGACCTACCAATTCAGATGATGCAATTTCTGAAAGGTTCAAAGAGAAACTTGAGTTTGATTTCAAACACGAACTGGCTCCTACAATTATGTTGACTTCAATTTACCCTCGATATGTTGGTAAAAATGGGACACAGTCTGAGCAGCGGTCTTGGGTTGTTAGCAGATGACGCTGTCGTTTATCGACTAGTAAAATCATCAGAAGATCAAAACAAATTGCAAAACGATTTAGAAAAGATATGTGTATTCTGCGAAAATTGGCAACTGATCCTATATAACGAAAAGGGTGAGATCATACACAAGTATGCTAAAAGGAATCGGTTGAAATTCGGTTACGGATAGATCAGTCAAATCTAAAGGCCTTAAATTCAACTAAATACCAAGGAATTACAATTACGAACAACTTAAATTGGAAGGATTACAAAGAAAATTTTATGGCGAAGGCTAACCGAAGATTGCGTTTTATTGGCAGGACACTTAGAAAATGTAACATATCTACCAAAGAGACTGCCTACACTACGCTTGTCTGTCCTAATTTAGAATACAACCGCCGGCCAGGGTGGCCGAGCGGTTCTAGGCGCTACAGTCTGGGACCTCGCGACCGCTACGGTCGCAGGTTCGAATCCTGCCTCGGGCATGGATGTGTGTGATGTCCTTAGGTTAGTTAGGTTTAAGTAGTTCTAAGTTCTAGAGCACTGATGACCTCAGAAGTTAAGTTCCATAGTTCTCAGAGCCATTTGAACCTCAGAATACAACCGCGCGGTGTTGGATCGTTACCAGACAGGATTCGACGGAGTCCATCGAAAAAGATGAAGGAAGGGTAGCACGTTTTGTATTATCGTGAAATAGTGGAGAGAGTGTCACTGAAAAGATACAGGATTTGGGGTGGACATCATTAAAACAAATGATTTTCCGTTGCGGCGGAATCTTGTCACGAAATTTCAATCACCAACTTTCTGCTCCGAATGCGAAAATATTTTTTTGACGCCGGCCTACATAGGGAGAAACGATCACCACAATAAAATAAGGGAAATTAGAGCTCGTACGGAAAGATATAGGTGTTCGTTCTTTCCGCGCGCTATACGAGATTGGAATAATAGAGAACTGTGATGGTGGTTCAATGAACCCTCTGCCAGGCACTTAAATGTGATTTGCAGAGTATCAGTGTAGATGTAGATGGAAATTTCGAAATATGGCATATGAGTTTAGAGCTCTAACTGGTTCTTGACTCTTGCTGACAGTGAGACAAATTATGGATATTTTGTATGACATTTACTATATAACAACCTAAAACAACATCATAAAATTGGAGAGCGTTCCTGGAACATTCTGTGTACTAGACAACAATTAATATTACAGTGTGTCTCGTGTGCTGCACATTACAAATAAAATATGATGTCAGAAATCTTGTTTCACAAGATTTTATACCGGTTTCGCATTCCTGGCACAAAGGGAAATGTTTGTGAACTTCGCGTGCTGAACACGTTTCCTGATCCTCTAGCATATAGCAGGCAGATTTTTGTGCCTGCGATCAGTCACGAAGCACAGTGTGCCCGGAATATCAGAACAGGGACACCTGGCCGCCCCCCTCTGAACAAATGCCAGTGATCGGTGTGAACTCGCCGGCGCGCCACGGTCGCTGACCAGAATGCGTGAGCGCCCGTGTTCCCAGTCCGCGACCAGCCACCGGCTGTTCACGTTGTGGTCTGCCGTCAGCCGTTTAGCGCTGTGGTCTGGTGCAAATTGCGATACGCCAAGGATTGCCACCGTTTGGGAATAATTTCTAGCACCATGGTATCCTACAACACAAACGAATGAAGGTCCTAAATCATTATTCATTAAAAGGAAACGATGACGTTAGTGAGGATATGCGTAAAATGTCCAGCAGCCTTGTATAAAAAGTAGTGAATGTGCACTTTGCCAAACTCCCTTATAATTTGGGAATGAGATGGTGTTGCAATCGCCTGGCCGATTTCTTTTTGCCAGGAGGATCGCCGTATTGTTTACCGAGCACATCTAATCCCTTCACATTTGCGCCTGCTACACGAAAAAATGTAATGGACTGCCAGCGACACTCTGTGTCGTTGTCAGAGATTAACAGCAGCCTGACTGTCCCATGCGTAGGCTACCGTTAACATCGCAGCACAAACGGCTTTGATGTGTGCGACTTCGTACGCAACGGTAAGGAAGTGTGGGATACTGAGTGGTGCGGCAAGTGTTGTCGCAGGAAAGCTGGACAGGAGCAAAAACCATTAGCGAACAGCTTAACACGGCCAACAGGTGATTTACTTAACTCGTATTTCTCCAAGTGTACGGAGACTCGTTACAAATAATGCAGCAAAAAACAGAGTCTAGCTCATACAATAGCGACAAGGATGAGGCTCTCTGAACTTAAACAGGAACGACGGTATGGGAGCCACAAGTGGGCAGTGTCGGCGTAGTGTCATCTAGCGAAGAGGCTCGAACTGCGAGTGGAGTGTGTGGTTGCCCCCAACTGTAGTTGGCGGCAGAAGGCGCTCATAGTCCACAGCCATTGAGGTGTGGCTCAGCGAGTCTGCCCCATTTGGTCAGCTGGGTCCCATACGACTGCCGTCGGCATCTAACAGAAATTTGCCTTTCCGTTGCCAACTTTGTAGCCCGTGGGGTGGTAAAGGTACTTCATAACACAGGCTGCATTTAGAGTGGTGCAATGACTGGGAAGAATGGCCCGCTGGTGAATGGCATCTCATTGTGTTCAGCAATGATCGTGCTTCTGCACTAACCCAGATGATCATTTTCGGCGAGTATGGCGGCGACCTGATCATAGGCCCCATGCTTCTAATGTTTTGCAGAGGCACAGAGGTGTTACTCCTGGCATCAAGGTGTCGCCAGCCATTGGATATGACTTCGGGTCACGGCTAGTGGCGACTGAGGGGACTCTGGCATCACTACGGTATATCACGGGCATCTTACATCCTTTTGTGTTACCACGTATGAGACACTATCGTGGTGACAGTTTCCAACAGGACAATGCTTGTCATGTTGATTAATCGGGTTTCTGCCGGTTATTCGCGGCCTGAGCTCGGCCTGGAACCCAGCATTCGATCTTCTGAAGACGCAACGAAACAACATCCAGACCCCAAGTGACACAAGCATAAGGATGGAATTAGAGATGACAGCCCAGTACATTTAACTAAGGACGTACGTTAAATGGCACCTCAGACAACAGAAAAAGTATCTGAGGACGCTCTTCCGAGTCTCGAGAGACGATTTGAACACAATCGACCCGAAAATAACGCCGCAGCCGCTCCTGGGGGGCAGGAACTTCGGACGGAACGCCTAACACGATAGAGCACGGTAACAGCACGTCCTAATTCACAGGACTCAAATGACGACAATCGGAAGATGAAGCGTCTAGCACAGCTTGGACGCCATTCAGAACTTAATTCAGCAATATCGACAACGGACAATAGCCACAAAGTACGCGCACAGCGTCCGGAACAGCCGCGGCTAGAAGAAAACGCTACAGCCACTGCTATTGGTCAGCGCACACCACGGACAGAGCGCCAGACGCGGCGCGGACCGCAGAGAGAGCGCCTAGCACAACGTAGGTATAAATACTGTACTCGTTCCGCACTAGAATCAGTATCAGACAGCACCTGAAGAAGACTGCGAGTCACGTAGTTGATATATCATGCAGGAAAGACGCGAATAGCAGTTTCGAAATGGTTCAAATGGCTCTGAGCACTATGGGACTTAACATCCATGGTCATCAGTCCCCTAGAACTTAGAACTACTTAAACCTAACTAACCTAAGGACAACACAGAACACCCAGTCATCACGAGGCAGAGAAAATCCCTGACCCCGCCGGGAATCGAACCCGGGAACCCGGGCGTGGGAAGCGAGAACGCTACCGCACGACCACGAGCTGCGGACGCGAACAGCCGGCAGAAACCCGATTAATCAACATGACAACGCCTCGCCGGGAAAGCTTGAAGAAGGACAATTCTTGTCCACACATGGCACATGTCTCTGTGAACTGTTTGAGTTGCACACCTGCGGCCAGCAAGTTCCCCAGATCCGTCCATGACGGAACACGTGTGGGCCCAGCTCGGATGTCAACTCCGTCCCAGAGCCAGCGTCCAAGATATCGAGGAACAGTTGTAAGCATTACGGACGAGCTTGACTCAGGATGCAACGGCAATAAGACACCCCGTTCAACCGAATCAGTCGATGTATCCAGGCCAGAGGGGCCGTAACGTCTTACTCATAATGAGCTCTTACTGCCAAGTTGCTTGTAAATTCGACTCGATTTTGTAACCGCCGAAAAAGCTCCATTTTCCCTCACAGCCAATGAAGTTTAATTTCGGTTCCTCTTCTCCTTCTGGGTGCTTCACATTTTTGTCAAGCAGTATAACCGTAATCACACAGTGATCAAAGAATCTGCTGATGATGGTACCGTGCAACAAAAACCAGTTGTAGATGAAAGCAAGAAAGACAAAGCAGTGACCCCAAAGAATTTTCTAGTTAACACAACTTTGGAGTAATGACATTCAAAACTCCCTAGATAAAGATAATAAATTCTCAAAAACAACCCAAATCCTCGCACTAGAAAACTTCTTCACACATGCAATGTGTATCCTTGTCTTTGACGGGTGAGCTAAGAGACTAGAGAGATGTAACGAAACATTTGCAGGCCAGAACCCAACATCAGTGACACTTTGCGAGACAATGCTGGGTGCCATTGTATCTCGGGACCGGTCGGCCGCTTGCAAGCCTGTGTTTTGTGCGGTAATCACTCGTCAGTTGCTCCATTAGCGAAACAGCGGCCCGCGCCTCGCCATTAGGAGGCGTCAGTCGGCGGATACCCAGCAGGCAGCTTCGAGTTAACAGCCGGGTTCGAGAACAAAGGCTCCCCCCGGCCGTGATAGGCCAGACCTGCGCGCTTTACGAGAAGGACAGCACCTACCTCCTACTCAAACACCTCTTCACGTGTCACTGATTGCCCCCTCCTGCGCTAATAAGCATTATTTGGAGCGAATAACGGTTTTACTCCTGGGTAATAGGCAGCCTTCACACGTCCTCAGTGTTCACTGTATGTGTGGAACATGTAGCCGCAGAAAAGAGGAATTACTGACTTCTCAAAGCGTCAGTGAACAACGTACTCACTTCCGGAATCGAGGTCCCTAATGCACACATGTGGTGGCGCGCGACTCGAAGGAAGCCGGGTTGAGTGCCAGTGGTGGGAGAGATTTCGACATCCAGCATTTAGCCATCAATGGGGGCAGGTTTATGGCAGTATCTTGGATTAAACTGCAGCTATCTCTCCAGTTTCCCATTGGCACAGATTCCGAAAACAACGATCGTATGAAACCCAGTTCATCCTGATCGTTAATGAGATCCAGAAAGCAGTAGACACTAGCTAGCGTCGGTGTTCCTTGATTACCAGTAGAGTTGCACGCTACTGTCTAATGAGCAAAGTCTGAGCTATAACGGAGTATGAGATTAATTATGTGATTGGACTGAGGAGTTCCTAGCAAACAGGACACAGCATGCCATTCTCAATGGACAGAAGTCTTCAGACGTAAAAGTAACTTCGAAAGAATCTTAAGGGAGTGTTACAGGACCATTACTGTTTAAACAGACATAAATGTCCTAGAGGATAACGTCGAAAGCTTCAAGATTCAAATAACTCTAAGCATTATGGGACTTAACATCTGAGGTCATCAGTCCCCTAAACTTAGAACTACTAAAACCTAACTAACCTAAGGACTTCACACACACCCATGCCCGAGACAGGATTCGAACCTGCGACCGTAGCAGCAGCGCGGTTCCGGACTGAAGCGCCTAGAATCGCTCGGCCACAGCGGCCGGCGAAAGCTCCAAGAGGCTTTTCGCGGATGATACTGTTATATACAAAGAAGCCGGAATGCTACAAAATTATATCAGAACATAGGAAAATCTGCAGAGGATCAACCTTGTATTGGCAGTTGTCCTCAACATAAACTAATGTAACATAGTAATAAAATTGGTAGCAAGTCGAGTTATTGTACGATTAAACCATTGCACAACAATCGCTAGAAGCAGATAAATCCATAAAATATCTAGTAGTATGTGTACGGGGAGGTTTAAAGTAGAACGACAACATGGAACTAGTCGCAGGTAAGGTAAGTGCTACACCGAGATTCAGTGAAAGAATCCATTGAGAAAGGATGTAGCTCACAAAAACCTTGTTAGATCAGTACCTGAATATCGCTCGTCAGTCTGGTATCCGAACCAGAAGGGACTAGTAGAGGAAATAGAGAAGATACAAAGAAGAGCGTCACGTTTCGTTAGAGATTCGTTTCGTACGCACGTAGACGCTCAGCATCTCCAGGGGCAAACGCCACAAGAAAGGCGTTACGCATCACGGTACGGACTACTTTAAAAATCCCGAAGGCGTACGTTACAAGTTCAAACAATCAATATTTTATTTTCTGCTACGCATATCTCGCGAATGCACCATGAACGTAAAATTAGAGAGATTATACCTCCTACGGAGTATAGAGTATGTGATAGCATCTAACATTTTTGCTGATAATGACGCACCCATCAGATGGTGATCTTAAGCTCGGTGGTCTCCTTGGTGCTATTACAGAGTGTTCTAACGGCACTGGGTTTCATCCTCTCTCTTCCTCTCATCATCATGCAACAGAAACACTGCACCACGTTATACACACACCGACTACAGTCACCTACACTCAACTGACTCAAAACATAAACTTAAGACACGTCTCTCACAAACCAAATTGAAACAGGGCGCTACGAGTGGAGGAAGAAAATCCTTTCCGATTAGGCAGCAGAACCGTGCCTCGTGATATCCCAGCAAATAGCGTCATCCCACCTTTTTTTCACCTTAGGAATGTATAAGAAATGAATCACGGTGGCGACGGTGGTGACGATGAAAGAAGAGCTGTCCAACAACTGTTTTTGACTTTTGCATCAAATATTTGTGTATGCCAGAAGGTGTTAAAATGAACTGACAAGTCTTCCTTCAATAGCACCCTGCAATTCGCCTTACCGTCAAATTGAAAGTGTTGCATTCCGAAAAGTACTACATGACCGTGATCCCTGCTCAAGAAAAGATAATTACAAGTGTTCTAGAAATACCATCATTTTCAGCAGCGAGTTCAGACAGCGAAACGACTACCAGTTTTTCCGCCGCCAAATCCAAGCAAACTTGTGCCGTAGCAGTACTTCTCGTGTGGAGTGCGATGGAACGTGGCGTTTCTGTGGAGCCGTGGCCTCGTGGCGGTGCAGCCGGCCGACCTCGCTTGGCCCCCGTCGACCTGCTCAGCTGCCAGTCAGTCCGCCTGCAGCCGTCGCAGAACAACAAAACCGGAACGGTGGGTCACGAACCCTCAGGGCCACTCGGCCCCTACCGGGCCTGCTGGTACTCCAACACACCAGCACAGCGCGAGCGGCCCATGCGTCACCCTTCCACATACCAAACGAGATTAGGTGTTCCGTCGCGCAGTACCGGTTCCGCGAAACCGAGCACGGCAATTTGTCTGTTCTGCGAAGGACTGGACAGAAGAAACACACCCGACCTACTTGATGTTCATCTTGTAGCTCTCGAGATCAATGACTGTGATACTTTGCATTTTGTAACATTTAGATATGCTTCCCTAATGCTGTGGAAGAAGACATGAGTCTGTCGAGAATAAAAGAAATATGATCAATGATCGGAATGTTGTTGGATTTGGCAGACCAGTGTAGTGCAGGAGACTTGTCAGAACTGTTCAGTGACTGGACAGGGCCATTAGCTTACATATTGGGCTAAAGATTCACAAAGCAATGAAAATTAGTAGAAAGCACAACACCAATTGCTTCATATCATAATTGTGGATAATGCAACTGTATATGCACTAAAAGAATTATCCAGGAAGCAAAATTTCATGTCGTGCTGGCTCTGAGCACTATGGGACTTAACATCTGAGGTCATCAGTTCCCTAGAACTTAGAACTACTTAAACCTAACTAACCTACGGACATCACATACATCCATTCCCGACGTAAGATTCGAACCTGCGACTGTAGCGCTCGCGAGGTGCGGTCAGTGTGGCCGAGCGGTTCTAGGCGCTTCAGTCCGGAACCGCGTGACTGCTACGGTCGCAGGTTCGAATCCTGCCTCGGGCATGGATGTGTGTGATGTCCTTAGGTTAGTTAGTTTTAAGTAGTTCTAAGTTCTTGGGGACTGATCACCTCAGATGTTAGGTCCCATAGTTTTGAGAGCCATTTGAACCATTTGGTCGCGCGGTTCCGGACTGAAGCGCCTAGAGTCGCTCGGCCACAGCGGCCGGCCATATCGTGCTGGAAACAAGACAGAGGACAGAAGTTAACTGGTGCCGCTAAAGGAAGATTTCTTCAACAGAAGAGTCTTACTTACGTCATGCACTGACGCGATTTTGAGAAAGAGGTTTCCGAAAAGGCATGTGGGTAGCACAGCACTGCGCAAAACTTAAACTTGGGAAACTGGCGAGAAGAAATTGGTATTACCGTATTTGGAATGTGAAACTGTAGGAGGGGATAAAAAATTAAGTGGGCAGATAAAGAATAAATAAAGAAGTATGAGAATTCAGATTACGCATAACATATCATTTAGGATGTTTGTTGTCTGGTTATGCAGGAGTGTATCGATTAGTGCAAAATGACATGAGATTAATGATTATATAAAATCAGTCGAAATACAGGTATCCCGTACAATAAAATAATTAAACCCGTGGCACATAAGCTGATATCTCTAACATAGTAGTGAGAGATGGTTAAAACAACCTGTTGTGTGCAACTAGTTATAAAAAAAAACCTAAGGAAAAAAAAGGTACAGACAACAGCTTTCAAACAGGAGTCTGTTATCCATGACATTATCGACGCCGAAAGTTGTAAAATAAAAGAGAAAAATAATAGAAATATTACTTTGGCAACAGAATCATCTGCGCCATAAGAGATTTTGACAAGCCAGACAAAGTCTAAATCTACGTAGCCAAAGAAAAGATATCTAGTATTCTCTTGAACCGCTAGTCTGGATTTTTTTCTGACTGTTGGTTTTTTCACCTGTGGCAATGTTTGTTAATGCAAACTAAGCTGAGTTGTACCTAGGTTCGGAATCCACATCAAGCTGGAGGTTCCCCATCGAATGGCAGGATGAGTCAGTTCCGTGGTGCGGTAGAGGGCAATGCTACATTACCTCCAATAGGATCAAGTCTAGTAAAGCACTGTGGTGCTAGAAACAACTCCAGATGGAGATCAAAAAATGGTTCAAATGGCTCTGAGCACTATGGGACTGAACATCTGTGGTCATCAGTCCCCTAGAACTTAGAACTACTTAAACCTAACTAACCTAAGGACATCACACACATCCATGCCCGAGGCAGGATTCGAACCTGCGACCGTGGCGGTCACGTGGTTCCAGACTGAAGCGCCTTTAACCGCACGGCCACACCGGCCGGCGATGGAGATCAGCTTTAGTGTTTCTAAAACGACAGTTTCAGAGAAGGAGTCCAAATAATTAGACCTGAATCACCCCCGAGTACCTAACTCCGGGAATCTGTATCGAAATTATAACTGGTATGGCATGGCTACCGGGTATCTCTCATAGGATACTTGACTCTTTAGTAGTCAGGCAGCAGCTACCGGCCTGACTCGTCTCCTCCGGTTCTGGACGTACGTGGGGAACTTGTTAACGCCACCCTGATTTACGACACAGCGTTTCAATGGCCTCTGTTATTCGCGTCAGTACAAGCGCCGTTTGCGTGCGCGCTGTAGGAACAGCCGCCGCCAACAAGGCATGCCGCCAGCTAGGCCGGACGGGGGTGAGGCAAGTGGATAAAGACACGAGCAAACCAATAGCGCGATTGGTGGGGAGGGAGGAAGCGGTACGAAGAGCGCTGTTAACGACCGGACGCAGATAAACTGAGCCGCACGACCCGGCGTTTAAGAAACGACTGGGCGGCCATTTATTTGTAGCGGCGCCGGGCACTCAGAGCTCAACAGCAAAACAAGAGAAAGGAGTGTGGCAGCAAAAAAAATTGGCATGTCTTTGACCCGTCTTCCGCCCCTGGAGCATACAGATCCACTGGCCGTAAACAACGCAGCAATAAGTCAGCGGGTTAGTGCTGATCAATAAACAAGGCGAGGGTTGTTTCGAAACACTCTCCAATCATCATTAGCATGATAGCCACATTTGTGTCTGGACAATAATTACTGTTAATGTCCGAAGAAGAATGTATCGTTTGTACATTCTTTCCCTCATTAATCTCACTTCCATCTTGCGTGCTGTTAGACTTCGGTTGGGCGCCATTTAGCCGCGAAAATAAGTAAAACTAATTTCCCTTGAGCTCTACTTGAGATACTGTAGTACAGGACGTTGCTCCAAGACACAGTGCATTGACACGGTAGTGCGTCATAAAACACGACAAAAACGATAATGGTTTGCAGGAAGCATTTAAATGAGATAGAACACGTAGAAAATATTATGGGGAAAGCAAGCCAAAGACTGCATTTTATTGGCAGAACACTTAGAAAATGTAACAGATCTACTGAAGAGACTACTTACACTATGACGGTCCGTCCTCTTTTGGAGTACTGCTGCGCTGTCTGGGAGCCTTACCACACAGGGTTAACGGAGTACATCGAGAAAGATCAGCGAAGAGCAGCACATTTTGTATTATCGCAAAATAGGGGAGACAGTGTCACGGACATGATACGGTATTTGGGATGGACACCATTAAAACAAAGGCGGTTTCCGTTTTTTCGTTGAGGCGGAATCTTCTCACGAAATTTCAGTCACCACCTTTCTTCTCCGAATGCAAAAATATTTTGTTGACGCCGACCTACACAGGGAGAAGCGATCACCATAATAGAAAAAGGGAAATCAGAGCTCGCACGGAAACATATAGGTGTTTTTCCCGCGCGCTGTTCGAGAATGGAATAATAGAGAATTATTGTGATGGTCCCCCTTAGCTGAGTGGTCAGCACGGCGGAATGCCACGCCCAGAGGCCCGCGTTCGATTCCCGGCTGGGGCAGGAGATTTTCTCCGCTCAGGGACTGGGTGTTGTGTTGTTCTCATCATCATTTCATCCACATATCCGACTCACAAGTCGAATGCAATAAGTACTCGCCCTCGGCGGCCGAACTTCCCCGAATAGGGGACTCCCGGCCCACAATGCCGTACACTCATTTCCGTTTCCATTGCGATGGCGATTCGATGAACTCTCTGCCAGGCACTTAAGTGTGATTTGCAGAGTATCCATGTAGATGCAGACTGCAGGCGTGGCGTCCAGCCAACTAGTTACAGTTTTCTTTAAATTTACGTCCACAATTTTCCTTCATTCTCACACGTATTTCAAATACTAGAGAAACTCCGTGAATACTCCATTGAGACCACCTGGCTTCAGTTGAAGAGCAACAAAAAGATTGTTAACCCGTTCTCTCCGACATATCCTTTCTCTAGGTGTGTTAATCCCGCATGATCATCAGGAGAAAGTCTGTGGTACTTTGACCTTTCGTTGAAATTTCACTGAAGTCATGTACACATAATTTTACCGAGCTAATCTATGATGTGTTCAAATCTTCCGATGATAAATTTCTAAGACGTCGAAACTGTTGTTGATACTACACTGCTGGGGGAAACTTTAGGACGAACGTAACTTTCGCATTATGGGTCACTGCCAAATAATATAGCTCGATATAGCTCGATAAAACTTAGAACATACATATTGACAACTGTTACGGTATAGTACAGATGCAAACTGAAAGAAAGACTCAATGAGACGAACAAAAATGATACTGTTTTCAAAGACAATAATTACACTAAATTCACCGCGATTTTTGATGGGCCCCTGGACTTCAAAATAGGCGGGACATCGTTCTTCATGGGATGAATGATCACCACGGACGCCACTGCATGCTCTGCAACAAGCTCCCATGCTGGACAAAGTGTTGGTTAGAAGGTCTTGGCATATGATTTTCCATTTCTCCACCATCGTAGTTGACAACTGCTGGATGGCCGTTGGTGCATGTAGACGTGCTGCAGTAGCTTTCCGCTTCTTCTCAACACGCCTCACAAGTTCTCGATGGAATTGAAGTCGGGCGAACGGTCAGACAAGTCCATTCGCCGAGTATCGCCTCGTCCCAAGAGCTGCTTCACCTGCAAACCTCTGCAGTGTCACAAAATATTGAACGGTGAGTGTACCCTGTTCAAAGATTTGGAGATCCTTACACCCATGCAACGTTATGCCTCCGTACACCATAATACCTGGACCACCAAAACGATCATAGATAGAGAGCGGGAAAGGTGATAATCTAAGGGCGCAAGGTCAGGTGAATATGGTGGGTGCATTATGACTTCCCAATCCAACTCCTGTATAGCAGAATGCGGACGGGCGTTATCGTCGAATAGTGTTACTCAGCGCAGTCTTCCTGGTTGTTGCTCTTGGACTGCGTCTGCAAGACGTCTCAGTTGTTGACAATAAGTGTCAACAGTGATGGCTATACCTTGGGAAAGCAGTTAGCAGTACACCACACCGTCGCTGTTCCACCTGATGCATAACGTTACCTTTCGTTGAAGCGCGCAGGTCTTTGTACAGTTAGTTGTTGCCTTGTACGGGGTCAACCATTCTTATTTTCTCCTTACATTAGCATTAAGACACCATTTCTCGTCACCAGTAACTATACAGGATAGGAATGGTCGGTGTTGTTCACGAACCAATTGATAACGAGCAAACAGAGATGCACGTACAGGGGATAGCCAAAATAAGTGGTAGTAATGGGATGGTTGTATTTGACGGTCAACAAAGCAGGTAAGGCACGTGTCGCTCTGGACTGTGCGTGTTCAGTATGGTTCAAATGGCTCTGAGCACTATGGGACTTAACATCTATGGTCATCAGTCCCCTAGAACTTAGAACTACTTAAACCTAACTAACCTAAGGACATCACACAACACCCAGCCATCACGAGGCAGAAAAAATCCCTGACCCCGCCGGGAATCGAACCCGGGAACTGTTCAGTATGGACTAGGCATCAGTGCAGGTTGTTTGCGAGTAGTGCACAGTTCGTATTTGCATTCAGAGGCCGAGTTCGACGTGCAGTGAAAGACCTAAGAGAGTTCCAAAGAGGGCAGGTTGTGGGGGCCCGATTAGCTGGAGCATGACAGCCAAATTATTGAATGTTTCAAAAGCAACTCTTTCAACAGTCATGAAATTCTACACAAAACATATAAAGACATCATTGCGTAAACGTTATAGTGGGCGCAAATCAAAACCAAATGACAAAAAATGGTTCAAATGGTTCTGAGCACTATGGGACTTAACATCTGTGGTCATCAGTCCCCTAGAACTTAGAACTACTGAAACCAAACTAACCTAAGGACAGCACACACATTCATGCCTGCGGCAGGATTCGAACCTGCGACCGTAGCGGTCACGCGGTTCCAGACTGAAGTGCCTAGAACCGCTCGGCCACACCGGCCGGCCAAAACCAAATGACAGAGATCGTCGTTCGCTAACACGAATTGTGTCAAAACAAGACAAACTACGGTGACTAAAGCGACTGCAGAGCCCAATAGCCATCGTTGGGACCCCGTACACAGTCCGCCGAGAACTCCATAATACGAATATTCATGGACGAGCTGCTATACCGAAACCATTAGTGACGACAACCAACGCAAAGAGGCATAAAACATGGTGTCAACGTTTTCTTTATTTCCAACATCGGGCCGGGTTTACGTTTGGAGAACGCCAAAAGAAGCCTACAGTCCTGATTGCTTGATTCCAACGGTTAAGCATAGAGGTGGAAGTGTGATGGTGTGGCCAGAAATATGATGGTATTCTGCTGGTCCCATCATTACTTTCAAAGACCGTGTTGCAGCCAACGATTATGTGGACATTTTAGGTGATCAGGTGCACCCCATTATTCAAATGTTGTTCCCCAAAAAAGATGCCATACTTCAAGACGATAATGCACTCATTCACACAGCCAGCACAGTACTGTTATATGAGGAGCATGCAACTGAACTGCAGCGTCTTCCTTGGCCAGCATAGTCCCCGGACTTGAACATTATCGAACCCTTGTGGGCGGTATTGGAGCGCAGACTCCGGAGCAGGAGTTAGAAGAGATTCTGATCGAAGAGTAGCTTAACACTCCGCTGGAGACTATACAATCATTATATGCCAGTATTCCAAGAAGAATCGCAGCTGTACTAAGGGCAAATGGTGGTCCAACCCCTTATTAATAAACCATTCCGAAGTGAGAACAGGTGTTCACATTATTTTGCCTATCCTCTGTATGAGCAGCAGCGGATTTTTGTGATCTTGGCTTAGATAATACAGCCGGTTTTTGAAGCTTTCACATTGCGTGCAAATGTCGCACCATGGTGGAATGATCACAGTTCATCATATTTGCCAGTTCTCGAGCACACTGACGTGGATCATTGTGCATTAATCCGTTTAAACGGTCTTCATCAAACCCCGAAGGTCTTCCTGAATGTGAAGAGCCACCAGCGTCAAAATGATCCTCCCTAAAACGAGAAAACGATTCTCTTACCGTGGTCTGTTCAATGTCATTATCACGATTTGGCAACGGTGAACCTCAAATGAAAAAGATAATCGATAAATAAATCCGTAGCAGTCGGAATACCAACATATTAAACAAAATCGCTACAAACTTATGCACAAATCTAATACGCGTAGGTTCTAGTGTCCCGAACGACGACCAAATCTGAGAGAATATCCATTCTCTATCGCTTTCCGAAGCAAAAAACGCTACTCATAAGAACATTATGGACACTCTGACAAGACCAAAATACCCATACTCTCGGGGTGAGTCAGTCCTGTCAGTAAGCTGCAGCAGCGGCTGGTCGCAGGAGAGCAGGAATAACGTGCCCACCGGCCGCTGCGACCGAGCGGTTCTAGGCGCTTCAGTCCGGAACCGCGCCGCTGCTACGGTCCCAGGTTCGAATCCTGCCTCGGGCCTGACGGTCGCGTGAGGCGCCTGCAGCGCGGGCCGCTCGACCCCGCGTGCCGACTGCGCCGGCCTGGCCGATCGGCGAGTGCGATTCTGCCCATTAGCGTCGCGCCGATCCGCTATCGGCTGCGGAGCGGACGGCTGCAGTCACGACGGGTCGAGAATGCGCTGCCGTGTTCCTCCGCAGTCACATCGCCTCGGAGGTGCGCGCCGTTGGGCTGTCTGGTGTAAATAGCGTGACGTGTAATGCCGACAGTAGTCGCCAGCTACTCGCAGTTACCTCTAATGAGACGGTACTCACGCCGGAAACGTTAATAGGGGGTGTGTCCGTTCCTTTCGGACGCACGCTACTGTAACCGCGTATTTAGAATACTCGCTGTAACATTAAAAATCTTTGGAATGTGGTGGGTAATGCGACGGTAACCACACTGGAAACGCTGACAATTTCGTGGTTAGTGCTTTCCCAGCTTGTAGATTTATGTAATCAACAGTTCGGAATACTTAAGTAACGTTAGAAAACATCAGCAGACTATACGAGTGTAACGCATTAAACAAACGTTGAGGGGAAAATGTGAATTAGTAATTGTTCTCATAACTTCCTCACTTGCGAGATGGCACGCTTTCACAGCCGGAGTCAATCTGCATAAAATTCCTCTGATTTGTACGCCGCGTCATATTGTAAAATGTAGTAGAGTTTCGGCCATTATCGCAACAGCGGATATAATGTTGCTACATTGTACAACATGAAGCGGTCTAAAAGCGAAAGAGTTCTATGGGCACTTTCCCACTTGTTTAAAAATGCCGGTTTCAGCGATACAGTCTTATACGTATGGAAAATTTGGTTCAACATAGCCTGTGGATTTGGCGGCTTCCTATTTTCAGTCATGTTGTACACCCTCACACTAGTTTTTAGTGTCTGTTTGATGACTACTTGAGACACGTGGAGAAATACCACTGCACATTTATTTCCCACATTTGGACAAGATGTTTTACTTAGTTCTAGACCAGTGGTTCCGAGGCTGGGGGTAATTACCCCCTCAGTGGTAACATGAATTTTTCTGACGGCTAAAAAGTAAACGATTCTGTTGCAGTCATGAAACTAAATTATTTCCAAAAGTTCATTGCTATTATCACAATTCTGTAAGACTCTAATATTGATTACGTAATGATCACTTTCTCTCAATTAGTAGCATTAATGCGGTGATGGTTACAGGCTCCTCACGTAGCCCACCCACTACACACATATATTGTGTTTTGTCCCGTACATCGCTGATGACGAAAGTGAGACATATACGTAACAAATGCTAAGTATCTCAAGAAAATGTCTTCTCCAAGTTGTAAATAGTACGTACATTAGTCCAGAAATTGCTCCGTTACTCGCTTCGAAACAGATAAATTAGTTAATTGACAGCCCGACACAGCAGTAACTATATGAGGGCTACTGTAGTGCTGTACACGTTATTATTATTATTATTATTATTAGAATGGTGAGGCGCAAAGCGTTAACAGCCTGAACTCATCTAATTTTTGCTAGTTCAGAAGTAAGAAGCGCAGCAAAGAAGTGAATTACGAACAGTGAGTATAGTACTCACCTCTGCTCTTGTTCGATTTCAAATGGTTCAAAAATGGTTCAAATGGCTCTTACCACTATGGGACTTAACATCTGAGGTCATCAGTCCCCTAGAACTTAGAACTATTTAAACCTAACTAACCTAAGGACATCACACACATCCATGCCTGAGGCAGGATTCGAACCTGCGACCGCAGCTGTCGCACGGTTCCAGAGTGTAGCACCTAGAACCGCCCGGCCAGATTTCAAATGGTGTTGCAGTGTGCGGGTCATTCAAGTGCCGTAACAGAGAGGAGTAATGCAGGGGAGGCAAGTTTTGTAACAAGTGTGTACGCTAACTGTGCAAAGTTAGCTTACTTTTCTCAGAAGGAGTTGTGGGTAGCACTTGCGATGCTCCACGAATTCCTTCATTATTCATTCTTGCACACACACACACACACACACACACACACACACACACACACACACACAGACTAAATATCTTTCATAATGTTAAAAATAAAAGGTGATCCAAGAAACATCTTTTGTTCTAGAGTTTAGTTAGGTGCCAAAATTGGTAATAATGATGGCAGGGGGGGGGGGGTACTAGCTAATGTCTGATTGCACTGAGGGGTAATGATCTACTGTTGTAGACTGACTTATTTGTCACCCAGTCTCTGCCCCCCCCCCCTTTTCCCTGCTGTGTGAACCGTTCATCGACTGCTCCAGAACACTGCACAGAATCTCTAACAGCTCTATCCGTTGTCTACCAGACCTGTATAACAACTTTCCAGTAAAAGTTGAAGTGCGTAAATGATCGGCATTATCACCATTGTCACTCATGTTGGTCCTCTGAACTCCACATGACACCTGCATCACAAGATTCCTTGGTCTTGTTCTACTCCGATGGTATCATAATAGCGGCTTCCAACAAGAGACGAATTACAGCTCAAGCTCGGACGTAATATCACTGCACCAGTTACTATGGATTGCCTCTGAACAAAATCTTCTCTTTGGAAACTCCCGAATAACCAAAGATTAAAAAAAAAACTGGTGCCTTTATTGCTATTAATGAAGTGACAACAGCACGAGTACTGATAAACGAGCGGGCATCAGTGCAAACCGAATGCAGTGTAAGGTACTGACAGAGGTGCCATGTAACAATCAGGTGCCTTAAGGCCGTGGTCAGTCATCGACTTGTTATATGGCGCCCACCACCCACCCTTCCACCTTTTCCCTCGTAGACGTTCACCTGTGTCAGTTTTCCCTACTAAGTTTGAAGTGTTACACAGTACGCCATACGTCGAACAAATAAAGTTTTCTTTATGTCCACTGAAAAACGCTGAAAGGAAATCTGAAGAACTGAAGAATGAGACACAGTGTACAGCGTTTCAGAAGGAAACGTTCCCTCTGCAGCAATTATCCTTAACCGTTGTCGTTAAATATGCGTTATTCACAATGTCACTCTGGCTGCAACAATAAAATCACAAACAAGTAAGCCGATAAAAAAACTTCGTGGCTACGTAAGGAGGCAAGACCTACTAAACAACAACAAAACATTTTTGTAAACAGTAGTTCGTCTAAAAATTACGTGCAGTGATGTTTTTTTAATTTTTCTATAAAATAAAACGCCGGTACTTCTTCGAGGGAACTATACAATAGAGGAAGTACGCCGTTGAAGAAAGAGGTTATGTGTTCATTTGTCGTACGCTGCACGAAGCACACATACCGCAGACGATTGTGGCGAATTATGGTATGACTACAGCACACACAGCAAGGAAAATTATTTGCGCGCCAACTACGGACGTTCCCTCAGTCTAGTGCAGCATGGAATACCAGAAAGGTCGGCGTAATTGAAGGCTGCGCTGCCGCCCCTGAGGAAGCACTCCGTAAGGAATCCAGCCGTGTCGCCATTGTCCCTTCAGGATGGTCGTGAAGCAGCTTTTTACGCAGCATCTAAAAATATGAGTTTACTGCGTTTACAGCGCTGGCGCGGGAAAGAGCCTGCTTACATCTAATCACCATCCTTCTTCTGCAGCGCTATAAGCTTCTATTCTCTTCCAGCACAAGGTTACACTATAGACAAATACCTTCAGAAAAGTCTTTCTAACATTTAAATTTATATTCTGTGCTCATAAATGTTTCTTCTACAACGCTTTTCTTGAAGATCGCAGTCTGTATTTTATATCCTCAATAATTCCGCCGTCGTCAGCTTTTCGGTACTACTTCTAGTGTCTCATTTCCTCGTCTAATTGCCTCAGCCTTGTCTGATTTAATTCGAATGCATTCCGTTATCCATGGTTTGCCTTTGTTGATATTTATCTTATAATCCATTTTCAAGACGTTGTCTACTTCGTTCATCTGATCTTCCAGGTTATTTGCCATCTATGACAGAATTAAATTGTTATCGGCAAATCTCAAAGCATTTACTTCGTGTCCCTGAACTTTAATTCCCTTACTAAAATGTCTTCTTGGCGTCCTTTACTGCTTGCTCAACCTACAGATTAATTTACATCGGAGATGGTCTGCAACCCCTCCTCACTCCCTTCTCAACGTTTGTGTCCTTTTCATGTTCATTGATTCCTGTAACTGTAGTATGGTTTCTGTAAAAGTGTAGACAACTTTTAGCTGTCTGTAGCTTGCCCTTGATAGCTTCAGAATTTCAAAGTGCGTATTACAATCAAGATTGTCAACATCCTTCTCTAAATTTACAAATTCTTTACATAGAGGATTATCTTCCTTAAAGCTAAGGCATACGATCAGTATTCCTTCGCCCGTTTTCAAATGTGTCTGGAACCCAATGTGATCTTTCCCGATGTTGCTTTCTCCACTGTTCTCTAAATAAAACGTATCAGTGTTTTGCATCCATGATTTATTAAACAGATCGTTCAGTAATATACATTCTTGTCAGTAGCATTCTTGTCAGGTGCAATTAGCTGGTGCGAACTGCTTTTACTACCAGCCCACACGTATCTGCGATAGCCCACAGCGATATGAACAGTGACTCAACGACGGAGGTGAATATGGTGAGAAACAGCTCCAGTAGCTGTTCAGTGTCACAGGAATAGTTACTCATTAGATGACACTAGTGCGAGAACTCACTGCTGCAAGTATGCGCGCCGGCTGACGGCTGCACTACAACCTGAACTGCCGACATTGGATCACTTACGCGGCTGATGCTTGCTGCTAGGATTTTCCTATTCGTGTTAAACATGCATACGGGGAATATTTCTCTCACCGTGCCTTCCACCCCTCTGACAGCAAAAAGCTCGTGACACGACCTTATGAAGAGCGGAAATGATAAACGTCCTAAGTGACGAATCTGTACTTGTCAGGTGAATCAAACACCAACGTATCTGTTTTTGTTTATAAGTTATTCGTATCTAAAAAAAAAAAAAGGAGAAGGTATTCTGATACCACAGAATTGTCCTGCTCAGCTCGTCACTGCTGAAAATAATGAGACAAATCAGAAAAGAACGTTGTAGATACCATACCAGTGAGCTTCCTGCTTCTAAGTGCCAATAGAGGGTTTTTGTTTCCAGCGTTATTAACACTGAGGCAATATGTTTTATTTGTGTTCAAGAGGTACAGAAATACCGGGTCATCAAAAAGTCAGTATCAATTTGAAAACTTAATAAACCACGGAATAATGTAGATAGAGAGCTAAAAATTGACACACATGCTTGGAATGACATGGGGTTTTATTAAAACAAAAAAAAAGACAAAGTATTGCTAGACGCGTGAAAGATCTCTTGCGCGCGTCTTTGGGTGATGATTGTGTGCTCAGCCGCCACTTTCGTCATGCTCGGCCTCCCAGATCCCCAGACCTCAGTCCGTGCGACTATTGGTTTTGGGGTTACCTGAAGTCACAAATGTATCGTGTTCGACCGACATCTCTAGGGATGCTGAAAGACAACATCCGACGCCAATGCCTCACCATAACTCCGGACATGCTTTACAGTGCTGTTCACAACATTATTCCTCGACTACAGCTATTGTTGAGGAATGATGCTGGACATATTGAGCATTTCCTATAAAGAACATCATCTTTGCTTTGTCTTACTTTGTTATGCTAGTTACTGATATTCTGATCAGATGAAGCGCCATCTGTCGGACATTTTTTGAACGTTTGTATTTTTTTTGGTTCTAATAAAACCCCGTGTCATTCCAAGCATGTGTGTCAATTTGTACCTCTCTATCTACATTATTCCGTGATTTGTTCAGTTTTCAAATTTATACTGACATTTGATCACCCTGTATATCAGTAAGCTTTCAACTAACACAACTCTAGTCAACAAAAACCATTTCTCATACCTTATAAATTGTTTTCCAAGAGATTAGCAAATTTAAATTCAAGAAAAAATCTTTCAATATTGACTTCTGTTTGTTGCACAACTTCACTCAGTGGATCAGATGTGGCAAAATTTTACAGTAGAACTCACTGGGTTGTTGAGGATGAAATGGTTCTTCATAACATTTTTCACACACAAGTTGTTTTATCTGTTCACTTCTCCAAGACTTTTTACTGTTGTTGGAACCAAAATTATCTACTTCCACTGCAATGATTTGGCACTTGGAACAAGTCTAGAGACGTGCAACAGAATACCGAGAGTACAATAGCAACGGAAACGCGTTTTGTGAAAAAATGACACTTAAAACGTTACACATTTCCACTCTTCATATGTTCATTAATAGAACAGTGCGCAGATGTATTGCCGGTTCATAGCGACGTGTTTCATCGAAGAAATATTGTACCCACTGGATACTATGAACCGGCACTCCACCTGTGGACTGCTTGATCAACTTCTATGTTGGGAGAAGTTGTAGAATGACACACTTAGTCAATTCATTTATTCATAAAGGCAGCTCTCACCACGACTCTTGCAGCCTGCGACTGACACTAGTGACTTCAGTGCCAATGTTTCCTTCCTCTCGATCACGTTTTACTGCCGCCGCCGATAGCATTCCTGCCCACTTTGGCAGGTGAAGCAGTTAGTGGAGGTACGTGACCTCCCGTGCAGAGGAGGCGTTGGCCCGAGGCTAGGGCAAGTGCTTACGAGATGCAACAGGTGCTAGCGATGCGCGCCGCACGGGCCTGCTCGCGCTGATTGGAATTCGCGGCTGCTGGCATCGAGGCTTCGCGAGGCGTCGACCTGCGGGCACTGACTCCGCGTCTGCTCCGTCGCAACGGCCGAGAGCCACGCCACCTCCCGTGGTGAACCAGTCGATAGTGACAAGTTCATTAACTCCTCGATATTCGTTTATGTCGAGGCATATTACTGAGAGTATGAGCACCGCTAGGTGTGACGTCTGGGCACGCAGCTCAAAACTCATTTCAGCTACTTGTAAGTAGCCACACACACACACACGCACACACACACACACACACACACACACACACACAAACGCGCGCGCACTGATGAGCCAAAGCATTGTGGGCATCCGCTTAATAAAGTGTTGGTCCACCTTCAACACAGCAGAGGTTCTTCATGGCATGGAATCGACATGGCCTTTGTAGGTATACAGGGTGGTCCATTGATCGTGACCGGGCCAAATATCTCACGAAATAAGCGTCAAACGAAAAAACTACAAAGAACGAAACTTGTCTAACTTGAAGGGGAAAACCAGATGGCGCTATGGTTGGCCCTCTAGATGGCGCTGCCATAGGTCAAACGGATATCAACTGCGCTTTTTGAAATAGGAACCCCCATTTTTTATTACATATTCGTTTAGTACGTAAAGAAATATGAATGTTTTAGTTGGACCACTTTTTTCGCTTTGTGATGGACGGCGCTGGAATAGTCACAAACGTATAAGTACGTGGTATCACGTAACATTCCGCCAGTGCGGGCGGTATTTGCTTCGTGATACATTATCCGTGTTAAAATGGACCGTTTACCAACTGCGCAGAAGTTCGATATCGTGTTGATGTATGGCTATTGTGATCAAATTGCCCAACGGGCGTGTGCTATGTATGCTGCTCGCTATCCTGGACGACATCAGCCAAGTGTCCGGACCGTTCGCCGGATAGTTCCGTTATTTAAGAAAACAGGAAGTGTTCAGCCACATGTGAAACGTCAACCACGACTTGCAACAAATGATGATGCCCAAGTAGGTGTTTCAGTTGCTGTAGCGGCTAATCCGCACATCAGTAGCAGACAAATTGCGCGAGAATCGGGAATCTCAAAAACGTCGACGTTGAGAATGGTACATCAACATCGATTCAACCCGTACCATATTTCTATGCACCAGGAATTGCATGGTGACGACTTTGAACGTCGTGTACACTTCTGCCACTGGGCACAACAGAAATACGAGACGATGACAGATTTTTTGCACGCGTTCTATTTAGCGACGAAGCATCATTCACCAACAGCGGTAACGTAAACCGGCATAATATGCACTATTGCGCAACGGAAAATCCACGATGGCTGCGACAAGTGGAACATCAGCGATCTTGGCGGGTTAATGTATGGTGCGGCATTATGGCCCCCATTTTATCGATGGCAATCTAAATGGTGCAATGTGTGCTGATTTCCTACGTAATGTTCTACCGATGTTACAACAAGATGTTTCACTGCATGACAGAATGGCGATGCACTTCCAACATGACGGATGTCCGGCGCATAGCTCGTGTGCTGTTGTAGCGGTGTTGAATAGCATATTTCATGACAGGTGGATTGGTCGTCGAAGCATGACCCGCACGTTCACCGGATCTGACGTCGCCGGATTTCTTTCTGTGGGGAAAGTTGAAGGATATTTGCTATCGTGATCCATCGACAACGCCTCACAACATGCGTCAGCGCATTGTCAGTGCATGTGCGAACATTACGGAAGGCGAACTATTCACTGTTGAGAGGAATCTGGTTACACGTATTGCCAAATGCATTGAGGTTGACGGACATCATTTTGATCATTTATTGCTTTATTGCTTAATTTACAGGTAATCACGCTGTAACAGCATGCGTTCTCAGAAATGATAAGTTCACAAAGGTACATGTATCACATTGGAACAACCAAAATAAAATGTTCAAACGTACCTACGTTCTGTATTTTAATTTAAAAAACCTATCTGTTACCAACTGTTCGTCTAAAATTGTGAGCCATATGTTCGTGACTATTACAACGCCATCTATCACAAAGCGAAAAAAGTGGTCCAACTAAAACATTCATGTTTCTTTACGTACTACACGAATATGTAATAAAAAATGGGGGTTCCTATTTCAAAAAGCGCAGTTGATATCCGTTTGACCTATGGCAGCGCCATCTAGAGGGCCAACCATAGCGCCATCTGGTTTTCCCCTTCAAGTTAGACAAGTTTTGTTCTTTGTAGTTGTTTCGTTTGACGCTTATTTCGTGAGATATTTGGCCCGGTCACGATCAATGCACCACCCTGTATAGCAACACATGTCAACGCATGGGTCACGCATTTCCCGAAAATTACCGGCCGTTGGTTCGTGGGCACGAAACTGGTGCGCCATAGCGTAGCAGACGTGTTTTTTCGGATTCAGATCAGGCGAACGCGATGGCCAAGACATCAACGTCAACAGCGTGCTCTACAAACCACTGTGGTGCGACTCTGGCCTTGTCGCACGGACAGTTATCCTGCTGCAAGACATCAACCATGAAGGGAAGTAGGTGGTCCGAAATAACGTTCACGTAGTCCACAGCTGTAATGACGCCTTCGATTACTACCTTGAGTCCCACGGATGCCTAGATTAATGTCCCCCATGGCATAATACTACCCCCACCAAACTGCATCACTTAGAACATCTGTTCCCCTGGATGACGGCGTATCAGGATGCTACTATCGACCTGGTGTAACGTGAAATGTGATTCATCCGAACAGGCCACACGTTGCCACGCATCCGCAGCCAATTTTGGATGGTCCTGTGAGCATTACAGTTGTAACATACGATACCTTTGGGTCAACATGGAAACGCGTGGGGGAGGTCGTCTTCTGCGGAGTCCCGTGTTCAACAATGTGCGATGAACGATGGCTCCGAAACACTTGCTCCTGCACCGACACCGTACTCTGTAGTCCGATCTGCCACATATCGCAGCCTGTCCTGCTGTACAGAGATGGAAGGCCTCCGACTTCCACGTTCTGTAATGAGGCCTGGACTTGCGGCGTCTAGTCATGATTTCATCGCCCATCAACCAGTTTCCCAGATGCTCACTGCTTGGCTCCAGAACGTAACAACCTGCCCTTTTTCGAAGTCGCTTGAATCTGTGGATTTCCCTAATTGCGATCTTTATCGTCGCTGGGATGGTTCCCTGCTTGTCTCCTCTCCGCTGATGTACGATGGAGGATTGGAAAGTAATGCTTAATAATTTTTTGCTCCCCTGGTATTGCTGAATGGTGAAATTTCATGACTTATAGTTCGAAGGTTGCGCTGTAGAGAGTATTTTGCTTTCACATGAAGCTCTAGCGAGAGAAACCTGAACCACGAAACAAAAATGGTACGCATGTTACTGTCGTCAGCTTGTGAAGAGCAGCGAAGTGTAGTTCGATATTTGTGGGCCAAAAGGGTATAAATCGAGTGAAATTCTTAAGTGTATGCGGTAGAGTGTATGTAGACGACTGTACGGACCGAAGCAATGTCTCCAAGTTGTGTGCATTCTCCAGCAGGGCCTTGTGAACCTTAGTGATTCGTCACGCTCCGAGCGTATGGTAAGAGCTTCAACCCCACAGAATGTCGGAGCGATTGAGGCAGCAATTTTGAACCACCGATGTGCGCAACTGCGTACCTTATTGCAGCAGTTCAATATTTCCTATGGTGCGGTGTAAGATATTGTTCACGACATGTTAAAATTTCGGAAAGCTAATTCTCGCTGAGTGCCTAAGAACCTGACAGATGATGACAAACGCCAGCAAATGATGACAAGCTTGGATCACTTAACGTGCTAGGACACAGAAGAGCATGACTTCTGAAAGGAATCGTGGACTTACCACTAAATGCGCGAAACCAATGAGCGTCTATGGTGTGGAAACATGCTGGTTCCACAGAACAAAAAGAATTCAGAGTGACTCGGTCTGCCAGGAAAGTACTTGTGACAGTGTTCTGGGATCTGCACGGTGTGTGTTATTGGTGGACTTTGCTGAACCCGAGACCACTGTGCAGTCTACATTATAACTTTGGTTAAGCTGCGTCATGCTCTTCGCGACAAACGCGACAACATTAACGCTAGATGCTGAGCCTTTACGATGATAACGGTTGCTGTCTGACAGAGTTCTATATCTACACTGAAAAGAAGCAAGCTCTCTACCTTATCTCCTGTTATCGTCGTCGTCGTCGGCTGATACTCGTGTCCGAGTTTTCATTTCTCTCCTGAGATTTCCTTTGTCACGGTTCAGGCGTGGAAGTGTCGTTGATGGCTTAGCAATCCAATCCTAGCGTGGAACAGGCGGCCACAGACATTACAGCTGATGGAAGGTGGAGGACGTGGCTGAGCCTGGAGGAGTTTACGTCTCTGGCGTTTGTCATTCTCCATTCTTCGACGTTCCAGCTCAAAGTTTTGAAGAGCATTTGAGGTAACTGAGCGCCAGCGACTTCGGTCTTCTGCTATTGTGGACCAGTTACTCGGATCGATGTTCAAGTTTTTCAGATTTTTCTTGTACTGATCCTTATAACGTTTGAGAGGGGCACCTCGTGGCCTTTTACCTGTGCTCACTTCGCTGTACAGCATTTGGCGTGGAAGTCTGTCATTTTTCATCCGCTGGACATGTCCGACCCATCTGAGTTGATGCCAAATGATAAGAGCTTCCATGCTATGCATTTTTGCTCTCTCTAGAACAGCCGTGTTGGATATGAAGTCATCCCATTTTAGGTTCATGATATATCTTAGCTTCTGTTGGTTGAAGCGTTCTAGTTTCTTCAGATCGCAGCGATACAACGTCCAGGTTTCGCAACCATATAGCAGGGTGGAAATGACTACAGCTTTGTACACCATCAGTTTGGTGTACAGTGTTAGGTCTTTATTCAGGAAGACACGCTTTGTAAGACGACCAAATGCTACATGTGCAGCACGTATTCTATTCTCCACTTCTTTTCCAGATGAGCAGTTGGATGACAGTATGCTTCCCAGGTAGAGGAAATGGTCCACTTGTTCCAGGAGTGTATCATAGATGGATATGCTGAAGTCAGGAACGGAGGAGCCAGGAGTTGGCTGCGCCATCACCTTTGTCTTTGAAATATTGATGGAGAGACCAAATCGTTCGTACGCCCTGCTGAAGGAATCAACTGACAGCTGCAACTCTGCAGGTGAATGAGCTGGAGAGGCATTGTCATCAGCATACTGCAGCTCTGTCACACGAGTGGTACTGGTGAACCTTTTTGAATGGAGTCTGGACTGGTTGAATAATCCTCCATCAAACCTGTACTTTAGTTCTATTCCTGCATTGTTTACGGTTGTCTCGTAAAGCATAGCTGCCAGATACATGCAAATAATGTAGGTGCAAGAACGCATCCTTGTTTAAGCCCACTTGTTATTGGGAATTCACCAGTCATTTCATTCTGGCAGAGGACCTGTCCAGTCATATCAACGTGGAAAGCTTCAATCAGGTCAGCAAAATGTTCAGGGCAGCCGAAGCGTTTTAAGACCATCCACATGGCTTCTCTGGGAACTGTATCAAAGGCCTTTTCTAGATCGTAGAAAACAAGTAGTAAAGGCTTTTGCTGTTCTCTGCACTTCTCCTGTAGTTGTCGTGCACAGAAGATCATGTCAATTGTCCCTCTTGAAGGTCGAAACCCGTATTGAGACTCAGGTAGTATAGTCTCTGAAAGTGTCTGGAGGCGATTTAAAAGGATTCTTGCAAAAAATTTTCCAGTGACAGAGAGTAGAGATATTCCCCGGTAGTTACCACAGACGCTTTTGTCGCCCTTTTTGAAGATGGTGACAATTGTGGAGTTCTTCAAGTCAGCTGGTACCTTGCGGGTTTCCCACATTAATATAATAAGTGAGAAGAGTCTAGTTTTTAGAGGCAAGCCGCCACCCTCAATAAGCTCCATCGGGATGCTGTCAGGTCCAGGAGCCTTCCCAGGTTTCACACTCTTGAGTGCCTTGCAAAATTCTTGAAAAGTTGGAGGATCAGCCAGACAGGGTTTTGGAGGGTGCTGTGGGACACTTTTGAGAAAATCTCCAGCGGCAGTAGAAGGGCTGTTTAACAGTGAGCTGAAGTGCTCTTTCCAACGATTTAAGATGTCCTGACTTTCAGGAAGAATGGTGGAGTTGTCAGCAGCTTTAAGTGCTCCTGATGATGAGCGGATAGGTCCATACAGCTCTTTAATACCAGCATAAAAGCCACGCAGGTTCCTTGCATCAGAAAGATTTTGGAGTTCTGTGGCTTTCTGTTGCCACCATTTGTTCTTGATTACTCGTATTTCACTTTGACATTTCTGCTTGAGTTCTAGAAAGTGTGCTTTCTTTTCTGCGCAGGATGGATCTTGAGCAAGGGATAGGTAAGCATCCCGCTTTGCATTGATGATGGCTTGGATTTCTCCGTGGTTGTCATCAAACCAGTCACTTCTTTTCCGTGCACTACAACCAACAACATTCTCAGCAGTTTCTTTGATGATGTTCTTTAATGTGGTCCATTCTTGTTCGACGTCATCTGTGGTTGCTGGAGCTTTGTTAAGTTGTTCGGACAGTATGTCTTGGAAGTGTGAGCGAACATTTTTGTTGTTCAGGTTGCTTATGTTGAATTTTCTGCGTGGTGGGTTTGAAAAGTGGGATCGTGGCTTGCGATACTTTGGTACTCTCAAACGGCTGACTAAAAGTCTATGGTCCGTCCAGCACTCATCGATGTTTAGTGCTGCTTTTGTGATGAGAATGTCTTTCTTGTCACGCTGTCGCGTAATAACGTAGTCTATAAGATGCCAATGTTTGGAGCGTGGGTGCATCCATGTGGTCTTATAGCGGTTTCGCAAACGGAAATGGGTATTGGAGATGAAAAGCTCGTGCTCAGCACACAGACCAAGAAGTAGCAACCCATTTGCATTGCAGTTTCCCACCCCTTGTTTACCCATGACATCTCTCCAAAAACGGTTGTCCCTTCCCACTCTGGCATTGAAATCACCAAGTAAAATTAATTTATCTTGAATGGGTATTTTAGAGAGAGTACTGTTCAGTTGGTGGTAGAACTGATTCTTTGTGTCTTCATCACTGTCTAAAGTAGGAGCATATGCAGAGACGAAGGTGATGAATCTGTCTGAACCAATGGGTACTCTAAGAGTCATCAGTCTTTCATTAATTGAGACAGGTGTAAGTCGAAGATCTTTCACTATTTTCGTTTTTACGGCAAATCCTGCGCCATGGATGCGTGGTTCTCCTGCATCCTTTCCCTTCCAGAAGATGGTGTACCCTGAACGTACCTCACTAATGTGTCCCTCACCTGAGAGTCTTGTCTCACTCAAGGCAGCAATGTCTATATCTAGACGGGCTAGTTCTTGGGTGATAAGAGCAGTTCTTCTCACTGGTCTGTAATTGTTCACGTCCAGGAGGGTCCTGACATTCCATGTCCCTATTGTCATAATCATTTCATTCTTCTTTTGTTTACGTCCGCAGTATAAGGAGTGACCTACTGGGTGCGGATTCCCAGCCCGGTTCAAGTGTGACTTCCGATGTTTAGCCCACATTTTCTAGGGCCTTCCCCATTCAGGGTGGGCAGCGGTCATCCTAAATAGGCCTGCCCAGTCGCAGGTGCAGGACCGGATTCCCGAGTAGTCACACGGGTTCTCAGGAAGGCGACCATCACACACCTGCCGCCAGTGTGCAGGTCCAGACTAGTAGCTTCCAGCCTCACTCGGAGCCTGCTACCATCGTCCTTATCCCATCGCCATTGGTCTTTAGAGAAAATGACAGGAGAAATTGCCATTTGCGTGAATTTGTTTAAGGTGGATTACAGCTTGCGAGGAAGTGACCCACACACTATGATTCTGGAACAATTCATCACGGCACATATGTATGTGACATGTGACTTCCGGTACCAGAACTGCTCAATGATGGCTGAGCGGCGCCTTTACAGCCAGTTCGTCTGGCATGACCTCTTCCGCCTCCACGATCTTTGAGAACCTGGGATATAAGATTCTTCTTCCGCTCGCTTCGCCGTTGGGTCGGAGGGTAGATAATAGATACTAGAGAGGAAAGTGAAAGACACCCTTGGGCCTCGGAAACCTAATACCGTTGGGGTCGAAGAAACCAAGAGTTGGCCGAGGGGGGCCGGATAGGAAAGGAAACAGGAGAAGCCTGACACAAGTAAGTGGAAGTAATGCCAGGCTTAGCTAAGGGCCCGTGTGGATGCCACCCACATACTCCCAAGACGGGAGCCCCCTGCGGAGATCTCCTGTTATAAAATATTTATAATTACACAGATTCAGTGCGAAATTGGCGAACAGCAAGATATATAGGTGCTGATGTTACAGTCTTTGGACTGTTTGCTTTTCATTTTTTTCTAATTCACACTGTGCTGTCGCGTCAAAGGAAGCCGCAGTGCTGTCTCCGTGCTGACTGCCAGCGGCATCGTTCGAGTGGACACCTGTACTCTCGGGCGCTCGCAGTCTGAGTCGCTGAGGTCTTGCACGGTGCCAAGTACGGCCATCCTCAACCCACCAATTCCTATTCGCATAACAGGGGTGGAATCCCAATCAGCGATAACAAAATTGTCGCGGAACAATAAATTGTAGGCTCCATATCCCACGTTCCTGCCAGTGTCCAATACAAACACTGGCTGGCTGAAGTTACTCCATCTCACACGGGCTAGCATGCAGATGCGATTTGTGAATGACAAATCATCTGCGTACTCTTTTCATACATACAGTGTGCGTCAAAAAGAATGACCTGGTTGCAAAACACCATATTTACTGATAAACGATACTAAAAACATGGGATGGATTGCAGAGTACTCAGAGCACCTTGAAGTTTTAGCTATGATATTGCAAATGCTCTATGTGTCCACCAGCAGCTGCACGATAGCTAAAATTACAATAATTCGTGAGTATTTTGCAATCCCTCCCATGTGTGTAATACATTTTTATTGATAAACATGGAGTTTTGAAATCAGGTCATTATTTTTGCAATAGCCTGAATATAACTGGTTGACAAACCTGGCATTGCCCGGGTACTCATTTTGCCAGCTTTCTATTAGAAACGAAAACAAACAAAAAAAAAAAAAACTGTGTTTGTATCAGAGTATCGAAAAAATCTCATTTCCGTGTATTTGTGAAAACATCTTTGAAATTATGAAAGAGTCGCGCAAAGAAACATGCATTATGTTCAAATGTATATGTAACCAAATTAAGAAACATTATCCCGGTCAGTTTCTGTACACTGGGTGCAGATGCTTCGCGTGTCTAACACGGACTTTAGTAAACATCTCTACGGCAACGCCTTTTCGTAACTCCATAGATGGCCATTGTTTTCGCCTAAATCCGTTCGCGCTTCGTACTTCAAATGTGTCAAAAGCGCTGCCAAATGGTTCGAATGGCTCTGAGTACTATGGGACTTAACTTCTCAGGTCATCAGTTCTCTACTACTTAGAACTACTTAAACCTAACTAACCTAAGGACATCACACACATCCATGCCCGAGCGAGGATTAGAACCAGCGACCGTAGCAGTCGCGCGGTTCCAGACTCTAGCGCCTAGAACCGCTCGACTACACCGGCCGGCCAAGCGCTGCCAGGGTTAGCGATTTCCTTAATATGACTCGACTGTAGGAGTATCTTAGTACTAAAGAATAAATGTATTAAAATTTCATACATGACGCGGCAGTTTTTCAGGCATCTCATTGTTTATGACATCATATCTCCTGAACTCACCCTCAACAGCGGTTCTTACATGACAGTAAGGGATATGTATGCCAAGTTTGGTTGAAATCGCTCCAGTGGTTTGCGCAATTGTACAGAACTAATCGTCAGCGTTTCCAAGCATATATACTGACGGGAAAAAATCGCAACACCAAAAAGCAATTACTGTTGAGTAATGAAATTTCTGGAATACTTTAGTCTAGGTAACATGTTTATGTGATTAGCATTGCAAGATCATAGGTTAATGTAAGCGAGAAGTAAGCCATTGCAAATGTGAAATGCTTGTACATTAATAACGGTGTAACCGTCAGAATGTTGAATTCAAGCATGCAAAGGTGCATGCATGCAGGTGCCGGATGTGAGTTTGTAGATTGACTAAGATCAACTCACCACGTCCAACCTCAAAGGTAACCAAACCTCACGATCGTTACAGCATGTATTTGGAACAAACCTGATTTTCATTCTCATAGTAGCGCTACTCGCACTACCCTTATTCGAATGGTGCAAAATCTGAATAGACGTCGTCTTTCAGACGTAGAAATACGGCTCCTTCTTGATGTTGCGATTATTTATTTATTTATTTATTTTTTTGCGTCGGTGGAGTACGCTTCATACCAGTCTCAAGTTTTATTTGTGGCGTCTTCATGGTGTTGCAATTTTAATGGCCAGCAGTGTACCAAAAAGACCTTTCATTCAGTACCGTCGTGCATAATCTCTTGAGTCGCGGGTTGATAGCTACCGCCAATATTGTGCTGGCGCGCAAGTAGTCCTGATTCCTCCTGCCTGTAACAGAAGTTGGAAAGTAATACAATGCAGATGTCACTGTGAACCCAGACACTACTATGAAAGATACTCACATGAAATAGTCCTGTCACCTGAATTACGTGTAAATACTCGCCCGCGATTAGTGTTCAGCCACTTCTTACTCTTCGTCGGCGTTCACTGGTTGTCCTATAAGTGTTGTGGGATTTAGTAGGGCGCTTTTTCCCTAGGATTGGTTGGGTACTTACGATGAAGTTTGCTTAGTTACTGAACTTGATTTGGAAAATGCTTCCGAACATCACTTGATCGTGCGTTAAATTCATTGCGTGCCTGTGAGTTATTCAAACCCAACTGTGGTAATATGAATCTCTGTCAACGCCAACACAAAATAAAGTTGCGACAAACTATGATGCACACTTCCAGACAAAGGGTGGCAGCAAAACTTGGGAATCGTTAGCGTCGCTCCGGTAAGTATATCGCGGTATCAGAGTGAAAGACTGTTATGGTTATTGTTGTGTGTCAATTGCAAGAACGCGTGAAGGACAAATGGCATCCTGTAGTGAACCTTCCAAACGATCCAGGGGGCAATCAAGAATCTGTGGGTCCCAACAGCCCAGCAAACCTTCCCTTCAGAAAAGACGGATGGCTTTTCTTCCTTTGCAAATGACGGTGCATAGATGGGTAGAAAACTTGAATTTTCTAGACATTCTAGGAATTTCACTGCTACTGATTGGCGACGGAGTACCTTCTCGAAAGATTTACGTTTACAGGACGAACGGGCGTTGAATCATGCATTGAGAAACATCGCAAGGAAACCATTGTTGTGAAATGACAAAGCTTAGGGTGCAGCGACATGTTTGCAGGAATATTTTTTTGGCATTCTTTACGATCGTCAAACAATATCGGAGGTACTGTTCATCGATTTGGATGCAAGCATGTCCCCGGACATCAGGTTCACTCACTCGAGTAGATTCGCTTGATTAGGGAAAAAGAGAGAGCTTTCTTAGCACTTCCCCCACGCTCAGATGGGATATGTTGCGGATTTTCATAGATGACCGTACTTAGCCTTGTATTTTCGAAACCGACAGCCATCGAACTGGAAAACAATAAACATAGCTGAAAGAAAAAAGAAATTAGATAAAGGAAATAAATATCATTTTATCTTCCCCGAAACAGAAAAAGACATGCTTCATCAAGAAAACGCAAAATCCTTCGCTCCTAGCAGTATCCTCAAATGCCGCGAAGAGCTTGGTCAATGCACAAAGCACTTCTTTGGCTACGAGTCCCCCGCATCTAAGCACAACTGAACTTGTGTGAGAATAATTCGCTCGGTGTGTTCACATTATGAATCCTCCTCGGACAATTCTAAGATAGTTGTGGGAAGGAGGTGTGGAAGTATATAATGTATTATAAATACTCTAGTCCAACAATCCAAAAATTCTTGAGACTGGTTTAATAAAAAAGTAGAGAAAAGTGAAGACGAAGGATTTAATGCTTCAGATGTTTTACACAGTCTCCCCCTGCTTGAGTACAACGCACAGAACGTTCTTACAACCACTTGAAACTGTCAGAAAACTCCTTCTTTGGAATGTTTCTCAACTCGCCAGCACATTGGTTTGAATATCGGTTATGTCATCAAAGCGTTGACTATTCATGTGAATTTCTGCACTCTGTCGTTTTGTGGTGAGTTTGTATTGATAACACCATGTCTCATCAAACCATGATGATTTTATACGGAAAATAAATGTCCAAGTCTCGTATCTCAATCAAGCAGCGTCGTTGTTTCTGATCAGGGTCCAACGTGTACGGTACAAACTTTGCATGCACTTTACTTTTCGTCCAAACATTCTGGAAAATCTTGAACTATTGGATTAGAGATATTGCTCCGTTGCCATTTGCAACACAATAAGGTTCACACACTATGGCCGCACGTCCCCTGCTTAACACACCCCTGCTCACAACTGACCGGTCGCAGGCACAGCGGTCGTTTAAATTTCTTAGCTCAAGCTGACGCCTCTCATACGCCAGGAATGAAATCAGTCTCGGAACATTTTGGACGGTCGGTGTATGTTCTCTAGACTACGTGTGTGATCCACACACTCAGCAAAAAGGAGATTAAAGCTCCTTGGAAAGTAAAATTGCTAATTTAAACCATTTTTGTATCCGATTAATCCAGTGGAATGGTGAAGAGGACATATTGTTTCTTAATGTAATCCAATACGGAATAACGTCATTTCGTAGTTTCACTTATAATCAATACACGGTTCTTTAATAGAGTTGGCCCTACCTAATCTTCGGATGTGGTGTTAACTGAGGGAGTGCCAAGAAATGGATTCCACATATCAGAAACGGCTTTTGCGCTGAAGGAGTGAAAGGTTTTTCGGCTTGTGTTCAGATAAATGAATAAGCAGCGTCTTTTAAATTATAAAAAGTGTCTTTCGTTTCTCTTTCCAATTATGCCGATTTATAGCCTACTCGGGGCCGGTGAACTTAAGTGTGTAATTTTTTTTTTTTTTTTTTTTTTTTTTGAAGCAACGGGAAAGAGCATTAGGAAACGGGCGGTGGGTAATTAATCACCGGCAACATTGCCGGGCGACTGGCAGCTGGTAATGAACATTTGAAGTCACTGATGACGCGGTCTTCGGCCAGCGAACCTGTGTACAGCAAGCACATCCTCGTTGGGGCAGGTTTATACAGGACCCAGTCAATAGAGCATACGCAACGGCTATCCGAGGCAGTTTCCCTGCCGTAACAACGGTTGAGCAGTTCGTATTTATTCCTAGCTCGTCGTTTGGACTGCCATTAAGTTACTCCTTTTTTTGTTATTGAGTTCCTGGAACATTCTAAACTTTTGCTGGAAGGTTCTTAGGACGTACCGTGATGTTATTATACAGCCACAATGTGATATATCCTTCCTCTAGTGACAGTGATTTTAATTCTGTTTGGTGCTTAGTCAGTATTTAGTTCTTCAGAGTGCTAAAAGTTGAGATCATCAGCCCCTTGCGTGAAATAGAGATGAAGTGGTTAAAATTTATTTTAAAAATGTCAGAATGGCAAAAAATGACGATTTCCAAAGTGTCAGTCTTTCGCGTGGGATTTGTAGATCGCCTTGTTCTATATTAAACATGTTTTGCCAATATTTTACACAATTTTTCTTCTTCACTTGGTGTTGGTTCTAATTTCGAAACTGTTATAGCTTTTCTTTTGCATACATATTGTGCTATAACAATTGATTCTACAATATGACATTCTGTCTTTATATACAAGAACATACCTTAATTGGGAATGTTTTACACTACTTTGTTTTCTTCATATGAAGTTGGTTTTAATTTTGCAAGTTATATAGCTTTTTCTTTACATACATAGTGTGCCATAACATGAGTTTCACAGTTTGATATTTTGGCTTTATATAACTTATTTCAGTGTCTTCCGCTTGTTTTAATAACACGAGATATGGCGATAAGAGATGGCTCTTATGTTTAGTATCGATAATATGATGCCTCTAACACAACGTTTTGTTCGTAACAGTATATTCTCACGAGTAGCTGCTCAGAAATGAGACGAAGAATATTTTGGTTGCAGCTTAAGTCCAAAGTGTATCAGTCAGCATTTGTAGCACTTGAAGAGCTTTGAATGTCAGTTTCATTCAGAACTACTTCTAAATTGCCTTAACACAAGCATTTATTTGGAAGGTTTTTCAAGTAGGAGATCAAAACGAAAGTAGCACTTTAAATGTCCCATAATTTCTACTTTTCAAGCGGTAAATTTCGGAGTCATAGGAAAACGAACTCGTCCTCTAGAGAAATATCTTAAATTTCCCACTAAACTCCCCGTTGCCTCCCTAAACAGAGTCGAGCAGTTGTTGCAATGATTTCCTGAGGAAATACAAGCGACTACTTTTTAAAATAGGCCTGAACCATCTAGTGTTGTTATTTTAGCTATAACTTTACATTTTTTATCATAATACATGATTTGCTTGTGAGTATGGCTAAAGGTTGCCACTTTCCCATGTATAAACATCATACAGCCACAAATTTTAGAACAGCAATGAGGAATACAGGGTGGTCCAAAAGTCCGGAAACACCCTCATAAAATTCAAATGGAGTAGCAAACAAGGAAACAGAGTCCCTACACACAAGGAACGAGAAGGGGGTAACTTTATAGGCTATGCCACCAACGTGGCGGCCATCTTGAAAGCCGCCATCTTGGATTCAGCTCCAAAATTTCAAATGGGAATGTGATCATGTGACATATCAAACAGATGGAGAATTTCACCAGAAAAACAATGCCGTTGTTATATTAAACATAGCTTTATTCATTCTCTAGTTATAGCCAATTACATGTGGCATTGGTGGGACGCTCGGCAGCATGTGTGTTATGTGTCAAAGAGACATTTCGCCGATGTTACGCAGTCCCGAGAGACCACCAACAGTCATAGGAATGCCTCGATATGTTGTCCATTATGTTGGATTGTTAATGCGATCCTCCGAACCCAGTCCTGATGAACTTTGGCCAACACATCTGGCTGAATTTGACTACACGCATCAACAATGCGCTGCTTTAGATGATGCAAATCTCGTATTTTCACAGAATAAACCAGTGCTTTGACATGACCCCAAATGTAAAAATCCTAAGGAGTCAAATCTGGTAAACGTGGTGGCCACTCCACAGCACCCCTACGACCAATCCACTTTTGAGGGAACTGCACATCCAGGGATGCTCGCACATTGTACCCACAATGTGGTGGGGCTCCATCATGCTGGAAGAATTCCGGAAATGTCCCGTCCTCCGTTAACAACAAGGGAAACACTTCTTCATCCAATAACCTCAGATAACCGTTGGCTGTTAACGTACCATCAATAAAAAAAAAAGGTCCAACGCCTTTGGTACCCTACACACCACACCAGACCATCACTTTTTGTGAGTCGACAGTTTTGGAAGCATCAATCCAGTGCGGATTTGTGTCGGACCAGTATCTGTGATTCTGCTTGTTCACTTCACCATCGACAAAGAAACTGGCTTCATCACTGAACAGCACCTGTAGGGGAAACGTGGGTTTATCTGCAGCTGCTGTGTCACCCATTCTGCGAACTGTACCCGACGGTCTGGGCCATCCTCGTTCAGGTGTTGGAGCAGCTGAATTTTGTACGGGTGCCATTTGTGCTGCGATAAAATTCGCAGTATGGAGGTACGGCTAACCCCACATTCTTGTGACAGCCGACGAGTACACCGTTGCGGACTCTTGCTAAATGATGCCAACACGCTCTCTGTTGTTGCTTCATCGGTGGCGGATGTTGGTCTTCCGGCCTTAGTTTATCTGCGACAGAACCTGTTGCTCGGAATTTGGCCAAAAGATTGGCAACTACGCTGTGAGTGATGGGCTGTCTGGTTGGGTGACGACTGTTGAAATCCTCAGCAGTGACCCGTGTGCTTCTTTCTCCTGATAGCAAGATGATTTCAATGCGTTCTTCATGTGTTAAGGACATGTTGTAACCTGTAAATAAGAAAACAATGATTAAAACGTTAGCATGAGTAAATGATACCTACCAGTTAAACACATGTAACACATCAGGCATGGTATAGTCACTTCCCACCGTTTCAGACTCCATTTTATGACTTCTCAGTACGTAATACCCACGCTGCCGAGCGTCCCACTGCTGCCACAAGTAATTGGCTATAACCCGAGAATGAATAAAGCTAAGTTTAAAATAACAACGGCATTGTTTTTCTGGTGATTCTCTATCTGTTTGATATGTCACATGACCACATTCCCATTTGAAATTTTGGAGTTGAATCCAAGATGGCTGCTTTCAAGATGGCCGCCATGTTGGTGGCATAGCCTATAAAGTTTCCCCCTTCCCGTTCCTCGTGTGTAGGGACTCTCTTTCCTTGTTTGTTACTCCATTTGAATTTTATCAGGGTGTTTCTGGACTTTTGGATCACCCTGTACTGTCACTGACAATACTCGTGCGAGGTTATTTTTGGGTCATTAGTCTTCTGGCTAGTTTCCTGCGGACCACCACAAATTGCTCTCTTCTCAGTTATTTGTTAGCGGTGTGTCTGTCCCCACAACGGTTTTTACCATCTACAGCGCCCTCTAGTACCTTCGAAGTTATTCCAAGACGTAACACATGTCCTATCATCCTGTCCCTTCTTCTTATCAGTGTTTTCCATATGTTCCTTTCTTCGATGGTTCTGCCGAGGACTTCATTCCTTATCAGTCCACCTAATTTTCAACATCCTCTCATAGCACCACATCTCAGACGCTTCCATTCTCTTCTTTACTGCTTT
Organism: Schistocerca serialis cubense; assembly: GCF_023864345.2. Lineage (NCBI taxonomy): Eukaryota > Metazoa > Arthropoda > Insecta > Orthoptera > Acrididae > Schistocerca > Schistocerca serialis. Next base: position 478,536,094 of record NC_064639.1, on the reverse strand, counting down.
TCCTACAGTCTAAGATCCACTACCATACAGTTCTATGCTCCCTTTGCCACTGCTAGTTTCCTTTTGTTGTCCTTCTTGCTCCGTCCATCGTCGGTTATTTTGCTGCCGAGGTATCAGAAGTCCTTAACTTCGTCTACTTCATGAGCCCCAGTTCTGATGTTAAGTTTCTCGCTGTTGTCATTTCTGTTGCTTCTCATTACTTTCCTTTCTCTTCAGTTCACTTAGTCCATACTATGTACAAATTAGACTATCCATTTCATTTAGTACATCCTGTTATTCTTCTGCACTTTCACTGAGAATAGCAAAGTCATCAGCGAACCTTATCATTCACATCCTTACAACTTGAATTTTAAACCCACTCTCGAACGTTTCTTTTATTTGCGCCATCGCTTCTTCGATGTATGGATTGAACAGTAGGGGCGAAAGTCTGCATCCCTGTCGTACAACCTTTTTAACCCGAACACCATGTCCTTGCTCTTCCAGTCTTGTTGTTGCCCTCTCGGTTCTTGTATCTGTTGTTGTTGTGGTCTTCAGTCCAGAGACTGGTTTGATGCAGCTCTTCGTGCTACTCTATCCTGTGCAAGCTTCTTCATCTCCCAACACCTACTGCAAACCTCCATCCTTCTGAATCTGTTTAGTGTATTCATCTCTTGGTCTCGCTCTACGATTTTTACCCTCCACGCTGCCCTCCAATACCAAATTGGTGATCCCTTGATGCCTCAGAATATGCCCTACCAACCGATCCCTTCTTCTAGTCTAGTTGTGCCACAAATTTCTCTTCTCTCCAATTCTATTCAATACCTTCTCATTAGTTATGTGATTTACCCATCTAATCTTCAGCATTCTTCTGTAGCACCACATTTCTAAAGCTTCTATTCTCTTCTTGTTTAAACTATTTATCGTCCACGTTCACTTCCATACATGGCTACACTCCATACAAATACTTTCAGAAACGACTTCCTGACACTTAAATCTATACTCGATGTTAACAAATTTCTCTTCTTCTTCAGAAACACTTCCCTTGCCATTGCCAGTCTACATTTTATATCCTGTCTACTTCGACCATCATAAGTTATTTTGCTCCCCAAATAGCAAAACTCATGTACTACTTTAAGCGTCTAATTTCCTAATCTAATTCCCGCAGCATCATCCGGTTTAATTCGACTACATTCCATTATCCTCGTTTTGCTTTTTGATCTATGTATTTTAATCTTGCACAGTGTCACATTGTAGAACGCTTTGTAAATGTCGACAAATCCTCTGAACGTGTCCTGATTTTTCTTCAGTCTTGCTTCCACTGTCAACCGCAACTGCAGGGCTGCCTCTCTGGTGCTTCACCCTACCTTTTTGAAAGCCAAACTGATCGTCATCCAACAGATTCTCAATTTTCTTTTCCACCCTTCCTTATACTTCTCTTGTTAGCAACTTTGATGCGTGAGCCGTTAAGCTCAAGGTGCGGTAGTTCTCAGATGTTCAGAATTGTGTGAATGATATTTTAGAGAAAGTCTAATGGTACGTCTCCAGACCCATAGATTCTACACACGACCTTTACTAGTCCCTTGTTTACCACTTCCCCGACGATATCAGGAATTTCGAAGGAATTTTATCTCTGTCTTCAGCATTATTTGATCGCATGTCTTTCAGAATCTCTTGGAGGCCTTCAATATAATCTTGACTTCCGTCCGCTCTCTCCTTTGCGCTTAACAGTGAGGAAATCCCGATGCGCTCTTAATGTTAACTCTCTAGCGTTTAATTTCATCTAAGGTTGTTTAACTTTACTGTGTGCTGAATCAGTCCTTCCTATGCATATTTCTGTTTCATACGATATTGCAGTGCCTGTGTTATTCCAAATTACGTTGCGTCGAGATTCAGAATAACACAGGCACTGTAATACCGTATGAAAAAGAAATAGTCGTCATTTCATTATACAAAGTACAGCTAATAGTTGCCATATTCGCAACTGCGAATGAGTTTCATCTACTTCTTTTTCAGTTCCTTCACATGTTTCCTGCAGGTATTTCGCCTTGACTTCACTGTACTTCCAACGTGTTTCATTCCTAAATGTCCTATAATCTTGTCTTTCTTAATTTTTCTGAACATTTTTGTATTTCCTTTTTTCTGTGAGCAATTGTATCTCTTTTATTACCCAAGGTTTCTTCGCATTTACCTCTCTTGTATCTATATTTGTCTGTCCAACTTCTGTAATTGCCATTTTTAGAGATGTCCATCGTCTTCAAGTGATCTTCTAATTGTGGTATTCACAATGACGGAATCTATAACGCCAGAAAACTTCAAAGGCATGTCATTATTCCTTAGTATTTCAGTATCCCACTTCTTGCCCACTGATTCTTTCTGACGATTCTCTTAAACTTCAGCCTACTCTTCATCATTATTCCCTGCCGGTGATCCGAAAGGGATAACTGATCCGAAATATTTTGCCAAGAAAGAGATCATCATGACGCTTTTTAAATCATAAGCCACGTATCTTGCAAGGTAACACATTTAAATTAGTCAGTAAAAGTAAACACGACGGTCTGTAATACCACAAAGGTTACTAGCGAAATATGCTTAAATTTAACTACAAAAACAGTTACATTAATCTGTTACTCTACACGTTGTTTTTAAATTAAAAATTAGTTGCAGCGTAAACGGTGTTACCGAGAAAAAATAATGTCACTTTAAAAAAATTTTAGCTCTCAGACAGCCGTTTACTTCTGTTTGGCAAATGACCAAAGAATTTTGTGGCCCCTTTGCTACTAAGCGCACGCTGATAGCGGACCAGGAAAAAATAACCGAGAGTGCTTACAAGGAATAAGCCAGTTTTTCGATCATCGGAAACACGGCAACTTCTGCTCCATTTAATGCTTACCACACCTTATGTGGGATTTATCTTTTCTTTGCCCTAAATGTAGTCGAATGTTTTACAGTTACATACCCATCTAAGATAGTGCACTGACCTCGCGATGAAGATTTCCGTGTAGAGCTGGACGTTGGCCAGTACGTAAATCATGCTGGCAGACAGGTCTGTTACCTGACCACAGAACAGTTCGGCTGCCCTGTTAACTGCCTGTCCCTGTGACGTCACGTTACGTGGAAACGTGGTCCGCCAATCGGTGCAGGCCTTTCGTATCAAACAGGCCGCCTCCCGCAGCGCCGAGCCCGCCGTCTTTACGACCTGCGCGATGTATAAGCCCATCTGAGGGGAATCCTGCCAGTTTAATGTCCGCTAATGCGCCTTCCCTTTAACCGGTCGGAAAACGAACGGCGTCCCTCGCCACACACTGGCCGCCTACGGTGAGAAATTCTTTGATACATTCGCCACTGATCAAACGTGCTCTTGTCCGTACTATGAGCACTTGCCCTGATCCAGAGACAGCCCAGTTCTGTTTACCCTCTCGTAAATGTTGTCCAGAGAGGTACGCAAATAGTCTGAGACATGAATCGTGCATTTTCCTTCTCTTGATTCCGCCCCTTCCGCTACTACATTTCGCCCTCGATGAATTGCTTGCTAACTAAACGTTGGCTTCGAATTTTTTTTTTTAATTTTATGGTAAGGTCTTATGGGACCAAAATGCTGAAGTCATCGGTCCCTAAGCCTACGCACTACTTAATCTAACTTAAGCTAATTTGCGCTAAGGCCAACACACACACTCAAGCCCGAGGGAGGATTCGAACCTTCGACGGGGAGAGCCGCGCGGACTGTGACAAGGCGCCTCAGACCGCTCGGCTACCCCGCGCGGCTATGGCTACGACAAAAACGCATACGGAATTAGTAGAGTAATTTGCTATATATCAGCCAACAAAACTCTGTAATGACAGACAAAAATTGCTTGCTTAATCCAAGAACGGTAATGGGGGAAATGTTACACTGCTGCTAAACCATCGTAAAGTTTATCAATCGACATCTTATTAATAGGAAGTCATAATTTGTAAGTTATGTATTAGTTAATTACATTTATTAGATCTGCAGTAGTATGCTGCATACCAGATTAAGTACAAAACTCCCCATGGCAAACATTCCTTTCCTTAACACATGTAGCGAATTGCTCAATTGCTCAAGAGAAAACGACAGCACTGCTTAGACTTTCTGGATCGCAGGCGGATTATCAATGAGTATACAGGGCGTAACAAATATGTACGGCACAAATTGCAGCACTCAGTTCTCACACGTAAACGAAGAAATTATGTTATATGAACAACGGTCTGCAAACGCTTGTGTCCGTGTTACAACTCATTTTCTCCAACTCATTGATAATGGAAAGCACACACGAACAGTACGCACCAGCATACCATACGCAACTTTTTCTCACAGGGAATGTTAAATATGCCTTCCGTGGGCATTGGAAAGTGCATCAATCGGCCGTCGCAGTGAATCTCTTATGTGCTGATGTATGCTTGGAGTATTGCGTATCGTTTCGCAGCGTTCCATAATACGAGCACGGAGGGGGTTCAAAAAATGGCTCTGAGCACTGTGGGACTTAACTTCTGAGGTCATCAGTCGCCTAGAACTTAGTAACTAACCTAAGGATATCACACACACCTATGCCCGAGGCAGGATTCGAACCCGCGACCTTAGCGGTCGCGCGGCTCCAGTCTGTAGCGCCTAGAACCGCTCGGCCACTCAGGCGGGCCACAAAGCGGGTGGGGTTGTTTGGGGAAGAGACCAAACAGCGAGGGCATCGGTCTCATCGGATTAGGGAAAGATGCGGAAGGAAGTCAGCCGTGCCCTTTCAAAGGAACCATCCCGGCATTTGCCTGGAGCGATTTAGGGAAAAACCTAAATCAGGATGGTCGGACGCGGGATTGAACCGTCGTCCTCCCGAGCACGGAGGCTCTGAACATCTTGTTATGCGGTGCCATACAAAAGAGCTTTCAAATGCCCCCATCAATAAAACTGCAGTGGGTTTAGGTCCAGAGAGCGTGGAGGCCTAGCAGTTCATCCATCTATACCTATCCATCATTCACCGAATCTGTTATTTAGAGCCGGCCGGAGTGGCCGATCGGTTCTAGGCGCTACAGTCTGGAACCGCGCGACAGCTACGGTCGCAGGTTAGAATCCTTTCTCGGGCATGGATGTGTGTGATGTCAGGTTAGTTAGGTTGAAGTAGTTCTAAGTTCTGGGGGACTGATGACCACAGCGGTTAAGTCCCATAGTGCTCAGAGCCATTTGAACCATTTTTGGTATTTCGAAGCCGACGTACGTTAACTCTAAAATTAGGAGGTGCTCCGTTGTGCATGAAGTACGTGTTTTATCGCGCATCTAAAGGCACATCTGCTAACAGATCAGGCCGAACGGTTTCTACGAAATTATGATAACTTTGTCCATTGAGCCTGGATGGAAAAAAGTGAAGCCCTACCAAACACTCACGAACTATGCGGCCCAAACATTGACAGAAAATTTTTGTTGATGACTTGCTTCAACAGTTGCGTGAGGACTGATGTCTGCCCGTACATACCGACTTTGAGATCTTACAATCTGATCTCGTTGAAACGATGCCTCATCTGCGAACAGCACCGTTGCACTTAAATTAGTGTTGACACTTCGCTGAATAAACCATTCGCAGAAGAGTACCTATGCAGGAAAATCAGCTGCTGACAGTGCCTGCACACACTGCAAATGGTATGCATACAAAATGAGATTTTCACTCTGCAGCGGAGTGTGCGCTGATATGAAAATTCCTCGCAGATTAAAACTATGTGCCAGACCGAGACTCGAACTCGGGACCTTTGCCTTCGCGGCAAGTGCTCTACCATCTTTTTTTTTACCACTTTTTTTATTTTGTTCGATATTGTTCGTTGGATATTGTCATAGCGGACGTCACATGACATCCGCTGAAACTCGTTGTTCATCCCTTCACTCAGTTTTTTTACTACAGAGAGCAGCTAGCTCTTTGACCCAACAAGCTGAGCTACCATGCCGGCGCCATCTGAGCTACCCAAGCACGACTCACGCCAGTCTTCACAGCTTTACTTCCGCCAGTACCTCGTCACTTGCCCGCAAAAGGCAAAGGTCCCGAGTTCGAGTCTCGGTCTGGCACACAGTTTTAATTGCCGGGAAGTATCATATCAACGCACTCTCCGCTGCAGGGTGAAAATCTCATTCTGGAAACATACCCCAGGCTGTGCTAAGCCCTACCTCCGCAATATCCTTTCTGCCAGGAGTGCTGGTTCTGCAAGGTTCGCAGGAGAGCTTCTGTGAAGTTTGGAAAGCAGGAGACGAGGTACTGGCGGAAGTAAAGCTGTGAGGACGGGGCGTGCGTCATGCTTGGGTAGCTCAGATGGTAGAGCACTTTCCCGCGAAAGGCAAAGGTCCCGAGTTCGAGTCTCGGTCTAGCACAAAGTTTTAATGTGCTTGGTATGAACACAGCTGGTCCTCGTGTAACACTCGCCAGACAACCTTGTGGTCAACATCCAGTGTTATACCTACACATCTTGTACTGACACTAGGATCGGCGTCGGCTGCATGAAGAATTACCGCCTCCCGTTGCGGTGTAATCGTCCTTCTAAGCCTCCCCCCGGTCGCGAGTATCAGGCTTAAATGCCCCATGTTCCCTAAGACGACGATTAATGGTGTCAAACGCTTTCCTGTCGGGGCACCTTCGTCCTGAAAATCTCTACCGGTAAAAACACTGAGCGCGAGCATATTGCCGTCAGCTAATCCATACATCAAATGGGCATCTGCCATCTCTGTATTTGTGTACACTTCCATTTCACGAGCCAAGTGAGCCAAGTGATTAATGAGGTGGAGAAAGTGGGTTGTAACGTGGAAATAAAGCGTTTCCAGACGCATGTTCATGTAACATAATTTCTTCGTCTATATATGAGAATGTGTCCTGCAATTTGTGACGTAAATTTTTGTTAAATCCTGTATAAAATGCTTTAGTAAACTTTTTGTGAGTGAAGAAGATAAACACCGGGAAAGACGGAATGGTTCGTTTGCTGACGTACGTGTGAGAAATTAAGCAAAATTTGTAAAGGGTTTTGAGACTGATCATACCCCTCTGCTTGAACAAAACAATTCCCAAACAGAACGGGCTAGGAGCTCTCGATTCCTCCCGCCGTATTCAGAGAGCCCACATAAATGACAGGACGTGAGCGTCTATAATAGTGCAACTGTCATAGGAACAGCACGGAAGTACTAGCTGTCATCTATGTACTGAATTCACAAATAATGGTCTGGCAAACATGATGGTAAGGTGTGTAACGAAACTGACCAGAAAAACGTCTGACATGAAATAAGTTATCCCAGATAATAAACAGGACAACTGCTGTTTACAGAGGATGCCGGAAACGACCTCAGTGCTTTGATGCAGCAATGTGCGCGATTCATCGCACTATGAGATACGGGTAGCAGTTCTGCCTGACAGATGGTAGGGCTTTCAAGATTCTGCTGTAGCTCTTCCACTGTGTCGATATTGTTTGAATATGCTTGACCCTGCATCTTGCACACAGGTAAAAATCATAGTTAGGGATATGAGGCGGTCGTTTTACAGCCAGCACTCTCCTCCTAGAACATTAAATGAATTCGTGCCAAGGTTGCAAGTGCGGTGTTTGCTGTTGCCCAATCTTGCTGCTGTCGTCTTCTTCTGTCAGTTTACAATCCCCAATACATATTTGAAGTCAGTTTCATGTTGGCCATCAAGTTTGTTGTTCGTACTGCGCAAGAGTTTGTTGTTCGTACTGCGTAAGGTGCATGTTAATCTGTTTTTGTGATACGGATCTCTCAGCGCTTCTGTGGAGAGCAGACCTGGCCTCTAGATTCATTCTCCTTTTACTTCCACGTCCACTTTCATCCACAACAGTACAAACACAATACCACGCTTCGGAAGGTCTCATAAAACTGCTACACTTTCTTGTCAAGGCTTCACACGTTATAAAAATGTTGAACGTAGGTAGCGTCATGCCATCTATTGCAGTAGCCTACATACTGAATAAGTGAACACAAATTTTAAATATGGGCATGCACATTATGTTCCAAGTTACCGACTTGTAAACGATAGGCAGCCGTCTAAAGGTGAGACGTGCTCATCTCGCTCCGATAATGAATAATAATAATAGCAAACACTACGTGGTGTTGTAAACCATGCGTCACGCTTAACTGACATTTTATGTCGCGTATGTTGTGGGGAACTGGAGAGTATCTGTCTTTTTTCATGTGGAAAGTGCGTGGAGAAGTTGAACGTCTGTGTGGTGAGTTTGTTACATACATGACAATATTGTCCAGCTACATTATCAGAATGGTAGAGGGACTTTAAAATAAGAAACATTGCGTCATGTCCTTTGATGCCTATATGAGCGTAATTTCGATTGTACTTTGTGTCTGTCCAGTTAACTTAGATTTGCGATGCACAAATGAAAATTTAACCATGCAAAGTAGTCCTACAAAACACCAAAGCAAGAGATAAATCCGCAACATTGAATAAAAGCATTAAACAAAATATCTGTAGCAGAGGATGGTTTGGCTCTGAGCACTATGGGACTTAACATCTATGGTCACCAGTCCCCTAGAACTTAGAACTACTTAAACCTAACTAACCTAAGGACAGCACACAACACCCAGTCATCACGAGGCAGAGAAAATCCCTGACCCCGCCAGGAATCGAACCCGGGAACCCGGGCGTGGGAAGCGAGAACGCTACCGCACGACCACGAGCTGCGGACTAGCAGAGGATGTCACAATATATACACACAGACTTTCAAAACTGAAAGACAGAAAAATAATAGTTTATAGTTCACTTGTAAAAGTAGTTGTCGCCATATAAAAAACTGTACTTTTCTCTAACGACACTTAAGACTGGGCAAGGACATAACTACATTTTCCCAAGTATCTGTTTTCGGGAAGAGACAGAGGATGCGCTAACTAGTTGTGCTTTCCCGTTGTTTCAGGATGGCGTCATCACTCGTGCTGACGTCATTGCTGGCGCTTCTCATGACCAACGAAGTGTCTTCGTCTCTCGTCCCTGGTAAGTACTACGCGACTCACACAGCTTCATGCACAATTATCTGTACGTGACCAGTCCAAAACCTTACATCCTGGAAAAAAACTGCTGATGAACAGCCGTCTGGTACTATAAAGCTAAATCCGCTCCCACTATTCCCCCGTCTCTGGAATTTACCTTCACCTTACACGTACACTTATATTATCACCGTTTTTCTTAAATGATTTCTAGCATGTTCTTTAACATGACGTTTTACCTTATCTTAGACTGATTTACTATTTAATGGAAACAGTTTTATTTTTTCCTAGTTTTTATTTGGCATGTGCGGCAACGGCCTTGCGCAGTGGATACACCGGTTCCCGTGAGATCACCGAAGTTAAGCGCTGTCGGGCTTGGTCGGCACTTGGATGGGTGACCATCCAGGCCGCCATGTGCTGTTGCCATTTTTCGGAGTGCACTCAGCCTGGTGATGCCAATTGAGGAGCTACTCGTCCGAATAGTAGCGGCTTCGGTCAAGAAACTCATCATAACGACCGGAAGAGCGGTGTGCTGACCCCACGCCCCTCCTATCCGCATCCTCCACTGAGGATGACAAGGCGGTCGGATGGTCCCGGTAGGCCACTCGTGGCCTGTGACTGAATTTTCTGCTATCTCCACCGTTAGGATTTCCTTTCTACAAATGCATAAATCTTCGCACATCCATATTTAAACTGGATGAAGATGGGACAGATAAATACGTGCGCCACATGGATGGCGTGCACTAACTAGTTACATGTGGAGCACGTGTTGATCTCACTGCGGACTTCTAGACTGAGCCACACACAGCTGATTTCATCAAAGTGGCCTGAAGATGGCGTTGACGCAATGCCGAAACTAGTAGCGAAGTAAATAAAAAAATCTAAAGTACAGTTGGAGGAATTTCATTTTTAATAAAAATGCATAAATGGATGTCATTAACCAACGGGATTGTTCTCTTCTTACACCCCAGAAAACCAGCGCAGAGTATATACTGTTGGTTTGTTTCCATCGCGCTCTTCATTTCATTTCGCATATTCCGTAGTTTTCCAAGACTGATTGTGAGTAAGCTGGAAAAGAAGAGAATCGAAGCATCCGAGACGTGGTGCTGTAGAAGGAAGTTGAAAATGAAGTGGACTGAGAAAGGAAAGAAGGAAAGAAGATTAGGGTTCCCTCGACATCAAGGTCATTAGAGACGGAGCACTAGCTCGGAATGTTTCATGAATGGGGAAGGAAATCAGTCCTGACCCTTAAAAGGAACTATCCCGGCATTTGCCTGGATAGATTCAGGGAGACCACGAAAAATCTAAATTTGGATGGCAGGACGCGGATCTGAATTGTCATCCTCAAGAATGCGAGTCTAGTGTGCTAATCACTACGTCACGTGGCTCGTGATAAAAAAAATGAGTAAGTTCTCCCTAGAAGCGGCAAGAGAAGGAATCTGTGAAAAACACAGACTAGGACAATTGACTGACGGTAGCACGTGCGGTAAGACGTCGGGGAATAACTTTCATCGCGCTAAAGGAAGCGATAGAGAGAAAATATCTTAGAACAAGAGACAGATTAAAAATACATTAGAAATAATTCAGGGCGTTGTGCGCAACTGCTACTCTGGGATGAGGGTGGTACGGGGGAGAAACTTGTAGTGGGCTGCATCAAACCGTCCGAAAGACCACTGACAAAACTAAAATTAAAATAGTTATAATTGCTCCTTCTCTGTGTGCTTTAGATCAACAAAGCATGCTCCGTAGCTGTTCATATGAGGCTTCTCGTTTAAGAATAAAACGCGTGACACCCTGTTTGTTTAGTGTGCTCTCTGTTTATGCTACTTCTAAGTTGGACAGTATGCAGTAAATGCAATCGCATTCAAAGTTTATAGTACATGGGAAAAATGTGGAAACAGACATCACACTTACAATAACTATAGTTTCGAAGTTCTCTGAAGTTAAAAATTTATCTTCGTTGTATGGTCATTTCGCTACGAAATTTTAATCGTTTGCTTGTATCACTTTTAGTTATATTTGGCATCAGTTTTGTGTGCTCTCGTTTTCATTCACATCGTTCCATTCTTTTATGAAAGTTATACACTTAAATAGAATATTTCTCCGACAGATAATATCTCAACTTTCAGCGAACATGTCCATTTCGAACTTTCAGTGTTATGCTCTTATTTTTGGATTTCAGAGCAGGTCTATGCTGTGCATCCCCAAAAGGTGAAATGAGAAATCAGATGTAACATGGATGTTACTATTCTTTTGTCTTCAAGAGTAAGTGCACACAGGCGATTCGAAGTACGAATTCTGCATATTATAAATAGTTACCCTAGTTATACTAGCAATACACCATCTGTGTGAGCAGAAACGGCTAAAACATTGGTTACTACTAGCAAGTCATTTATATTCCGGTCGTATTTACCAGGGAGAAATTAATAATATTTTCTGATCCTTTAAGAGGGAAGCGCTTTCACGTCAACGTGCCTTTCGCAATAGAATATTTATTTGGGTGACAAATTGTTGTTCCGGACAAGCTAAAAGCGTAACGAAATCTGGCCCTTTAAATTACTTAAACGTGTTTATGGAAATTAGAAGTCTGACAGCGGTGCTCAGCCTGTCTGTGATTTACAGTGTCCCACGATCTCAGAAATACTGCCACCAGAGCAGGGTGGCAAGAATGCTTGCGTGCAATCTGTTTAGGTGTGGTGACTCTCTGTTGGCTGCCCGACAGCTTAATCAAGCGTTCCCGGACTTGTCAGTACCCTTTGCAAATACTATAAGGAAACGAGCTTTCAGCAAACCAGATGCCCAACGCTTGTTTCGATTATAATTGTTCGCGGTTTTCTTTAGATGAAATTATAATTCCTATTGTAACAACCCTGCTATACTTTTAAGCCACGAAATTTACGGATTTGAAATACATGTAGGTGACATACGTGATTAAATGGGTATCGAACCTGTTCAGTTTAATACAAACCTGATGGGTGTGTTACATTCCTCGTAAAGAAATACACACACACACACACACACACACACACACACACACTTCAGTATTAATTTCTTATTCTCGTAGCCAACTGAACTACCTTGTTAAATACTGTACCTTCGCAGAAAAAAATTCTTGTGCGTGTCTCCATGCGACCTCCTCGGTGAAGTAGCAACGCTCACAAGGTTATGAAATATCTAGATGTGTTTTCCTCCAGGCTCATGCGTTAACAACAAACAAACATTAACTTTTAAATAACTCGAAGTGTTTACAGTTTTGGCCAAATTTTATTTGATTTGAGCAGATACTGTTTTCGGCCTTACAGGAATTATCGGATCTGATGCAAGCCGTAAAGCTGAAACCAGTTATCTATACAAATAAAATGTGGCCCATACGTTAAATTCTATGATATACACTGAAGCGCCAAAGAAACTGGTACAGGCATGTTCCAACACAGAGATATGCAAACAGGCAGAACACGACACTACAGGCCGCAACATCTATGTAAGAGAAGTGTCTGGCTCAGTTGTTAGACCGGTTACTGCTGCTACAATGGCAGATTATCAAGATTGAAGTGAATTTGAACGTCGTGATATAGTCGACGCAAGAGCGATGGGACACAGCATCTCCGAGGTAGCGACGAAGTGGGGATTTTCTTGTACGACCATTTCACGAGTGTACCGTGAATATCAGCAGTCCGGTAAAACATCAAATCTCCGACATCGCTGCGGCTGTAGAAAGATCTTGCAAGAACGGGACCAATGACGACTGAAGAGAATTGTTCAATGTGACAGAAGTGCAACCCTTGCGCAAATTGCTGCAGATTTCAATGCTGGGCCATCAACAAGTGTCAGCGTGTGAACCATTCAACGAAACATCATGGACATGGGCTTTCAGAGCCGAAGTCTCACTCGTATACCCTCGATGACCGCACGACACAAAGCTTTACACCTCCTCTGGACCCATCAACACCGACATTGGACTGTAGGTGACTGGAAACATATTGCCTGGCAGGACGAGTCTTTTTTCATGCCGGCCGTTGTGGCCGAGTGGTTCTAGGCGCTTCAGTTCGCAACCGCGCTGCTGCTACGGTCGCAGGTTCGAATCCTACCTCGGGTATGGATGTGTGTGATGTCCTTAGGTTAGTTACTTATAAGTAGTTCTAAGTCTAGAAGACTGATGACCTCCGATGTTAAGTCCCACAGTGCTCGGAGCCATTTTGAACCCATAGTGCTTAGAGCTATTTGAGCCATCTCGTTTCATATTGTATCGAGCGGATGGACGTGTACAGGTATGGAGACAACCTCATGAATCCGTGGACGCTGCATGTCACCAGGGGACTGCTCAAGCTGGTGGAGGCTCTGTAATCTTGTGAGACGTGTGCAGCTGGAGTGATCTAGGACTCCTGATACGTCTAGGTACAAGTCTGTCAGGTGACACTACGTAAGTATCCTGTCTGATCACCTGCATGCATTCATGCCCATTGTGCATTCCGAAGGACTTGGAAAATTCCACTAGGACAATGCGACACCCCACACGTCCATAATTGCAACAGAGTGGCTCCAGGAACAGTCTTCTGAGTTTAAACACTTCCGTAGGCCACCAAACTCCCCTAGGGTGCACATTATTGAGCATATCTGGGAAGCCTTGCAACGAGCTCTTGAAGAGATCTGCATCCCGTCGTACTCTTAAAGATTTGTGGATAGCCGTGCAGGATTCATGGTGTCAGTTCCCTCCAGCACTACTTCAGACATTAGTGGAGTCTATGCCACGTCAGGTTGCGGCACTTCTGCGGTTCGCATGGGCCTTCACGATGTTAGGCACGTGAACCAGGTTATTTGGCTCTTAGGTATCATGTCGGTATCTTCATCAGACGAAAGTGACCTTATTACAACTAACTTTAAGGGATGATTTTTTCCCAAAATTATGGATCGAGTGTCAAAGAGCTCACTGGCGAGTACTGTGAGGCAATCGTTCGAGGTGTCGCGCCCGCACATGCCAAGGGAATCACCACACTGAGGAGCCAAAACGCTACGACCACCTGCTTAACAGCTTGTTTGTCCACCTTTTGAGCGAAATACATCATTGATTCTGCGTATCAGGAATCCAACGGTTTGTTGATGAGTTTGTTGAGGTATATGGCATTAGATGTCTACGCACAGATCACGTAATTTGCGCAAATAACGGGCCGCTGATTTGCGAACGCGGTGACGGCCGGATAGCGACCCTGTTGGGTTCCATAGGATTTACATCAGGTGAATTTGGTAGCCGAGATATCAACGTGAGTTCACTATAATGCTCCTCAAACCAGTGTAGCGGTGTTCTCGCTCCGAAACACGGACAATTATACTGCTGAAAGATGACATCGCTGTCAGGGAAGACATCAAGTATGAAGGGATGCAGGTGATTCGCAGCTATCAGTGTGTCTTCGATTACTATCACACAACCCATGCAAGTGCAGGAGAATGTCTCCCATAGGATAATATTGCTCCCATCAGCCTGCGTCAGTGGCGCGCTGCACGTTTCGAGCCGATGACGGCGTTTGTGGAGACCACAATCGACCTAGTGTAGCAAAAATGTGATTCGCCCGGAGAGCTGACACGTTTCCATTGATCGACGGTCTAGTTCCGAGGGCCTCGTGCCCTCCACAGTCGTTACTGACGATGCCGTTGGGTCAACATGTGAACACGCAGAGGTGGTCTACTGGGGAGCTCAGTGTGCAACAATGTACGTTTAATGGTGTGCTATGAAACACTTGGCCCTGCATCAGCATTGTGTTCTTTTGGCAGACAAGCCTCAGAGCCCCACGTTCTTTGGTGAGTCGTGGACGTCCAACCATTTAGCGCCTAGTGATAGTTTCACTGTCCTCCTATCTCTTTCCGTTGATGCTCACATTAGCACGTGAACATTCGACGAGCTTCACCGTTTTAGAGATATTCGAGCACAAGGCTCTGCGTAATAATAGTCTCTCCTTTTTTTCAAAGTCGCTTATCTCAATGTATTTCCCCATTTGCAGCCTATATCTTCGCTAGGGTCATCCCCGTCCGTGTCTCCTCCTCTTACATACTTTTGTTACCTCGTCACGTGCCCGCGACGTCACCAGGCGGCATCCAACGTTGCGGTGGACAGTGGGCATAATATAATGTTCTGGCTTATCGGTGTATGAGAGTCCTGTGGACCACGAGGAGGCCCTTGTGCAGATTGCAAAACCTTCAGTGCTAAAGCTGTCTGTAGACTACTCAGCGTAAGTAAGTCAGTAACGGTCGTACGCCGTCATTAGAGATATACACTAGAAGCAACACGCAACAAGTACCATGGGATTCCTTAGGAACTGGCTGAGAATCTAGACTGACGTGGGTTCGGAAGTGGTTCGATCTGCCAAACTCAAACCAGGGCTCACAGTTCTCACTGTTCGGATACTTTGGCTGCACCATCGCTCCCTGTAATGAGCAGTCGTATTACTGCTGACAAGTAGTTAAAGTGATCCTACTCGGACAGTTCGACTCCCTCGCAGGGTGATTTTTCTCGTCTCGTTTCCAAGTGCCTGGAACTGGCAAGAGGGTTTTTTGAATGCCAACGCACTGACTGTCAAATATCCTTCTTTCCTGGCTTTTTAGTTTCTAGGTACAACCTTGAACGAACCGAAGAGTTCCGATCAAGAAAACCATTATAGATGTTGTGATTCTTGAGTTTCTCCCGGCGTATTTGATAATCAAAATATCCACGGGTATGCTGCCGCTCTATAGTGTCCAACGGGCACAATATTTCGGCGATCATACGTACGGATCTCCGTGCCGGCACGTTCACAGGAGCTCAGTCCGTCAGTTCACCTGATGATGGCGACATGTATGATCGCCGAAATATTGTGCCCGTTGGACACTATAGACCGGCAGCATACCCGTGGATATTTTGATCATTATAGATGTTGGTCGTATATTAACAGGATTATAGCGAGGAAACTAATAGTGCTAAGTTAATTAGTGGCAATTTATTTACAGAGCTCCTTATTATAAATTCCGTATACGGAAGCAGGATAACGATGTCGTCCATTACATCGAAGTTATTTGGGGTGAACAGTGAAGATAATTCATTGTTCTTTATGTGCGAGACAGTAATGCTAAGAGAAGTAACAATAACGATACAGGCAAATCCATGAAAATGTAGAAAAGATGTCTACGAGTTTTCAAAATAACATCTACTTCATTTGTCTTGAGTCGAGCGAGGAAACCTACATGAGGCTAAAATATAGTACGTAGAGCCACTTGTAAAAGATCTGTTTAGACAGTAACCTTGTCACACAGGATGTAAAATAAGAACGCAGATTCCCCAAGGATATACATTGATGTTTAACGTCGCTAATAAGCGTAGCAGGCCGCAGCTTGAAAAAGCTCGTTCCGGCCAGACAACAGATGTTGAGATATGACCGTCAAGCAAGCCTTCTGCTCAGTTTCGTTTTTCCGACCGGAAACTATAATGTTGCCTGCACCGGCGGGCTCTGTTGGGTGTGTTAATTGGCAAAGCCGAGGGCTCTGGGAGTGTGTGTGTGTGTGTGGGAGGGGGGGAAGGGGAATATGACGCCACACGTACGGTCAGAAATTCAGCTACGCCAAGTAACCCCCCTCCACACAAAACCCAAAACTCACACCTTCGTTTCCAGTCCGTATCCCCTCCCCTTTTCCGCTCGCACAAATTGGATCGCTTAGCCTTGACAGAAAAAAAGATCAATCGGTATAGCAAAAGTTTGGAACAGGAAACCGAAAGAAGCCGGTAGAGCAAGAACGTGAGGGCAGTCGTTAAATGCTGTTGACGGCACTGTACTCTTTATGAGTTCTGGAAGCCATTTTATCTTTACTTTATTTCTGGCAAAAAATCAATGTTTTCGCGTGGCCAACTACACAGACTCGAAATAAATTAACCCACTCAAGTACAGGAACAAAATAAATGACATTTACGGTTCATAATATCATTGTTGCTTGGATGTGTTCTGGGTTGTCACGATGGAATCGGTTAATTTAGAAATACAAATATTAGCTCAGAAGCAGTTTATCAGCTCAAGAGAAAATGTAATGGAACCGTCACGCAACTTTTATCCCAAACTGATTATGCTTTCCCATACTACAGAACATACAGGTGCAGACATGTAGATACGTTTGAATACATTATCTATATTTCCTTCATCAGTGGGACGTTCATGAAAACGTAGAGGTGGAATGAGGAGCTTTTCGTGACACAGTAACGTGGAATTGCACGTAACAGAAATTGGTTCTGAGCACTATGGGACTTAACATCTGTGGTCATAAGTCCCCTAGAACTTACAACTACTTAAACCTAACTAACCTAAGGACATGCAGCATATGCATGCCCGGAGGCAGGATTCGAACCTGTCGCGCGGTTCCGGACTGAAGCGCCTAGAACCGTTCGGCCACAGCGGCGGCCTTTCACGTTTACAGACCAGTGCTGAACGCGAACAGTGGAATCATGTCACTCTCCCTGAACTTAGTGAAACGCCATGGAAACGGTAGCGAATTACACACCTTTGTGGTTGAGGTGCTGTATTTGACAGGTTAGTTTTGTATTAAAACGAGCATGCGATATCAGTATATTGTTTCTGTTGACTACAGCATTACACCTATAAAATCCCGTTTTTGCTCGGATTTGTTATAGTTAAGAGAAGGGAAACAATACATCGATGGTTAAATGTGCGAAGGTATGGATGATGATACAAACGTCTTTGGAATTTTATTCAACCTACGGTTGCATATACCTCTACTGATTATCTTCGACATGAGCTTGAAAGATATGGAGTGAAGTAAGTAGTAGGTATCAACCTCAATAAATGTTCAATGAGACAGCAATAGTCCATTTGGTTGTATACTGTTCTGTGGCAAAGGTGCAGGAGTTCGATTCCAGGACGGGTACATATTCAAACATTTAAGAATTTGATGGTTTTTCGGATCTATCAATTTTTTTGCCCCCTTCATAGGGAAGATGGAATATATTTAAACCTTACTTTTCGTCTTGTTTTCGATAAGGAAAATAGAAACTGTTCAGTCACGTTAACGTGACCGACTGCCAAAAGGCTCAATAACCACCTTTTGCAATGCGAGACGTGCATGGAGAAAGTCAATGAAGAAAATGTCAAATGAAAAACCCTTCGACCGTCTATATTTACAATTTTGTTTCGCTTTGCTACAAGTTTCGATGTTACGTTACATCTTCAGGCCCTCTGACTGACGTGTACTAAGACTCCCACCTCTTGTTCAGTCGAAACAGGGGCCAGCATACATTGACTAGCATCCGTAGTAGCACAGCAGCACTCCGTCTTCAGGCCACAAGTGGCCCATCGGAACCGTCCGACCGCCGTGTCATCCTCAGGTGAGGATGCGGATAGGAGGGGCGTGTGGTCAGCATACTGCTCTCCCAGTCGTTATGATGGTTTTCTGTGACCGGAGCCGCTACTATTCGGTCGAGTAGCTCCTCAGTTGGCATCACGAAGCTGAGTGCACCCCGAAAAATGGCAACAGCGCATGGCGGCCCGGATGGTCACTCATCCAAGTGTCAGCCACGCCCCACAGCGCTTAACTTCGGTGATCTTACGGCAATCCGTGTATCCACTGCGGCAAGGCCGTTGCCCCCTGGTATCTGTAGACTTCATTATAACAAAGCGACACAAGAGACGATCGAAGGGATCGCGTTTTATTAAAGAAGTTTACAGATACCAGTGACTGTATGCTGGCCCCTATTGCGACTATATAAGAGGTGAGATTCTCCGTACACGTCGGTCAGGGGACCTGAAGATGGCTTAATATAACACCGAAACTGATAGCAAAATAAAACGAAATTGGAAACATAGACGGCTGCAGGTGCTTTGATTTGACATTTTATATTGTACAGCCGAGGTCCCACAACCATCCTAGATAAAGGTGGACTTATAGAGAGTCAGTGAGGTTATGGAAGGCAGTGACAGGTTGGTGGAGCCATGGCGACACCAGAGCCGTGGCCAGCTGCGCTGGGTTTCTCTGTTGAGGATCCATGGCATGAATAGACCGTCTGAGGAGGTTCCACGGGTTCTCGCCTGGGCTTAAATCCGGGGATTTTGGTGGCCAGAGAAGAACGGTAAAGTCATTGTGGTGCTCTTCGAACCACACACGTACACTGTGAACTGTGTGACAAATTGTCTTGTCCTGCTGGTAGACGCCATCGGCCGAGGAGAAAATGGACATGGTCCTTAAGAGTAGACGCCTACTTGTGTTGATCCATTATGTTTTCCACAATGACAAGATCATCCGGGGAATGCCTTCCGGCCAAGATCCTTCCTATGATTCTTGTAGAGTGTTTACTTTCAGACCTTTCGCGCCGAATACTCCAGGGGCCATCTGTGGTGGCGGAGGTCGCAACGAGTAGCACAGTCTTCTTAAGCAGATACCAAGCGTCTAGGCAGCATTCCGAATCAAAAACGTAATGCAAGCAAGGTTGAAACACTAGTAATCAATTATGCTTCAGTGGACTCGATCCGCTGACTGGGATGTGTAGGGTCGCAGTACTTACAAGCGCCGCGCGGGGTAGGCGTGCGGTCTGAGGCGCCTTGTCACGGTCCGAGCGGTTACCCCCCGTCGGAGGTTCGAGTCCTCCCTCGCGCATGGGTGTGTGTGTGTGTGTGTGTGTGTGTGTGTGTGTGTGTGTGTGTGTGTGTGTGTGTGTTGTCCTTAGCTTAAGTTAGTTTAAGTTAGATTAAGTAGTGCGCAAGGGTAGGGACCGATGACCTCAGCAGTTTGGGCTCATAAGATCTTACCACAAATTTCCAATTTTACTTACAGGCATTCTTTAATCAGTGGACGGTTCCACGTGACATACTTGCTGCGGCGGCGCCTCGAACGAGTGAAAGCTGGTCGACTATGTAGCCCGAGTATCTCTGACCTGCTCTTCATGTCAATACTCGGGCTGAGCGGGAAATCCGTATCACTGTCGGATACTAAAACCTGGGCTTCCATGGGACTTGTGGTAGTAATCGAATTCACCGTGACGTCTAACGACTACGTAAATATCACTGTAGACCACACGCACCCCTTAAAACTCGATGTCTTCTGCGACGGCGATGTCTGCTTGCAGCAGTATAACTGTGTCAAAAGACTAGAAACGTGCTTTGAGGAGCATGATAGTGGACTTATTTCTTTTTGGCACCAAATGCGTCATGTGACCTCGACGCAACACATCTGGAACACTGGCAGGAGTTAGTTGTGTGAACACAAACCACCGCCCCGTAATTTATAACAATTGCGTGACCTGTGCACAGGCATCTAGTGCCATTTAGCTCCTGAAACGCACCATGCACTTGTCGAAATCGCGCCACGCGTATTCGCTGCTGTAACGCTGTCTATAGGAGGACCGACACATAAATAATCAGCTGGTCATAATGTTTTGGCTCATCAATATGTGTGTGTGTGTGTGTGTGTGTGTGTGTGTGTAGTTCACACACCAGATAACTGCAACTGGATAAGGCTCCAGTCACAGACAATTGAGTTGTTTCGTGTGTTCGTTCCATAGAGCTGGAATACGTATGGTGTGACCATTCATATGACGAGAATGGGATTTTTGTCGCCAACATACATTATCTCCAAAATTATGTGAGTTTATAATACTTACCTATGAAAGAAACTGTTCCTACTTCCACAAATTTCGAACTACGTTTATAGCAGGACCAATTATTCGTTGCTGTAACTTATAAATAAATTTGTAAAAAATACATATAACATTAAAGTTTCGGTGTCAACAGCGTTATACCATTGTCACGAGACGTTGACAGTTTTATGTTGACGACATGCGTTGTACGCTGCGCTCACTTCATAGATACTGCTGCTTTATGGTACGTCTGCGAACGTTGACTGGACACGTACTAAACAGGTGGATGTCCATGCTCGCGTTTACGATTCGTGTTTGGAAGACTTGAAGCATCAACCCCTAGACGTTCACAGTGCGTGGCTTTTACAATTCAGCTTATCATCCTGTTAGGTTGGGCATATCGTTATCTGTATAGTCGCCATACATACGTTCAATATGCTTCCTCCAGAGGGCGAGTTTTCACTCTGTAAACAAGCTTTCACTGCCGCATACTGTGAGACAAATTTGTTTGCTCTGCTGTCCCACTGAAAAATAAAAATTTAGACGGAAAGATCCTGACGATAATTTCAGGTGTATCAGCAGGAGATATTATTTTTACTTCCACACGTTGTCACTTTCTCTCCTGGAGGTATGGTCTGGAATACTGCGATAAGTGTGTGTGGAACATGACGCTGTGTTTGCGTTGTTCATGTCCATGGAGAGGATGCAACTTGGTACCGGTACACAGCTTATTCTTCTCGAGTAACAACATGGGTACCGCTGAGTCAACGTCCACATCCGATGATCATTCCATGAGACACTGCCGAGGGATCTGGAATTAACTCAGAACATTACCGTAGAGTCCGGTGTTCCAGAAGTAAGCGTCACCGTTTCGCCTCCACTAGCCTGCTTCCTGCACCTGTTTCTTTTTCCTTTTAAAGTTTTTGCATTTTTTAGGTATCAGGTACTCGCACTGTCATTGAACGTTGCGTTATGAGTAATAAGAGATCTGACCTCTTTTGGTATTTGAATCTAACATCATCAATTTTTGAAAATTATAAAATTCAGCTGTGCTGTTTTTTGCTTGTCTCCTGACTCAGAACGCCCATCTCACTGCAGTTCATTAAGCATAAGAAACCTGGTGCCGTCTTAGGCCTCTACGGAAACATTTCCAGTCTTCATTTTGCTTTCGTGTCTCCGTTCTACGGTTCTGCATCGGTCGTTCACACCCGAAAGCAATACGTGCTATTCCTAACGCACAGGAACTCATAAAACGGCTCGGGATGACGCAGTCACCAGGGAGGCCATCCAGTTTTTGCTGCCTTGTAAACGAAGAGCTAACAGGGAATTAGGACGGCTTAAAATACCAATGACAGCGGTACCGCAGCTTTTAAAACGTCCTACCGGGAGATGAAGCCCGCGACGAAGAGCCATTCCAAGGCTATACAGAGACTACGTTATTCCATGTTCCGTCGAGCTGATCGTAAAACTCATATTCCTTTTGCGATGCAGCGAAAAAAACAGAAATAAGTATCCCCCCTAACGCTTCCTCTGTTGCTGTTATGCGATCTGTAAATGCGACCTTCACGGAAAAAATACTGCCAATGTAGAATTAGCTCCCAGTTTTTCTGCTCAAAGTGCTTCAAAATACTACCGTTTGAATGGTTTTTTTTTTTTTTTTTTTTTTTTTTTTTTTTTTTTTTTTTTTTTTTTTTTTTTGCGAGTTTGCTTGCGGAGTACAAGTATACACCAGAGGTTTATGCACCAACGGACGTTGGAGTTGTAGCTTCAGTTCTAAACTTGTTTAAAATCATTTACTAGATCTGCATATCTGTAGTACGCCTTGCTACAACAGAGATTCTAGAACACTGATGTATAAACTGCATCTAAAACGTACGGCGAATAGACCGGTGTCTTGTGCTAGAAGTGAATGAGCGTCATGTTCACGAAGATATAAATCAACAAGCAACACACATTACATTGAAGTAAGCTTATTTGCTGCGCCCTGTCTAATGTAGTGACTCTGAAAACTAATGTCATAGCAGTGCATAAACATCACGTGCGACAGTTGCTGCGACAAAATTGCCGGCTGGATCTGTAACTGATGTCGGGGGAATTGGCAGAAACCGCCCTAACACCATCAGTCACCAAGATTTGAGAAAAAGGAAAGTTGTGCCCTCACTTATTCGCTGACAAATAAAAGGCAATTGCTGTAGATGTCTTTGACTCATGTGATCGACATACAGCTTTTCTGCTACTATTATCACAGGGGATGATGATATCTTCTAGCAGTTCTATGCGGATTAGAGTTGGCAACAATCACTCATCCAGTTCTCAGCTGCTTGCGTCACAGCTCAAAGGTCAGCTGAGGATGTGTGATCTCAGTTGACCCGTGAACAAGCCCTCGCTGAGAGCAGGTGTATAAACTTAACTAAACCTGTATTGTGCCCAATAGAGATTAGTATGAACAAGAATAATGAGTTTTTTTTGCATTTCTGTCTTAAAAACTCTTTTTACATCTATGTGACTTCTACAAGCATCCTCGCAATCGGTGCCCACAGTATACGCCACGTACGTCTCCCAGATCCCTCCTATTCCTTACATGTGAGCTTCTGAAAAGTGCCCTGTACTTCAGGACGGTGTAATACTGTGTGAAATTACACAGAACAACTCGTATTACAAACTGGTGTTGTACTTGTTTTCCAACAGAAACTAAGTAAAGACACTATTTGATCAAGAATGGATTATGTTATGCACAACAGCCTTCATATACTTTCCCGTCTTCTCCCCTTCATTTTTTTCATTGATTTGCGTCACTTGAAAATCTTTACAATCTTCAATTTTGTCTATATATTTCTTGTTCACCAGATCCCCTTTTCTAAGTGACTTGTCCTACTTGTCATTCTTCAAAATAGTACAAATATTCTTCTCAAACTGCTGGAGTACATTTTTTCGGGTGCTTGTAATAATTTTTTCCTCTTAATTCATCTGTAATTTCTTTTTTGTTTCCTGTTCGTTTTTCATTGTTTTATTTTTTTCTGTTTTTCTGTTATCCAATATGTATCACGTCAACGGCCGTGCCGGTGTGGTAACACAGGGTCCCGTCAGATAGTTGAAGTCAACCGCTGTCGGGTCTTTCTAGCACTTGAATGGGTCACCGTCCGAGGCCGGCGAGTGCTGTTGGCAAGTTGGGCGGACTCAGCCCTTGTGACGCCAATTGAGGAGTTATTTGGTTGAGAAATAGCGTCTCCGGTCATGAATACTGACAACGGCCGGGAGAATAGTGTGCTAACAACATGCCCCTGAATAACTGCATCGATTGACGCCTGTCGGCTGAGGGTGAAACGGAAGTTGATCGGTACCATTCGGCCTTCCGAGGTCTCTTCGGACGGAGTAATAAGTACCACACCATCTTTCATGTTCTTTCCTAATTCCTTCGTTTCCTTTTCGTGAGTGAGGTGACACAGTGACTGGACTCGCATTTGGGAGGAAAATGTCCAAAGCTTCCGCCGGTCATCCCAATTTATCTTTTCTCCGACTTTCCTGAATTAGTTAAGGCTGATGCAAGGCTTGCGCTTCACCAACAACCATTTTTGATTCCAGGTAGCTCATATAATCAATATTGTGTGAACTACCTGGAATCAAAAATAGTGAGAGAATCTGCATTTTCTAATTTTTTCGTATAAAGGGCAATCAAAATTTTCGTTTGACGACGTTGGTGTAGCATATATGCAGCCTAGCCCAACTCCGATGCAGGTATATAAACACCGACATGTAGGCAAGGGGTTAGCGTGGTCTTCGAACTGGATCTTTTTGATCGCCCTTTATAACAGTCTCATTCCAGTTAACGAACAATGAATATCAAACGAGTTACTTTTGCGATAGTAATTTACACGTTACAAGAAATGGCACATCTCACCATTACAAAGAACATCAACTATTACAGATGGTTTTTTACAAGGTGTAAAAGCTAAAAACTGTATAAGAGATCTGGATTAAACAAAACAATTAAAATTTACATAACACAGAGTACATTAAATTGCTGTTCCAGATACACTAACAAAGACAGAGGAAAACAAGCATGAAATGCCACAGTGTTTCAAAGTGGTCAGCCTTGGTCCGTTTCAAGGAAACGTCCAATTTCTTTCCCCATTTCGTCTCAATCGGAGCTTGACTTCGTCTGAGGATGTTACTTCCGTCGATGGGATATCCTTCCTCTGTTGTTTGCTTTCGACACTGGGTGTCGCTTCTGAATGTGTAGCCCATCAGCATGTCCGTGCTCGCATTTTTTTTAGCAAACGTGGAAATTTAGAAATGGGTACGTTCAACGAACATACTAGAGAGCCTTGTACACTGAAGCGCTAAACTGGTATAGGCAAGCATATTCAAATACAGAGATATATAAAACGGTGCTGCGTTAGGTAACGCCTATGTAAGATAACGTCTGGCGCAGTTATTAGATCGGTTACTGGGTGCTACAATGGCAGGTTATCAAGATTTAAGTGAGTTTGAACGTGGTGTTATATTCGGCGCACAAGCGATGGGACACAGCATCTCCGAGGTAGCGACGAAGTGGGGACTTTCCCGTAAGACCATTTTACGAGTTCCCGTGAATGTAAGGAATCCGGTAAAACTTCAAATCTCCGACATCGCTGGCGCGGAAAATATGGTGCAACAACCGGAGCAACGGCGACTGAAGAAAATCGTTCAACGTGATAGAAGCGTAACCCTTCCGCAAATTGCTGCAGATTTCAATGCTGGGCCGTCAGCAAGTGTCAGCTGCGAACCATTCAACGAAACATCGTCGACATGGGCTTTCGGAGCCGGAGGCACACTCCTGTAGCCTTTATGATTGCACGACAGAGGGCCTTACGCCTCGCTTAGGCCCGTCGACACTGACGTTGGACTGTTGATGACAGGAAACATGTTGCCTGGTCGGACGAGTCTCGTTTCATATTGTATCGAGCGGATGGACGTGTACGAATATGGAGACAACCTCATGAATCCATGGACCCTGCATGTCAGCAGGGGGACTGTTCAAGCTGGCGGAGGCTCTGTAATCGTGTGGGGAGTGTGTTGATGGAGTGATATGGGACCCCTGATACGTCTAGATACAACTCGGACAGGTGACACGTACGTAAGAATCCCGTCTGATCATATGCACCCATCCATGTCCATTGAGCATTGTGGCGAACGTGAGCAATCCACCAGGACAATGTGACACTCCACACATGCATAATTGCTAAAGAGTCGCTCCAGGAACACTTTTCTGATTTAACAACACTTCAGCTGGCCCCCAGACATCAACATTATTGAGCATATCTGGGATGCCTTGCAACGTGCTGTTCAGAAGAGATCTCCATCCTGTCGTGCTCTTATGGATTTATGGGCATCCTTGCAGGATTAATGGTGTCAATTCCCTCCAGCACTACTTCAGACGGTAGTCGAGTCCACGCCACGTCGTGTTGCGGCACTTTTGCGTGCTCGCGGGGACCCAGTTTCTTTGGCTCTTCAGAGTATTATAAAGAGGTCACTCATAACATCATTTTTTGTGTTTTTATGGTGTTATATGGTGTAGTTTTCCGTCCAGCACACAAAGTGGCTTGCGGAGTGTAGCGACTGCGGCTTGGAGCGGGCGATCGTCGATCAGGTGGAGTGTTATTGGCCGGGATGGGCAGCGTGCGAGGCCCAGCAGGGTGCGGTAGCAGAGCGTGGCGGGGCTCCGCGGCAGCTGCTGCTGGTTTATCGCCGCCGCGTCCCACGAGCTACGGCGAGCCTCGGCCGACGGCAGAGATTTAAGCGTTCCACGCCGCTCCGTGAAGAACGGGTCGCCAGCCGGCTGCGGACGCGCCTGCTTAGCGCATACCTGCACGCCCCGAGCCGCATGCGAATGTCTGCGAGGAACGCAGGGGCGGGCCCCGCTAATTGAATCGTTGGCAATGAGGCGCCGTGAATCTCGCCAGTACGCCGCGCCTCCAGTTATTTCGCCGGACTCTTTGCCAAGCGCTTCGCCTCCCATGTCGCTTTAAATTTTCTCTCTGAACGGAACTCCGGCAATTTAGCCGTAATTTCGAATCAATATTTCAGTTGTTTTTCGTTTACGCGAGTAATAAACAAAAACTGTCGTTTCTGCCCATCATTTATTGCTGGAAAACTACTGCGTACTTAAAACAAAATAAATAAACTGGTAAATGAACATCTACACTCCGCAAGCCATTTTGCGGCGTCTGACACGTGCTACTTGTGCTACCATTGTCCTTCGGCTCCTTTCCTATTCCATTCGCGAGTGTTGAGTGGGAAAACCGACTGTCGCTAAACGTCTGTATCAGGTCTGATTTCCCTCATTTTCTCGCTGTGGTCATTTTGCAGCACATATCTGGCAGGAATTAATATGGTGCCCGACTCTTCTTTAAATGTACGTTCTCGGACTTTCAATAGAAAATCTTTCGGTGTTGCACATTCTTGAGTTTGTTTAGCACCTCCGACATGCTCTAGCGCCAACTAAGCAATCCTTTAACCGTCTCCTGCTAAATATGGTGTACGTGTAGGCTTTGGAATCGATTGATTCATTGTACTGTCAAATTCAAATGAAGTTTGATATTTACTCGCTTAAAGTTAGATCCATTGTCGTACTAGAACCTCTAAAAGTTGTGAGTCGTCTAGAGGTGTCAAAATGGACTCCAGTCAACAGCAGTCGTTACTTTCAGTACGGTATGAAGACGGCACAGCAAAGCAACTACGTTGCGTATAAGAGCAAACCTGTTGGAGGAGATTACCTCAAATTGTCATCTTTCATCTCTTTGTAACAATATCGGTTGAAGCAGTTCAACGTTAATTCTTGAAATCAAATTATGAGTTGCTACTGGTGAAAGTAAGGTTGTGTGGAAGGCTCGTGAGTCGTATTGCTCAGCTGGTAGAGCACTTACCCGCGACAGGCAAATGTCCCGATTTCGTGCCTCGATCCGGCACACAGTTTTAATCTTCCATCAGCGCACACTCCGTTGCAGAGTGAAAAATTCATTCTGAATTTTTAAGACGTTTGACGAATTGGCGAGGAATCCAAATGAGCCTGTTCTGGCGTAACCACAAGCACCGGAGCGAAGACGGAGAACACAAGACCAGAGAAGACGGTGAAACGACGTCAGCCAATGGTGCGCGGAATAGGACTGCACCACGACAGGAGCTCCCTCAAGCCGAAGTGAATATAAGCGCAGCTCCTGCCAGCCTCGGCCGGACATTAGGACTCAGTATCGGCTCAGTGTCGGGCATTAGTGATCAGGATTCACAGAGCAGTATTAGAGACGTGTGTCAACTTGCAGGAACATTTCATATAACCAAGGACTCTGAATTATATTGCATGTCGCTCCTCGCTTGCGAAAACATTTTGTACATTCAGGTTAAGTATTGTCAATTCTGCTGTATAGAAATAAAACTACTAATGTTATTTGTTCGAATTGTTGTATAGCATTCCGAGAACGCAGCATCCCTTACGCACCCTATACAAGACGAGTGGGCAAGACCCAACAGAATCGAACTCCCTGACAGACTAGAACTGTTTACCGAGCCAATACTCGGAAACGCGGTCCAGTGTGCTCCCCGACTGAGTTATCCAGGCAACTCTCACAACCTTCCGTAAATCTTCAATTGGACCCCTCTTCCGCCTTCCAGCGTCATCGATTCATTAAGAAAACGGTCTTTGGTTTATAGCTGTGACGTTCATCCCCCCGTCCAGTCTTTCATGGCGGCTACTGCAGCCAAGTACGGATGGTAACTTATGCAGGTGGGAAGTAGGAGTCGGCTGTTTGCAGATCGGACCTTTGAAGGGATCAGCACTGACCCCGGCATGCCGCGGCAAGTTACGCTATACTAGTCTCTTGGGCCTTCTTGCACGCCCCGTGGTTGGTGATTCAATGCCGAGCGAGGTTGTGCAATCGTTATGAGCCGCATTCGAGAGCAGCGAGAGTCAAAACCCCGTCTGGCTATCAAAATTTTGATTCTCTTCATTTTCCAATCTCTTTATGTGAAAACCTTTTGGGAAAAACTACGGCAGAATTCCTGTCTCATACACGATTAATGCGAGGTAGTGACTTGGGATATTAAAAGCCGTCTTCCTACGTTCTCATTCTGACCTCTTGTTAGTTGTTGACCACTTCGGATAATAATTAGCCGGCTTCGTGAGTCTTGTTGGTATAGTAATTGCGAGGTAGGCCGCAGTATTACCAGGAGCGACCCCTGCCTCCCTGTCATGCAGTAGACAAACCGCCTCGTAAAACAGGATCTGCTACCGCGTCATCACGTAACATGCTAAAATTAATTAAATTACTGAAATAACCAACGTGTCGGTTTGTTGCAGGAATCTTCCTCAGAGCGTAGCCTGAATACTAAAACAACTAGCGTCTCGAACGTGTTGCAGCACCGTTGCTGTGCTTGAAGTGTTTCATGTGATGACGAAGCAGTACGCCAACAAGGATTAGCTGGAACCGTTCACCTAATCCTACATACACTCCTGGAAATTGAAATAAGAACACCGTGAATTCATTGTCCCAGGAAGGGGAAACTTCATTGACACATTCCTGGGGTCAGATACATCACATGATCACACTGACACAACCACAGGCACATAGACACAGGCAACAGAGCATGCACAATGTCGGCACTAGTACAGTGTATATCCACCTTTCGCAGCAATGCAGGCTGCTATTCTCCCATGGAGACGATCGTAGAGATGCTGGATGTAGTCCTGTGGAACGGCTTGCCATGCCATTTCCACCTGGCGCCTCAGTTGGACCAGCGTTCGTGCTGGACGTGCAGACCGCGTGAGACGACGCTTCATCCAGTCCCAAACATGCTCAATGGGGGACAGATCCGGAGATCTTGCTGGCCAGGGTAGTTGACTTACACCTTCTAGAGCACGTTGGGTGGTACGGGATACATGCGGACGTGCATTGTCCTGTTGGAACAGCAAGTTCCCTTGCCGGTCTAGGAATGGTAGAACGATGGGTTCGATGACGGTTTGGATGTACCGTGCACTATTCAGTG
This sequence comes from Schistocerca serialis cubense, assembly GCF_023864345.2. Lineage (NCBI taxonomy): Eukaryota > Metazoa > Arthropoda > Insecta > Orthoptera > Acrididae > Schistocerca > Schistocerca serialis. The sequence continues at coordinate 478,506,524 of NC_064639.1, read as the reverse complement.
TCCCCTCGACGATCACCAGTGGTGTACGGCCAGTGTAGGAGATCGCTCCCCACACCATGATGCCGGGTGTTGGCCCTGTGTGCCTCGGTTGTATGCAGTCCTGATTGTGGCGCTCACCTGCACGGCGCCAAACACGCATACGACCATCATTGGCACCAAGGCAGAAGCGACTCTCATCGCTGAAGACGACACGTCTCCATTCGTCCCTCCATTCACGCCTGTCGCGACACCACTGGAGGCGGGCTGCACGATGTTGGGGCGTGAGCGGAAGACGGCCTAACGGTGTGCGGGACCGTAGCCCAGCTTCATGGAGACGGTTGCGAATGGTCCTCGCCGATACCCCAGGAGCAACAGTGTCCCTAATTTGCTGGGAAGTGGCGGTGCGGTCCCCTACGGCACTGCGTAGGATCCTACGGTCTTGGCGTGCATCCGTGCGTCGCTGCGGTCCGGTCCCAGGTCGACGGGCACGTGCACCTTCCGCCGACCACTGGCGACAACATCGATGTACTGTGGAGACCTCACGCCCCACGTGTTGAGCAATTCGGCGGTACGTCCACCCGGCCTCCCGCATGCCCACTATACGCCCTCGCTCAAAGTCCGTCAACTGCACATACGGCTCACGTCCACGCTGTCGCGGCATGCTACCAGTGTTAAAGACTGCGATGGAGCTCCGTATGCCACGGCAAACTGGCTGACACTGACGGCGGCGGTGCACAAATGCTGCGCAGCTAGCGCCATTCGACGGCCAACACCGCGGTTCCTGGTGTGTCCGCTGTGCCGTGCGTGTGATCATTGCTTGTACAGGCCTCTCGCAGTGTCCGGAGCAAGTATGGTGGGTCTGACACACCGGTGTCAATGTGTTCTTTTTTGCATTTCCAGGAGTGTATTTAAATCGATGTAAATGTTTACCTATAAGTATAGTGATTAGGGAAATAAGGTGCATAAAGAAATGCATTGATAAACTAGTAAATGCAACATTATTGTTTTACCAGTACATACAAGACGGAATTAGCCTCAAAACTCATGAAATTGTGGCATGACTTGTAGACAAATGCCAAGAGTGATCTAAAAAATAATTAAAAAACAATAGAAGGAAACATCTTAATGTTGTTACGTAACATAATCAAATTGAAGATAAGCGATATGTGTTTACTGAAAGTTTTGGATAAGAAAAAATCATTTATTAGCAAGGTCGCAAATATAGTTGTTATTGGTAACTAGTTTCGGCAAAATTAATAAGCCGTCTTCAGATCTGTAATACACAGAAAATTGAATGTAAGAAAATAGGTCTAATATTAAATAAAATTAATATAAAGTAGTTTCGTCACAATGTACATACCACAGAAATTTCTTTAACGTACATCACGAACTGGAGGTACACATCATTATAATTTCGTTTAAGCTGCATTGCTTATTGTACGACCTGATGTAACAATGATGTAAAATTACCCAAGTTTTTCGTAATTGCTCCATCAGCTTTTATAATAAAGTCATGCAACTTAAGCAAAATTATGACAATGTGTCCCACCAGTTGGTGATGTACAGTAAACAGAAAATTTTCTGTGGCATGTACTTTGTGATAGAACAATTTTATATTAACAGTTTATTTTATATTAATAGTTTATTGTTATCCTATATGTAATTATCTATGTATTTCACATATGAAATTGGTTAATTAATTTAGCCGAAGCTAGTTATCAATAAAAAGTCATATTTGCGATCTTGATTAATGAAGGGCTTTTTCTGGATCTACAACTTTCACACTTTGGTGCTCTATTACGGATGCACATTTGCATATATTCAGAAATGGAATGTCCATTCCACCTAACTCAGTCCATGATACTCCGTTCAGACGTGTAAAGTGCGTGTCATCTTATCACTAGTAAGATCTTATTGCATACAAGTGAAGTAGCAGTTGATTGAAATAAGCGATTCGAAGTACAGCTCTGATCCTGAAACTTCCTGGAAAATTAAACTGTGTGCCGGACGGGGACTCGATATCGGGACATTTATCTTTCGCCGGCAAGTGGTCTACCAACTGATCCCGAGTTCGAGTCTCGGTCCGGCACACAGTTTTAACCTGCAGGAAGTTTCAAATCTGCGCACAGTCCGCTGCAGAATGAAAATTTCATTCTGGAAACCTTGATCCTGAGAGCATAAGTCAAAACTACTTGACCGTGCTCCGATTACGATATCACCGTATCACAAGTACAGACATCTAAAGTAGTTTAATACCCACGAAGTGTATTGATGTTGGCGCTTTACCAACATGAGTCTCTCAAACGGAACGATATTTTGTTAGGACCATGCCTCTTCTGTGCTCTGTGAGATACTGTGTGTGTCGCCGCAGAAAAATGTCAGAGAGAGAGAGAGAGAGAGGTGGAGGGAGGGGGGGAGGAAGAAAGAGAGAGAACGAGGGGTGAACGTCTGCATTCAGCATTGTCTGCAGCATAAACCAGGATCTTGCGGACACGTTGGGAGCCTTTGTGTACACGTGTTGACACATGCAAGTCGTCGCACCTGTTAGCGTCGTTTTTAGCTTCGTAGTCGCGGGCTCTGCTCTTTGTCCTGCTTGTTCGTTTTATTTTGATGAGCACTTAAACGCTGAGCCTCTGCTTCCCGGTACTTCGCCTCACAATCGTTTCAGTTCTTTACTGCATCTTACTCCCTATATGTGTGCAACTGTGCAGTGGAGTGGAGGACAAACATTCTTTAACAACCAGCATCACTACAGTCTCTTGGAATTAAAGGCAACGTGGCCTAAGCTAAGCAAAGTCCCACGGTGACAACAGATGGAATAAAAATGAGCGTGACGTAACACAACTTTCCATTCAAAGGCCGACTGGCAATACTTTTTGCTTTTGCTGGCTTCTCTGGTCATAAGGCGTCATTTTGAATATGAACTCTAATATTAGTCAACAAATACGATTAATATTTCTTCAAAAACATCAGACACTAGTTATTTTTCACTACCTTTCCACAAGCCGGATGCACATTACTGGTTGGGTTTTATAAGTAAGGAAATTCCTATCTCGTCGTGTCAAAGATACATCGAAGTGACGAAAGCAATGGGATAGCGATATGCAGTAGTATTGCATGCACAAGATATAAAAGGACAGTGCATTGGTGGAGCTCTTATTTCTCCTCAGGTGACTCATGAGAAAAGGTTTCTGATGTGACTAAGGGAGCACGACGGGAATTAATAGACTTTGAATGAGGAATGGTAGTGAGAGCTAGACACATGGAACAATCCGTTTCAGAAAGCGTTAGAGAAATCAATATTCACAGATCCATAGTGTCAAGGGTATGCCGAGAATACTCAATTTTAGGCATTACCTTTCACCACGGATAAGGCAGAGGCCGGCGGCCTTCACTTAACGACCGAGAGCAGCGGCGTTTGCGGAGAGCTGTCAGTGCTAACATACAAGCAACGCTGGGTGAGATACCGCACAAATCAATGTGGGACGTGAGGACAGTGCGGCGAAATCTGGCGTCACTGGGCTAAGGCTGCAGACGACCGAAGCGAGTGCCTTTGTTAACAACACGACATCGCCCGCAGCGCCTCTCCTGGGCTCGTGACCATATCAGTTGGACGCTAGACGCGTGGAAAACCGTGACTATTGGACCCCAGGCTACTGGAAACCGTGACTTGGTCAGATGAGTCCCGATTTCAGTTGATAAGGGCTGATGGTAGGGTTTGAGTGTGGCGCAGATCCCACGAAAACATGGACTCAAATTGTCAACAAAGCACTGCGCAAACTGGTGGTAGCTCCGTAATGGTGTGGGCTGTGTTTACATGGAATGGATTGGGTCCTCTTGTTCAACTGATCCGATCATTGACGGGTACTGACGGGAAATGGTTATGGTCGGCTACTTGGAGACCATATGTAGCTATTCATGGATTTCATGTTCCGAAACAACTATGGAATTTTTTCATCGATAACAATGGGACATGCCACCGGTTTGAAGAATATTATGGACAGTTGGAGCGAATGATCTGGTCACCCAAATCGCCCGACAAGTCTCCCATCGAACATTTATGGCACATAATCGACTGGTCCGTTGGTGCACAAAATCATGTACCTGGAACACTTTCGCAATTATGAACGGCTATAGAGGCAGCATGGCTCAGTATTTCTGCAGGGGACTCCCAATGACTTTCTGAGTCCATGCCATGTCGAGTTTCTGCGCTACGCCGGGCAAACGGAGGTCCGGCACGATATTAGGAGGTACCCCATGACCTTTGCCACGTCAGTGTTGACACTCTTTCTATTATGTTTGAAAAATAAATTCATTCTAGCTATGTAATGTTGTTTCTTATATGCCTAAAACTTCCTTAATATTGTAACGGGTTGACGTGCCTTTGAGAGAATCAATTTCGTAGATTTTTTTCTCCGTTGCTCTGTATCATTATTTTCAACGTTAAAATAGAGTGTGAGGAAGAATTCAATCTGAATGGTAAATTAGCAGACGTAAATCTATTTCTATTCCAGGGCGGAATACAGGGGATACAATTTGCTTTTATAACTTAAATTTTATCTCAGTATACGTAAAAATATTATTTTACACTGGTTTTGTGAGAGCTCAAGAATTCATTATACAAGGAAAGTTCTCTCAATCACCGACTAACATGAGGCTATCTTTTATTTTCCGGTTAGGCGCTGTTGGCTACATCTTGTCACTCACGAACTTCGCGACTCAACAAAAAATAATATGAGAATGAATATCTACGAAACTCTCAAAAGGCGGAAGAAGAAGTTGGGTGATGAGCAGACGATACTGAGGCGTCTGCAGTTCTGCGTCATCCTTTCAGCTTGCACATTATCTTCATATCCAAAAAAGTCTCAATTGGATTGTCTATTTCCGAAAGACAGATTGAGTTACGCGATCTCCGATTTTGTAAATAATTACTGTCGAATTCTTGAAATGTTCTTGAAATCCCTAGCCAGTTGTGTGAGATTAGAATGCTATATTGTTTTTGATGGTGTGGTATTATGTATGCCTGGAGTCGATAAAAACAAAGTCTGGATCAGCATTCAAAATAGTGTGCCACAAATCCACCTTGTGGATTTTATCAGTGTAATGTGACGACTTTGTCGGCTGCAGTTACTCCAGTTCACTTGTGCCGTCAGATTTTGTACGTACGCGCAATTTAAATTTTCATAACTCAAAACATGTCTTCGTAGTTCAGCATTTGTTTCCTAAACAATTGATAAAAGACGTTTATAACTCACACGGGATATGTTTATGCAATATTGCTGATCTACATTTGGTTGTCATTCACACAAATTAAAAGTAGATCAGGTCTACGGGACTTACATTAACTCAGTCTCAAGTTACCTTGGCGTCTAGCAAAAATATATTAAGACATCTCAGACCCTGCCAGTTTAAGGGATGTGACGTTACAAAACTAAGTATAACCGTATATTTGATAACAGAATTTAGCTACCCGATGGTTAGCTCAACTTTAATTTATATTGTTATAAACGTAAAAGGGATCTACTGTTGCATACCAAATTTGTGTGAATGAAAGTTGCTAGCAACCATACTTGAGTCCACTATTATTCCTACTAAGCTGTCTACCATCTTGGCAAAGTAAAGTAAGGGAAAATTTTTCCGAGATTTCAAACGAATTGCAATTTATTTGTAAATAGCCTCATTCTAAAGGAATTTTTGTGCTGGTTCCAAAACTGGTCTTAGTATTCTCGAGTCTGTAATGTTTCAGAAGCTATGGAGAATTTAATATTACAATGTATATATTAGTGAAATTAGTACAGCTGAAGCACTTGAGTTACAGCTACGTGTATAAAACATTATGTTTTGTAGGCCAGCATCAGCTAAAACGTTCGCTTCATTAAATTTTAATATTGTAGAACAAATTCCTTTCTAAATATGTGATTCAATTTCAGGTTAGCCAAATAAGTACGTCCCCAATGAAATCTGTTATAGTCTTTCTTTGCTATAGATCCTCAGTTCGTGGTAACGGAATATGGGGTAACGTGTTAAATTAAATTCAACATAGGAAATGAGGATTTCTTACAGGAATCCTAGAACAAATTTTCCGAATAATTGTGTAGTATCGGAAGAATCAGCTAACAATAAGCAATGTTGTCCTGTTATCATGAGTACGTCTTATGTATAAGAACGAAATTAAATTCACTTGATGTAAATTTTAGTTTGGGTGAAAGAGCTTGTTGTTAGGATTTTGATCGACTTTATTTCGACGCTCGATTACGAAATTGTATCAAAGTTGTCGCACGAAAAAAGAAAGACATCAATTTCCGGTTCAAGCAGCTGGAAGGAAAACAGGAAATGGAGTCTCTCTGAAAGTACTTTTCGCAAGGTACTTGTGTTTCACACGAGTAGTATCGCCGTGCATACTACATGTGCATTTGCACTTAACACCGGAGTGCAAGTTGTAATGCTATGCAGTGACGACCGCCGAGAGCAGAGAGCAAAGTGGCGGCTGCTCATTTGATGGGAGCCGGGGATGGGCTGCGCAGACGGCTAACACGCCGCCGGACGGTTACGACGCGGCAGCCCGGCACATTTAAGCACATAACGGAGCGCGCAGTCCTGCCGAACAAGACACTTAGAACGGGGAGCCCGTCCATTGCGATAGGAAGGCACCCACGATTGCCTCACTGCTGTCCCCGTACCTAAGGTAAAAGCTACACGGACTCTGTGGCCCACTGCTGAAAGCTACTTCTCCTATTCAGTTTAGATCATCTTTTATCTCATTTTCCTCTGAAATTTAAATCAGTTGCATTGACATCCATCAATGACGTCTTGCAAAATTTTGAGAGTGTATTATTCTGATCGACAGACCAAGTTCTACATCTACATCTACACTACTGGCCATTAAAATTGCTACACCAAGAAGAAATGCACATGATAAACGGGTATTCATTGGACAAATATACTATTCTAGAACTGACATGTGATTACATTTTCACGCAATTTGGGTGCATAGATCCTGAGAAATCAGTACCCAGAACAACCACCTCTGGCCGTAATAACGGCCTTGATACGCCTGGGCATTGAGTCAAACAGAGCTTGGATGGCGTGTACAGGTACAGCTGCCCATGCAGCTTCAACAAGATACCACAGTTCATCAAGAGTAGTGACTGGTGTATTGTGACGAGCCAGTCGCTCGGCCACCATTGGCCAGACCTTTTCAATTGGTGAGAGATCTCGAGAATGTTCTGGCCTGGGCAGCAGTCGAACATTTTCTGTATCCAGAAAGGCCCGTACAGGACCTGCAACATGCGGTCGTGCATTCTGGTGCTGAAATGTAGGGTTTCGCAGGGATCGAATGAAGGTTGGAGCCACGGGTCGTAACACATCTCAAATGTAACGTCCACTGTTCAAAGTGCCGTCAGTGCGAACAAGAGGTGACCGTGACGTGTAACCAATGGCACCCCATACCATCACGCCGGGTGATGCGCCAGTATGACGATGATGAATACACGCTTCCAATGTGCGTTCACCGCGAAGTCGCCAAACACGGATGCGACTATCATGATTCTGTAAACAGAACCTGGATTCATCCGAAAAAATGACGTTTTGCCATTCGTGCACCCAGGTTCGCCGTTGAGTACACCATGGCAGGCGCTCCTGTCTGTGATGCAGCGTCAAGAGTAACCGCAGCCATGGTCTCCGTGCTGATAGTCCATGCTGCTGCAAACGTCGTCGAACTGTTCGTGCAGATGGTTGTCGTCTTGCAAACGTCCCCATCTGTTGATTCAGAGATCGAGACGTGGCTGCATGATCCGTAACAGCCAAGCGGATAAGATGACTGTCATCTCGACTGCTAGTGATACGAAGCCGTTGAGATCCAGTACGGCGTTCCGTATTACCCTACTGAACCCCCCGATTCCATATTCTGCTAACAGTCATTGGATCTCGATCAACGCGAGCAGCAATGTCGCGATACGATAAACCGCAGTCGCGATAGGCTACAATCCGACCTTTATCAAAGTCGGAAACGTGATGGTACGGATTTCTCCTCCTTACACGAGGCATCACAACAGCATTTCACCAGGCAACGCTGGTCAACTGCCGTTTGTGTATGAGAAATCGGTTGGAAACTTTCCTCATGTCAGCACGTTGTAGGTGTCGCCACCGGCGCCAACCTTGTGTGAATGCTCTGAAAAGCTAATCATTTGCATATCACAGCATCTACTTCCTGTCGGTTAAATTTCGCGTCTGTACCACGTCATCTTCGTACTGTAGCAATTTGAATCGCCAGTAGTGTATATATACCCCGAAAGTCACCGAACCGTGCGTGGCGAAGGATACCCCGTACCACTTCCAGTCGTTTGCTTCCTTGTTCCATTCGTAGATAGAGAGGGGGAAGAACGACCGTATATGTGCCTCCGTACGAGACCTGATTTGTTGTACATCTTGTCTTCTTGGGTCTTAAGCAAAATATATGTTGGCAGCAGTAGGATAGTTCGGCAGTCAGCTTCAAATGCCTGTTCTTTGAATTTTCTCACTAGTGTTCTTCGAAAAGAACGTCGCCTTCCCTCAGGGATTTTCATCTGAATTCCCGAAGCTTCTCCGTAACACTTGCGTGTTGTTCGGAACTACAGTAACAAATCTAGAAGCCCGGCTCAGAATTGCTTCGACTCTTCCTTTAACCCGACCTGGTGTAGATCTCAAACACTCGAGCAGTATTCAAGAACAGGTCGCACTAGCGTTCTGTGTGCGGACTCCTTTACAGATGAACCAAACCTACCTGGACTTCTCACAATAAAACCAGGTCGATCATTCGCCTTCTCCAACGCAATCCTCGCATGCTCGTTCCCTTTCATATCGCTTTGCAGCGTTACTCCCAGGTATTTAAACGACGTGTCTGCAAGAAGCAGGACACCACTAACGCTGTATACACACATTACGGGTTTGTTTTTCCTACTCATCCGCACTGACTTAGATTTTTCCACGTTTAGAGTTACCTACCATTCATCACACCAACTGGAAATTTTGTCTAGGTCATCTTGTATTCTCCTACAATCACTCTAATTCGACATTTTCCCGTACACCACAGCACCATCAGCAAATAACCGCAGACTGCCACTCATCCCGACCGACAGACCATATATATATATATATATATATATATATATATATATATATATATATATATATATATATCCTGACGATAGCCTTGTCTCTGATGAACACTCACCGTCGAGGACAACATATTGGCTACTATTACTTAAGAAGTCTTCGTGCCAATCAATACGTGGGAACCTATCCGTACGTTCATACCTTCGTTATGAGTCTGTAGTTGGGTGCCATGTGAACTGCTTTTCGGAAATCAAGGAACATGGAATCTGCATGTTTCTCTGCATCCATAGTTCGCAGTATATCACGTGACAAAAGGGCAAACTGAGTTCCACACGAGCGATGCATTCTAAAATCATGCTGATTCGTGGAGAGAATCTTTTCGGTCTGTAGGAACTTTGTTACTACCACAAGACTGTAACTAACTGCAGCAATCCCTGCAAAGGTTCGATGATTGGTGCAGGGCCTGGTAACTGACCCTGAACTTAAATAAATGTAACGCCTTGCTCATCGCTATGCGAAGATTTCCATCACAGTTCGATTACGCTATTGGCAATAAGTAACTGGAAATGGTAATAACCGCAAATGCGTAGAAGCAGCCGAGATTGGAATGACGACGTAACACCTATGGTAGGGAAAACAGTTGCCGGGTTCAGATTCGCAAGAAGAATTTGAAGTAATGTAATTGATCCACAGATGAAGAGACTTACAAAGCTCTTGTAAGAGAAGTTTTTGAGTACTGCTCATTGGGAGAGAGAATATCTAATGAAGAGTGCTGCGTTTCGTCATGGGGTAGTTAAGTAAGCGCAAAAACGTTACGGAGACGTACAACACATTCTGGTGGAAGACTCTAAAAACCAGGCGGTGTGCATCTCAGAGAGTTCCGGGATCGTACATAACAACGAGCGTCGGGTTTACTGTCAAATACGTCTCCCCAAATGACGACGACGAGAAAATCAGAGGCATTACAGCTTATACTAAAATTTATCGAGAGTCGTTCTTCCCACGCACCATTCGCAAATGGAACGCGGAGGAGGAGAAATGATAGTGAGACGGAAATAACCTTTGCCACGCACCGGAAGATGCCTTGCGGAATATAGATGCAGAAGCAGCTGCTGAAAGCCAGGCTAAAGGTTCGGCCGCGACGGCTTTTAACTGTCGCAGAGCACAGGCCCGGCTGACGTATGGCGGCGCCGGACGGCAAATGCGACTCACTTGTTGCGCTCCGCAAGACATATGCGAAACACGGCAAAACACTCGCGAGCCTGCGCCCCTTATCTCGGCAGGCCACTGGTACAGAAGCGCCACAAATGAGGTGGTTGCTCTTCGAGAGACCGTCTCACAAAGGCAGGGCCTGCTTAAGTTCATTGGCATTTGCAAATCCGAATAGCATGGCAAAGGGAGGGGGAGGGGTGGGTGGGGGGAGAGCTGGCACCAATGAGAGAATCGAGTCCGCCAGCATACCGTCCCGAACGTTGACAGCCTCGTGACCTGGCGAATATGCCGTGTGCTCTGCCGTGTGTAGTTGATGACACCCGGAACAAACTGCTTGCTAAAAATCTTCTGCACTATCTCATAGAGACAGAATGATTGACCGACTATTGCTTACATCACTTTACTCCATTTTCTTAAGAGGCACCCCACAACAATCAAGTACTGTTAAATATTTGGCTCTGGAATCGGATGGCGAGGCAGAGCCCTCCGGAATTTGCAACTCGTGCTGTTGTCGATGTCATTGCGAGAATAGCACACACACACACACACACACACACACACACACACACACACACAGTGAATGTATATAGTACTGACAGCGAGTTTCAAAAATGTTCAAACGTGTGTGAAATCTTATGGGAATTAACTGCTAAGGTAATCAGTCGCTAAGCCTACACACTACTTAACCTAAACTATCCTAAGGACAAAGACACGCACCCATGCCTGAAGGAGGACTCGAACCTCCACCGGGACCAGCCGCACAGTCTATGACTGAAGCGCCCTAGACCGCTCGGCTAATCCCGCGCGGCGACAGCGAGTTTAAAACCCACATCTAACCATCATGATTCAGGTATTATGTAATTGTAAGGCGCACTCAACTCGTGCCCGTGGTCAAGGGGTTCTGGCACGGTAGCTCAGCGTGTTCGGTCAGAGGGTTGGCTGCCCGCTGCAACAAAAATTGAGTGAACGGATCAACGAGTAACCTGAACGGGCGTCATGGGACATCCGCCCCTAACAAACACGAAGAACGATAATGAACAAAATGAGATAAAAAGGGGTAGCGTCTTTGGCTGCTAATCAAAACGTTCTCGGTCCCGGGTTCGAAACCCGCTACCGCTTAAATTTTGATAAATAATCAGAATTGGCGGTTGAAGACTTCCGGCATAAGACGACACCCTTATTCTGTGAACGGCGTTGTCAAAGATGGCGGAGGAGCGGATAGAGGTTCAGGGCACTCTTGTCCTTAGGGTGGGATACTGCCCCTAAAGGCGGCAGAATCAGCAATGGTCAACGGCATGAGGATGTAGAAGGCAATGGAAAACACTGCATGAAAGGCACACAACGTGTATCCGTAGGATATGTGGTCTGTAGGATAACGTTATACCGAGTCGGAGAGTGGAATGTCAGAAGCTTGAACGTGGTAGGGAAACTAGAAAATCTGTAAAGGGAAATGTAAAGGCTCAATCTAGATATAGTAGGGGACAGTGAAGTGAAATGGAAAGAAGACAAGGAGTATAGGGCAATGTCAACAGCAGCATGAAATGGTATAACGGGAGTAGAATTCGTTATGAATAGGATTCGTTATGTAGGGTAGAGAGTGTGTTACTGTGAACAGTTCAGTGATAGGGTTGTTCTTATCGGAACCGACAGCAAACCAACACTGACAACGATAGTTTAAGTATACATCCCGACGTCGCAAGCTGAAGATACAGAGATAGAGAAAGTAAATGAGGAGATTGAAACGGTAATACAGTACGTGAAGAGAGATGAAAATCTAATAGTTATGGGGGACTGGAATGCAGTTGTAGGGAAAAGAGTGGAAGAAAATGCTCGGCACAAGGAATGAGAGGGGAAAAACACTACTTGTGTTCTATAATAAATTTCACATAGCAATAGCGAATACTCTGTTAAAGAATCACAAGAGGAAGAGGTACACTGGAAAAAGGCCGGGTGATACGTGAAGACTCAGATTACATCATGGTCAGGCAGAGATGAAGAAATCAGATACTGGATTGTAAGGTGTAACCAGGAGCATATGTAGACTCAGTTCACAATTTAGTGGTGATGAAGAGTAGGCTGAAGATTAAGAGATTAGTCAGGAAGAATCAAAACGCAAAGAAGGGGGGTACAGAAGTACTAACGAATGACGAGATACGCTTGAAGTTCTCTAAGGCTATACATACAGCAGTAAGGAATAGCTCAGTAGGCAGAACAGTTGAAAAGGAATGGACAGCTCTAAAAATAGCAATCACAGAAGTTGGAAAGAAAAACGCTGGTACCAAGAAAGTAACTACGAAGAAACCATGGGTAACAGGAGAAACACTTCAGATGATCGATGGAAGAAGGAAGTAAAAAATGTTCTGGGAAATTCAGGCGTACAGAAATACAAGTCTCTGAGGAATGAAATAAATAGGACGTACAGGGAATTTAAGACAAAATGGCTGCATGAAACATGTGAAGAGATCGAAGGAGAAGTGATTGTCGGAAAGACTGACTCAGCACATACGAAACACAAAACAGCCTTCACTGAAATTAAAAGCAAGGGTGGTAACATTAAGAGTGCAACGGGAGTCCAAGTTCTGAATGCAGAGGAGAGAGCGGGTAGGTGGAAACAGTACACTGAAGGCCTGTATGAGGGGCAAGATTTGTCTTATGTGATAGAAGAACAAACAGGAGTCGATTTAGAAGAGGTAGGGGATCCAGTATTAGAATCAGCATTTAAGAGAGATTGGAAGACTTAGGATTAAATAAGGCAGAGGGAATGGATAATATCCCATCATAATATCTATAGTCATTGGGGGAAGTGGCAACAAAAAGACTATTCACTTTTGTGTGTATAATGTATGAGTCCGGCGACATACCATCTGGCTTTCGAAAAAATATGATCCACACAATTCCGAACACAGGTGTGAGAATTGTCGGGCAGTCAGCTTAACAACTCATACATCCAAGTTGCTTACAAGAATAATTTTCAGAAGAATCGAAAAGAAAATTGAGGAGAAGTTAGATGTCGATTAGTTTGGCCTTGGGAAGGCTTAAGGCACCAGAGAGGCAATTCTGACGTTGCGGTTGATAATGGAAGCAAGACTAAAGAAAAATCAAGATATGTTCATAGGATTTGTCTACATGGAAAAAGCGTTCGACAATGTAAAATGGTGTAAAAAGTTCGAAATTCTGAGGAAGGTAGGGGTAAGTTATAGGGAGAGACAGTTAATATACAATATGTACAAGAGCCAAGAGGGAACAATAAGAGTGGACGACCAAGAACGACGTGCTCGGATTCAGAAGGGTGTAAGACAGGGATGTAGTCTTTGGCCCCCTTTGTTCAATCTGTACATCGAAGAAGCAATAATGGAAATAGAAAATAGGTTCAAGAGTGTGATTAAAATTGTAGGTGAAAGGACATCCATGATACGATTCGCTGATGGCATTGCTATCCTCAGTGGAAGTGGAGAGCAATTATAGGACCTACTGAACGAAATGAACAGTCTAACCAGTACATGATGTGGATTGAGAGTAAATCGAAGAAAGACGAAAGTAATGAAAGGTATTAGAAAAGTGAACAGCAAAAAACTTAACATCAGGATTGATGGTGCGAAGTAGATTAAGTTAAGGAATTCTACTACCTAGGCAGCAAAATAATCAACGACGGACGAAGCATGGAGGACATCAAAATCAGACTACCACTGTCAAAAAGATCATTCCTGCCCAATAGAAGTCTATTAGTATCAAACGCGGGTCTTAATTTGAGGAAGAAATTTCTGAGAATGTACGTCTGGAGCACGGCTTTGTGTGGAAAACACTAAGGAGGAGGGACAGGATGATAGAACATCTGTTAAGACATCAGGGAATAACTTCCAAGGTACTAGAGGAGCTGTAGAGGGTATAAACTGTAGATGAAAACAGAGATTGGAACACATAGAGCAAATAGTTGAGGATGGTGGCTGCAAGCTCTACTCTGAGATGAAGAGGTTGGCACAGGAAAGGAATTCGTGGCGGGCAGCATCAAACCAGTCAGAAGACTGATGACTGAAAAAAATGGTTCAAATGGCTCTGAGCACTATGGGACTTAACATCTGAGGTCATCAGTCCCCTAGAACTTAGACCTACTTAAACCTAACTAACCTAAGGACATCACACACATCCATTCCCGAGGCAGGATTCGAACCTGCGACCGTAGCGGTGGCGCGGTTCCAGACTGTAGCGCCTAGAACCGCTTGGCCACTCCGGCCGGCGATGACTGAAAAAAAAGCCTTAATTGCAATAAGAGTAAATAACTTACAGTAATGTTTAATACAGTACGGAATGCAGTGTGTCTTCAAGTTTTATTCCCGCCTGACACTATTAGTTCCTGATGTTCGCGCTAGGCGGTGTGTGCGAATGAATTATTCCAGCAGTCATCCTGGATTCGTATAACGTTGCAGAGCGTGCGCAGTGTCGCGTTCAGCGACGAAGCCACCTTTCATACTGGGGTGGATAGGCATAATGTTCGGTTATAGAGTGTGCAGGAATCACGTCGTGTAATCTAATATGTACAGAACTCACCTACGGTCAATGTTTTTTTGGGCTGTAACCTGTAACAAAATATACGGTCCTTTTTTTTGCTGAGTCAGCTGTAACTGCCGTATCGTTATCTGGTCATGCTTTAACATTATCTAATGCCTCAATTACAACAGGATACGGGCACTGAATTTATTTTCCAGCAATAGGGGGCGCCCCCCACATTAACTGTGAAGTTAAATTAAAAGGAAGGTCAGCGATGGCCGTAATATTGATGTGTTATTGGTAGCAGAATCGATTTTCGATCGCATGATGATCATCTTCAGTGCTGTACAAATTAATCACAATAACTGTGATCGCTTTTCAGTTTTGGTTGTTGATAACTTGATACCAGTGTCTAAGTTTAATTTGTACAGCACTGAAGATGATCACCATGTGATCGCAAATCGATTCTGCTATCAATAGCCGGCCGCGGTGGTCTAGCGGTTCAGGCGCTGCAGTCCGGAACCGCGGGATTGCTACGGTCGCAGGTTCGAATCCTGCCTCGGGCATGGGTGTGTGTGATGTCCTTAGGTTAGTTAGGTTTAAGTAGTTCTATGTTCTAAGTTCTAGGGGACTTTTGACCTAAGATGTTGAGTCCCATAGTGCTCAGAGCCATTTGAACCATTTGAACCAATTTGCTATCAATAACACATCAATATTATGGCCAACGCTGACCTTCCTTTTAATTTAACATATATGGTCGTTGTGCACACAGCACTCCATGGAGTCGCCAATCAACTGTGAAGTTGTCGCGTATCCCCATATGAATGTGCCGACTTGGACTGGA
The DNA here is from genome assembly GCF_023864345.2 of Schistocerca serialis cubense. Lineage (NCBI taxonomy): Eukaryota > Metazoa > Arthropoda > Insecta > Orthoptera > Acrididae > Schistocerca > Schistocerca serialis. The sequence goes on along the minus strand of NC_064639.1, from coordinate 478,490,911 downwards.
CGTTGTAGAACAATATTCTGGCCAGCACGACACCCGAATTAACCCCAATGGACTTCAGTGTGGGGGGTCACATTAAAGACAGAGTGTTTGTTCCTCCGTTTCCTGGAAACGCCGAAGATCTGCGGCAGCGGACAGCACAAGCAGCTGCCACCATACATCAAGACTTGCTTCATAGGATCTGGCGGGAAACTGATCACAGATAGGACACTTCTTGTCTTAAAAAAAGATAGTTATACTGAACATTTGGAAATAAAACTTGAAGATAAACTGATTCATCAAACATTTCTCTAAGTTGCTTACCTTTTTCTCAAATAAAGGTTACTTTTCTGTAACTAATTTATGAACACACTGTACACCCATCGTTGTCACTTATTTGTCCTATATATTCAAAAAAAATGGATCAAATGGCTCTGAGCACTATGAGACTCAACTGCTGTGGTCGTAAGTCCCCTAGAACTTAGAACTACTTAAACCTAACCAACCTAAGGACATCAGACACATCCATGCCCGAGGCAGGATTCGAACCTGCGACCGTAGCGGTCGTGCGGTTCCAGACTGTAGCGCCTTTAACCGCGCGGCCACTCCGGCCGGCTTCGATATATTTCCATATCTGTCACTTTGTCTACAATTTTTAACTGTCTTCCCTGATGTCTTAATACGTGCCATTTTAGCTCATCAACTTCTCTAGCTAGTTTTTTCCATGTATTCCTACCCTCGCCGATTCCGTAGATAATCTCTTCACCCTTTATTATCTCCGTCCCATTAATTCCCACCGCCTCTACAGCTACAACACCACATCTCAAATGCTTCTTTTCTGGGTTTCCAATGGCTCGTTATTTACTTCTTCTGTGCTCCAGACACACATTTTCAGAAATTTATTTCTCGAAATAGTGCCTATGTTTCACATAAGCAAACATTTTTGGCGAGATACACTTCTATGTTTCTCCTAGTTTGCTTCCTACATGCCTCTTACTTCGTCCGTCGTGCGGTCTTTGAATTGGTCTACCACGTGTTCACCGACTATGATTTTCAGTTTGTCACTAATCTCACTGAAAAGCGGTACATTATCGGTGTGCTCGATGCAGGTACTGCAGCTGCGAGGATTCATTGCGCTCGTACTTGGCCGAAAGGCGGTATGGAGGCACGTCTTTATTTCGGAGCCCTCGTGCTTCCGACGTTTCCCGCGGCTGTGATGGGCCCGGGCTTTAATTACAAAACCTGTACCTTGCAGCAGCGTTGTGCCGAGTGGCAGTTACAGCGTCGTGGTTTGTTTGGCAGCGCAGGCAGGGGTCCGCTAGGGGCGGGAGCAGCACCTGCAAGCAAGAGACCTCTTCCGGTGGAACCCGTCCCACAGGCTCCGCAGCCGATTCGCACAGACAATCGCCCCAGCAGTCCGGCAGCAACTCTTTCACACAGTGCGCTGCATCCTTGCCTCTCGTTTCCAGAGAGTGGACGTTAGGGTTTCCCCAGGTCTCCAAATAAATATACTTGGACACTGTTCATTTAGGCCTCAACCGTAAAGCGAGATCTAATTCTGCGTATCGTAACTCTTTGTTATATTAATACAGGTGTTGGGCAAAAATATGGAAACACTGCGAGAAATCGCATGCTTCAACATAAATGCTAGCCATGCCTGCAGGTTGCGCTGTTATAAATGACCACGAACGACAACTGTCCAGTCTCCCCAGTAAGTGGCCAGTCGTTATCAGAATAGTGGTATGTGTACTTGTGAGTGCATTATGTCGGAGCTCAGTGCATCCGAATGTGGACGAATTGTTGCAGCTCATATCGTGGGCGCTTCCTTAACCTTATGTAGCCGAAGTGTTTGGTGTTTCAAGTGGTGCCGCGCTGGCTAGCCGAGCGGTCTAGGGCACCTAGCTACGGTTTGCGCGGCTCCCCCCATCGGAGGTCCGACTCCTCCCTCGGGAATGGGTGTGTGTGTTGTCCTTATCGTAAGTTAGTGTAAGTTAGATTAAGTAGTGTATAAGCCTAGGGACCGATGCCTCAGCAGTTTGGTGCCATAGGAACTTACTTCAAAACTCCAATTTTCAACAGGCACCGTATCGAAGACTTATACCACATAGAGGGAAAGTGGGAAAACATTGTCTGCTAAGTCACACTGCGGGAAAAACCGTGTGTGTGGAGTGATCACGAAGGGCAGTTAATGAATACGACTGAGACCAAAAATAAGACGACCTCTGGTGCAAGAGTCACTGCAGCTCTGAATGGCGCACTCACCAACCATGCCAGCACCAAAATAAAGGAAGGGAGTTTCATAAGCAGGGAATTGCATGGCGAACTGCACTTCCAAAACCACTCATCAGTGATGCAAATGCTCGTAACGGGAAAACATGATGCCGAAACCATAAAACCTGGACCGCTGAGCAAAGCAAGAAAGTCATTCCATAGGATGAGTCTTGTTTCACACTGTTTCCAACTTCTGGCCGATTTTAGGTCCCAAGACTGAAACACGGTGAGGCTTCGATGACGATTTTGGCAGCCATATCGTAGTATTCCAAGGACCCCCATGATTAGTCTGGAAGGTCGTATTACTTCCAAGGACTGTGTGACTATTTTGATTGATCACCTCCGTCCCATAGTATAATGTTCACTCCCCAGTGATGATACTATATTCCAAGACGATAGGGCCCCTGTTCACACACAGCTCGCTTAGTCCAGGACTGGTTTTGTGAGCACGAGGATAAATTTTAGCGTCTCCCCTCGCCGCCACGGTCACCAGATCTCAATATCATTGAGCGTTTGGAGAGAAGGGTACGTGATCGCTAGCCACCTCCATCATTGTTACTTCAACCTGTGACTAATTTTCAGGAAGAATGGTACAACATTCCCATGAGAACCACGCAGGACGACTGGAAGCTATTTTGAATGCCAATGGTTTTCCTACACTGTATTACGGTTGGTAATGTGTTGTGTTTTTGGCGTTTCCACATTTTTATCCACCCACGGTAAACGTCGTGTGTCTCAACTATCGGCAGGCTTAAAGGCTGATCAGGGAAGGAGAGGAACTAAGAAAAGAGTTTAACATTCCGTCGACGACAAATAATTAAAGACTGAGCAGAATCTCGTGGTAGGAAAATATTGGGAAGGAAATTAACCGTGTCGTTTACAAAGGACCATCCGTGTATTCGGCTTAAGCTATTTAGAGGAACCATAGAAGACCCAGTTCTGTATGGCCACGCTGTCATTTGAATCGCCGTCCACCCAAGAACGAGCCCACTGTCTCGCAACTGCGCCACCTCGCTGAGTGCGTTATCGTGGGTGTCAGCTGAGTGTTTTTATACAATGAGAAATTAAAGATTTGTCGAGCTGGAAGTTCCGTGTCGAAAAAACACAATTTCGGTTCGGCTCAATGCGCTTTGCCCGCCATTTTCCTAGAATACGAATTAAATTTATAAATTGTACTTTCGGGACAACTGTAAAGTAGTTGTTGTGGGTTGGCAGGAGAGCCAACACCGGGATACAAGAGGAAGCCGAAAGACACACGCTTTAGCTCACGCAGGCTGGCGTGAGGTCTGGAACAGGTCAGGGAAATTAGAATTTAGCAGAAACGGACGTAGCTGGTGGAATACTTAACTTTAATCCATAAATGGTGAACGTCGCTCTTGACGATACATTAATCACAAGATCAATAGCAACTGATAATGGCGCCTTGCTAGGTCGTAGCAAATCACATAGCTGAAGGCTATGCTAACTGTCGTCTCGGCAAATGAGAGCGTATTTTGTCAGTGAACCATCGCTAGCAAAGTCGGTTGTACAACTGGGGCGAGTGCTAGGAAGTCTCTCTAGACCTGCCGTGTGGCGGCGCTCGGTCTGCAATCACTGATAGTGGCGACACGCGGGACCGACATATACTAACGGACCGCGGCCGATTTAAAGGCTACCACCTAGCAAGTGTGGTGTCTTGCGGTGACACCACAGTAGTTATTTACGAGAACCATAACTTCTTTGTCGAATTCATAATTTCTTTTCATATGGGAATAGTGGTAGAGTGCCAAATCTAGTTAAAATGATGGATGTTCCAACAAGTCGTATATTGTCTTTCCTTTTCATCGTTTTGCAATCTAGGCGTCTTATCGGGTATTTGTTTCTATCAAGTTGATTTCAAACATCTCGCATAACATTCGATACTTACCCATAAGATGAATCACTAATGCAAGCAAAAAAAAAGAAAGAAATTTATGCTGGCCACAACCTTCCCGGTAGATGAAAGCGACTTCGCCTTCTTCAGTACATTGCCACCAACCTTCACTCAACGCTTTGCTTGGTGTTTCGTTTCTGTCGTGACATGCCTTACCCACACCCAACGCGCAATAATGAACTGACGTACAAGATCAGTGTGATTCGTTTTAAAACGGTTTAAATATTGCTTAGAAATTCCGTAGTTGATTACATACAAACTTTGCCAACTGTCGATGGATTTCTGCTGTCGATAAACCATCAAAATCAAAGAATTTTATGACGACACGGTATTTCCGTTCATCCATCTGAATGAATCACATCAAAGACAACTTATTTCATCAAAAGCCATATAAACAAACTTATTCTGCAAATCATACTGACACTTGCCTTACGTCACTGCGCAAACTGTAGCAACATAAAAGAAAACCGTGGTTTTATTCATCGTCGCCACCTCGTCGCCTCTCCTTCAACAAGGAATCCTTGGTCTCCAGCGGGGCGCCACAGTGTAATCCTTTCAGTTTAGGTGCTGTGCGGGATGTGTGTCCCTTGTGAAGTCGGGCTTATGCAGAAACTGAATGCAGCTATCTTCACTACTAGAATATTCGTAGAAGAAAAGGGCGATCTGGCAGGTACGCAGTGTCAGTTAGCGAATTTCGTATACGTCGTTGCCCTCGTGGCTGTACTTATACTCCATCGTAAGATCTCTACCACGACCCTAGTACCTTAGGCTCTCGTGGTCCCACGGAACCTGATAAATAAAATAGTGACGGACTGTCTTGGTTTTTCTGTTCCATTGTTATATCGCTTACCAGACAACACAGAAAGTTCATTCTGGAGACCTAGCATTGAGGAATGTCTTTCGCAGGGTCACGAGAAAAACCTAGTTTTCCTGACTCCAGCAGCTATTGAAATAGAACTGCTTACTACGACAATAGTGGCCGCTGATGTTGTGCGTCTATCTCCTGCCATTGTTCAGCGTCTGCAGCTGCGCATGGTGCATAAGTGGCTACAATCTGTCGGAGCTGTGACGGTCAACACCTGAAACAGTTTCTCTAAGGAAACAGATATGTAGGCCTATTCTTACGTCCAGTACCGTACGTAAACTGCTTCTTTTATTACTCTGTGTTCCCTGAGTTTTTGTTATCCGTCCTTGTATATATGACAGTCTTCCAGCGCTGCCAGAGTTCAAGAACGAGAGGGAAGAGACAAAAACTTAACTGCGGCTTCAGCTGTGAGTACCTTTACGAACATAACATGTACTCTGCATTACATGCATTTTCATAAGTATCCGTGCAATATAAAGCTATTTGGAGTAAAAACAGTGCGAATACTTATGCTACGAGCCACAGCGAACAACAATTCTTTTCTGCGTGTGATTCATCGTTCGTTCGTGTCCAACGAAAACGAGGTTTGGGTAGGTTAATGTATGTTTACATTCATACTGATTTACACAAGTAATGGCATATTTTATGCTTACAACTCCACTGATGACCCTCGACGTGGTTACGTTTTGGATAACTTTATGTACTTCATCGTTTAGGTTTAACTGAACTGCCACAAACAAAGCTAAAGATGAAATCTTATAATTTCGAAAACGATCAAGTGAATGAAGTACATCAATAAAACGACTGAAAGGATTAAAGGATTATGCAATACTGGAAATTTGCGATACGTTCTATGGGACCAAACTGCTGAGGTCATCAGTCCCTAGGCTTACACACTACTTAATCTAACTGAAACTAACTTGCGATAAGGACAACACACACTCCCATGCCCAAGGGAAGATTCGTACCTCCGACGGAAGGGGGGGGGGGGGTGTTATGCGATAACATTATACTAATAACTAATTGCTTTTATCAAAATGTCCACCAAACAACTCTCATCAGTCTCTGGAAGCTTGCCACAAAAATTACTGAAACGCATTTCGCATCCAATGGGAGTTTCTTTATGCTTAGTTTGTTTCATTTACATTTCGATACGTCAGAAATTTTCATGTCCCATGGCCGATTTAAGATCTAAAGAAAATTTTGGCGGACGAAATATATGCCGGCCTGAATTAATGTGTGTGAAATCTTACGGGACTTAACTGCTAAGGTCATCAGCCCCTAAGCTTACACATTACTTAACCTAAATTATCCTAAGGGCAAAGACACACACCTATGACCGAGGGAGGACTCGAACCTCCGCCGGGACCAGCCGCGCAGTCCATGACTGCAGCGCCCCAGACCGCTCGGCTAATCCCGCGCGGCGTGCCGGCCTGAGACACGAAACCGAATCTCTGCCAGGCAGAACAGCCCCCGCGTTCGAATCCTGCACGGGTAGGCAGTTTTAAAGTGTCATTGCAAAGTAGTACTGGATTCATTGCGCTGTGTGTGGAGCAACGGGGATTACTTTCGTTTCATGTAAACTTCAGGAAACATTGGTACATTTTTATAGCTTCATGCTTTTATGCTTGGAAGCGATCGTGTTCGAAGAAGGATAGAGCTAGTAGCAACAGGTTTGTCCGACTCAGGGGAGAACGTAACAGAACGGCTGCAACACATGAACTCGCCTAATACAGAAAATATACATACGAAGTTCCAAGAAGTCTTCTGGTAGAATCTTCTGTAACTCGCTCTGTATTGTCCCTGTAGGGATCATGAACATAAAATCGGATTACACACCGAGCGAGTTCCTTCAGCTGTTCTCACCCTTCAGTGCGACTCGCATTCGGGAGGACGACGGTTTAAACCCAAGTCCGGCCGTCCTGATTTAGGTTTTCCGTGATTTCCCTAAATCGCTTCAGGCAAATGCTGGGATGATTCCTTTAAAATGGCCCGGCCAGCGGACTTCCTTCTCCATCCTTCCCGATGACCTCGCTATTTGGTCCCTTTCCCCAAATCAACCAACCAACCTGCAGTGCGAAGATTGGCTTAATGCGACTCATTCACAGCAGTCTGTCCATTGTAATCCCCTTCACCTGTGCATAACTGCTGTAACATACCTGTTAAATGTATTCAAGCATTGTTCTCCCTCTGCAATTCCCCCTTCCCCACCCCCCCCCCCTCCCCCACGTACACACACACACACTCTTCCCTCCATCACTAAATTGACAATTGTTTGATGCCCAAGGATGTGTCCTATCAACCGATCCCTACGTTTAATAAGTTTCACATGAATGTCTGTTCTCCTTATCAGCAGTCATCCGATCCAGTCATGTAATCTTTAGCATTCTTGTATACCAACATATTTCAAAAGCTTATATGAATTGTTTCATCACCCCCTTTCACTTCCGTACAAGGCTACGCTTCACACATATACTTTCAGGAAAAGCTTCCTAGAATTTAAATGCATGTTCACTGCTGACACAGTTCTTTTTTTTCTAATGTGCTTTCTTGCTATTGGCAGTCTACACATTATATTCTTTTTACTTAGCCCCACAGTCAGTTATATTGCTGCCCAAGTAGCAAATTTTAACATCTAGTATTAGTGTTTCATTTCCCCATCCAATTCTCTCAGCATTGCCTGATTTAATTCGCTTGCATTTCGTTTCCTTATTTTACTTTGTTGGTGTTCAGCTTATAACCTCTTTTCAATGCACTATCCGTTCCGTTCAACTATTTTTTTTCTTCTTTTTTTCGCCGTCTTTGGCAGAACTGCAATACCGTCGGCAGACCTCAAAGTTTTAATTTCTTCTTCCTGAATTCAAATCCGTTCCCACATTTCTCCTTAATTTCTTCTCTGCTTGCTCAATGAATAGGTTCAATAACACCGGGGACAGCCTACAACGCTGTCTCACTTCTCAACTACTGCCTCTTTAATATCAAACTAATAATGAACGCGCGTTAACGTTAAGCAGTTGCTAAATCTAGAAGCCATTGGCTTGAGATGAACACTTCGCTTGCACTGCATTAAACGCCTGCTGCACGTTGTTTGGACAACTCACGTCATTGCTGCGCGGATAGCGCACGTGAAACCTCGCTGCTTGTACTACAGCTCTGTTCAACTCCGGCGCTGCGTTCCTGTAATTTGCATTGGGCGGCTTGTTATTCATGTATAATCTAGGACCTGACACTCGTCTCTCTGTTTAATTATCTTGCTGCTGGGGAGAAGCTAATGGACGGCCGGTTCTAGAAAATTTATCACGCCCCCAGCCGCGTCGAAATTGCCGCAAAGCATTCGCAGATACTTCCACGAGCTGACAACGTGTTCCGACCAGACGTGACTGAAATACTGCATTCAGCAGGAACGGCCTGTCTGCTCTGTTCTCCGTGCAGCCCCAGCCACGGAGAACAAGTTTACCACTTACGATTCCTTGTTCTGACCTCAAGTCATGGAAATGAAAGGCATCGCGGTTACTACTCCTTATTTATAAATAAATCATTTGTGGCTTTGTGACAATGTGGGCCAATTCAGGCTACAAACTCATAGTTTTTAGGATATTTTTTTCTGACTCTTACGTATTCTGAAAATTGATACGTGTAATATGATGTCAATAATGCATTTGCTCTGAAAGCAATAAATCTTGACAAGGTTAAACCCCAATCAATATGTGATAAATATTAAGGCGGTTGTGTACGAAAGTAGGCAATAGTAATTTTGAAATAAGAAACTTAGAACTTCCAGGCAACAGGCAACTAGAACGCTGCCATAAATGATGTGCAACTGTCGCCTTGAGGCCAAGCCGTCTTATGCCATACTGAGCCCCTGCTGGCTACCACCTACAGTTTCGTATCGATCACTGGTCTAGATGGACTGTGCGGTTGGTCCCGGCGGAGGTTCGAGTCCTACCTCGGGCATGGGTGTGTGTGTTTGTCCTTAGGATAATTTAGGTTAAGTAGTGTGTAAGCTTAGGGAATGATGACCTTAGCATAAGATTTCACACACATTTGAACATTTTTGAACTGGTCTAGAATGTCGTGATGGCGAATTCAGGTTTCGGATTTCAGAGTTTCTAGCATTCATATTTCTTTCAGTTTGGCACTAGAATCTTTGTATAATATGCACGGAGCAAAAGATCGGATTTTATTTTATTTTTTTTAATTTCTTGAGTTATATAACTCTTTGCTACTGAACTTGGGTAAACACATGAAGTAAAAACCTATTTTTACCAACGCCGACAAATGACTGAGCACATCTAATAGTTTACTATAGAAAACACTTGGTTGGTTCTCTAAGGGCAATATGTCTCTGAGATATAGCATCGTTATTAGATCTAACTCCAACAGACTTTTCTACGGGACTTTGCGAAGAGTTTGGTCTATTCGGATCCTGTAGAGAAAACGTAAGATCTCATGTGCTATTGCTCAACTGTTTTCAAAATTGCCAGAAACTTTTGATCGCAGGACTGTCACCTCTCGACAGGCGTAATTTCTGTGTGAAAGAAGTGTACCGAACCATTACTGTTTTAACACTGTGCCTGGCACGGATTTTACATGTGAACTACAGGCTGATAACACCAATTGTAACACCAACAACTGAAGTGGAAAATCTCCTCTGCAGATAGGACGGCACATTAATTTGATGTAACTAAAAGATCACCTAGTATAATTTTAGGAAGATTTAGCAATATTTTTACTTTCCTTCGTGCAACTGTCATGTGTATGTCACAAGACAGATGCTCGTTAATTTTACTTCTTACTATGATTTTCTCGTAATACCGTAATATAAATGATGTATTCGTCATATTTCTTGCTAGTGAGTAGTTCTAAAGTTTTAGTAAACTTCTTCACGTCTAAGAGTGCTTTCTTACCAGTTGTCTTGAATAACAACTGCACAACTCTTCATTTATACTTTCTTAATGATGAAAGAATACAAAATGCGCTGCATTTCTTTGCATCAGACTAGTTATTGTCGTCGATTAGTAACCATAGGGGTAAACATGTGAAAATAATTTCAGTCATTCATCGTTAGTTGCAATATTTTCTCATCAGTTACAGTCCGCTGCATCCATTACCATAAATTTTGAGACACAATATTGCAGTACTTTCTAACGGCAGGCGCTGTCACTTTTCATCGATTTACAGAAACGATGCATCTTTTCTGTATTGTAGTCACTACGAAAGATTCAGCCTTATTAAAACAAACAAACAAAATCTTTAGTGCTTTACAGAAGTTGTTTGAGGATCATGTACATGTAATTTACCCTCAAAAGATGTGAAGAAATAAAATGTCGGTTTCCTTAATATTCCAATTCACACTATCCTCGATTTCTGGCCCCCGTGAGCCTTTGGTCGATACTTCCAGAGCTTGGTATGAACAGTTTGCTGTAAAACTGAAACGAAAAATTAGTATGGATGTTCAACATTGACGTGTTCCAAAGAAAATCATTCTTTGTTTGTACACACTGAGACGATTGGTACAAGAATGACAAAAATTTTTAGCAGAGCGTGGTTTCGATCCACGGACCTCTGGGTTATGGGCCCAGCACGCTTCCACTGCGCCACTCTGCTTCCTGACGACCAGCTCTTGATACATTACTTATACCGTAGAAGTGGCTGATGCAGTCTTTCCGGTTTTGCGTGACTTTCCGGTGCGTCACGCAGCAGCAGCACGGAGTATACGGCCTGTGCGACGAAGTACGCACCGCGCCGCTGCTAAGGCTAGCAGCGCATACGTTTATTTTTATGACGGGTCGCTCGATACGATCGATAAACGTGAGGAACGTAGATTGAGGCGGAGTGCAGTATCATGATACAGCGTGTACCTGCGTGTAACAGCAGAGAGCAGCTGAACACGGCTGCAAGCAACAACCCTTTCACACTGACGAGAATGCTGGAGAGGGACCATTAGCAGCATGCTGCATCACAGTGGCCGTGACTGGCCTCTTTTCTTACACGTTTAATAGGCAAATATGACTCGTGACGAGTAATTATAAGGAAAATACAAATAAGTTATCATACGAAAATTACAGAAGTTTTTTTCCATTTAGAAATAGTTCTACGCTGTTCTCCACATGGGTGTTTTTTGCCTGAAAATCAAATCGATCATTAATTCTCCTACAGTTTAAATGGAAGAAACGTTCTAAACCTGAACCATCTTCAGTTTAAGTACCCGAGCCGACACTCATTAAGACAACCTTGGACGATCTACTATTCTCGAATCAACAAAATCTTAACACAAGTTGAGAAGTGTCACTCGGTGTTCTCTTCGGGTAAGTTTATTGGCAAGTAGGACAGAACGGCTCTTTGAAGCGTGGAGAATGCTGGAAATAGAGGTGTTTTGCAACAGGAACTACATTCGTCAAACGTGCAATTGTTATTGCAGTGTGCAGTGTAAAATAGTCTGCCACTTATTTTTTCCATATAAGACTCCAGGTGGCGTAATGTTTAATGTACTGACAGGTCCAGTTCGAGAACATTTTTCCAGACAAGCGAGACACCATTTACCGCCCGGGAATCCCACCTGCCCTCCCCCGTATAAATTCACTCCTGTCTGTATTTGCAACTATTTTTGATGATACACGCTGTATAAAAATTTTGCTCTTGTGCGTCTCTGGCGCCCCTCTCAACTAAGCTCCCTCAGTCGGTTGCTTGTCGCGTTTGGGCCTTAAGCGAGCCCTGGCTGGTGGTATAGTATTCGGATGGAGCAGAAATCAAGGCTCCTTCTAGCCAGGTACTCGTAGTTAGCGGACAGTGAGAGTGGGCTAGGGAAAGAAAATGCTACGTGATTACTCTGCAATTCGTAATAAAGTGCCTGGCAGAAGGTTCAATGAACCACCTTCAAGCTGTCTCTCTACCGTTCCACTCTCGAACGGCACGCGGGAAAAACAAGGACTTAAATTTTTCTGTGCGAGCCCTGATTTCTCTTATGTTATTGTGATGATCATTTCTCCCTATGTAGGTGCGTACAAACAGAATGTTTTCGCAATCGGAAGACAAAACTGGTGATTGAAATTCCATGAGAAGATCCCGTCGCAACGAAAAACGCCTTTGTTTTAATGGCTCAAATGGCTCTGAGCACTATGGGACTCAACTTCTGAGGTCATTAGTCCCCTAGAACTTAGAACTAGATAAACCTAACTAACCTAAGGACATCACACACATCCATGCCCGAGGCAGGATTCGAACCTGCGACCGTAGTAGTCACGCGGTTCCAGACTGCAGCGCCTAGAACCGCATGGTTGTTTTAATGACTGCCACTCCAATTCACGTATAATATCTGTGGCACTATCTCCACCATTTCGCGATAATACAAATAGCCGCCTTTCTTTGAACTTTTTCGATGTCATCCGTCAGTCCCACTTGAGGCAGATCCCACATCACACAGCAATACTCCAGAATAGGGCGGAAAAGCGTGGTGCAGTGGTGTAAGCAGTCTCTTTAGTAGACCTGTTGCACTTTCTAAGTGTTATGCAAATGAATCGCAGTCTTTGGTTTGCTCTACGTGATCGTTCCAATTTAGGTTATTTGTAATTGTAATCCCTAAGTATTTAGTTGAATTTACAACCTGCAGATTTGTGTGTCTTATCGTGTAATCGAAATTTAGCTGATTTCTTTTAGTACTCACGTGAATAACTTCACACTTTTCTTTATTCAGGGTCAATTGCCTCTTTTCGCACCATACAGATTTCTTATCTAAATCGTTTTGCAATTCGTTTTGGTCATCTGATGACTTAACAAAATGGTAAATGACAGCATCATCTACGAACAATCTAAGACGGCTTCTCAGCTTGTCTCCTACGTCATTAATATAGATCAGGAACAATAGAGGGCCTATAACACTTCTTTGGGGAACACCGGATATTACTTCTGTTTTCCTCGATGACTTGCATTAATGTGGTGTTTACAGGTAATCTCGGTGTAACAGCATGCGTTCTCAGAAATGATAAGTTCACAAAGGTACGTGTATCACATTGGAACAGCCGAAATAAAATGTTCAAACGTACCTACGTTTTGTATTTTAACTTAAAAATCCTACCTGTTACCAACTGTTCTTCTAAAATTGTGAGCCATATGTTTGTGACTATTACAGCGCCATCCATCACAAAGCGAAAAAAGTGGTCCAACTAAAACATTCATATTTCTTTACGTATCACACGAATAAGTAATAAAAACTGGAGGTTCCTATTTTAAAAAATGCAGTTGATATCCGTTTGACCTATGGCAGCGCCATCTAGCGGGCCAACCATAGCGCCACCTGGTTTCCCCCTTCAAGCTAGACGAGTTTCGTTCTTTGTAGTTTTTTCGTTTGATGCTTATTTCGTGAGATATTTGGCCCGGTCACTATCAATGGACCAATCTGTCTATCTCTCAATTTCTGTCGATACTATCTCTTTGAAATCATTTCACAACTTTTCTACGCTTACATGACCACATCAGAAGGAGTGAAGACTGTCTCTTAAAGAGGCGTTAAGAGCATTGTTATCAGCGCCAGCAATGGATTCTCTGCTGTGTACAGAATTCCTCTGCTGCATTGTGATTAATGAGCAATTATATTTTCTATCTTTCCACCGGGTCGTCTGGAAGTTCACTGCCGCCATCGTCTGCGGTACCTCGGCGAACATCCCCAGGGTTTGCTGTATCTCTGCAAATAATCCGGTGCAGACCAGCAGCATGTCAGATTATAAAAACAGTCCGGCGAGTTACTCAGACACTTTGAGTAGCTTCCGGTTCAGGTTCTACTCGTTAAATCTGGCGGTCGCAGAGACCCCGCCCCAAAGATACCATCTTTTCTTTGAGGACCTTTGTCCAACAGTCAGTTGTGTGCCATCATCTTTGACACCGACTTCAAATATTCGAATATCGTACTTAAACCTGTTCAGGGAATACATAAATTCACTATGAATTAATTTTCAGTTTATTGCATCTTCCATCGGCACCAAAATAAGTAGGTTTTCCAGACTCTCCTACCTACCATTACGAAAGACAGCCACCATTCCTGAACATTAGAAATACAACCCGTTGTCGGTAGGTTGCTTGTTTTGTCGTCTGTGTTCCAGCTTACATCTTCCGTGCGCTAATACTGCCCATCTTCCTCTGACGTTCCTGTCGATTAGCATATTCGACACGTTCAGACTAAAAGGATGCCGTGTAGGGACTGTATATCACGTTACAACATCAGATAAAATGTTGCGAAACTCCTATCCTGGAGCGTAAATAATTGCTGAGTTAGTATACGAGAAGTAACGACAGTTAAATTTTTGCACTGCCATCAAAGCGCTCGAGGTAACGCGCACAGACTAAGAATTGGGGTCTTCGTTGCGAATGGGCGGCGCTGCTTAATTGTATGCGCGCTGCTGTCCGTGACGGGGAATTCCATCCGAGTCCTTGCAGCTCTTCCCACACGTTAAGTGGCCGACGATAGAGGTCCTGCATACTGACAAGGGCTCCATGTTGGGAGAGCGCCTATATGGTCCTATAACAAAAAGCTAAATTACGTGGCGTAACAGGAGTATGATCCTCGTAAAATGTTTCTCTGTGCTAAACGATTTCCCTCTGCGAAATGGAGACCCGTTCTCATGTGAAGAGTGCACTTGCAATGTTCCATTTCTAAAGCGACGTGTGGACATGAAACCAATTCAAAAGCAGGCTGCTCGATTTCGTGTCGGTAGGTTCGATCAGTATGGGAGTTCTACGGAAATGCTACTTCAACTCAAATGGGAATCGCTGGAGGAAAGATGGAGTTGGGTTTCTCTCAGGACGATCCTACTGCCGTCAATATACATCTCGCGTAAGGGCCGCGAAGATAAGATACGATAAATCATGGCTCATCCGGAAGCATACAGACACGTCTTTCCTCCCTCGCTCCATTTACGAGTATAAAGGGAAAGGGAATGACTAGTTGTGGTAAGAGGTATTCTCTGCCATGCACTTGCAGAGTGTGTATGTAGATGTGTGTATGTAGATAGGATTTCTGTTTGATGTGATGAATGGTATTTAGCTCTATATGTGGAAAAACGTGACTTACTGCAGATGAGTAGGAGAAACAACCCTGTAGTGCCTACAAAATTCCAGTCCCCTAATGATCAAGTATGCTATTAGTGGTGAGCTACCTGACAAAGTCACGTCGATAAAATATCTCTGCATCATCTTACAAAGCGACGTGAAACCAAACGAGCTCGTAACATCGGCTGTAAGGAAGTCGAACTGTCGTCATTGATGTATTGGGAGAATTCTAGGAAAGTGCAGCTCATCTATATAGGTGACTGTGTACAGAACACTTTTGGGACGCTTTCTTGAGTACTGTTCGAGTCTTTGAGATCCCTACCAGGTCGGATTCAAGACCATCGAAGTAATTCAGAGCTACATTTCTTACCAATAGGTGCGATCAGTCTGCCAAGCGCTGTTGGCAAACGGCATGCGCTCAGCCCTTGTGAGGCAAACTGAGGAGCTGCTTGATTGAGAAGTAGCGGCTCCGGTCTCGGAAACTGACATACAGCCGGGAGAGCGGTGTGCTGACCACATGCCCCTCCATATCCGCATTCAGTGACGCCTGTGGGCTGAGGATGACACGGTGGCCCGTTCGGGCGGAGTTCAGTTCTTTTAGGTGCGATCAGCACGCGGGTATTATTGAAATGCTCCGTGAATTCACACGGGAGTCCCTAGACGGAAGAAGACGGGTGAATTCTTTTTAGAACTGTCAATTTTATTTCGTTCTTCCTTAAATTTCAGTTTCAAATTAACCTCGTAATAATAATTCTAACATAAATGAATGCATAATAAACATATACCTGAAGTAGTGAGGAACTGAAATCCGGAATGGCATTTCGATTTGCATTTATTCAGAAAAAAGTTACAAACTTGCTCAGAATGGCGGCAATCGTTAAAAATTACGTAAGGTTTCACATGTACTCATTTTCCTCGTGGGCGCGCAGCGGTACACTGACAAGCGTTTTACGTCAGTTGGAGCTGAGGCAGTGCGTTAAACCTCAGTTAGCAAAATATGTGGTCTGTTCCCTGCTTCACAGCACGTTGTCCTCTGCCTCCGCTGCTCCCTGTAATTGGCAACGGCCCATTACTTATGGTCGGAAGCTCACTGAAGTGCAGCAACTCCGAGGTCATAAAAACCCGCGGCTCAGCTGCCTTAAAGCCCATTCCGTTTGCGTGCATCTGGAACAACGACCGCAGATGCCGACTTGTAGGTAGTCTCAGTTCGACTGTTCATTACTTTCAGTAGAACTTCGTAGTGTCTCTCGCACACAGGCGTCACCGTTTTTATACGCCGTGAACGACTATATCGCGCCTTAGCTGTACACTGACAGCGCCAGCGAAGGGGTAAGAAATCACCGAACCGAACCCTTTTTTCACCTGGATCATGATCTCATGGTTTCAGTGCTCTTTCTCTAGAATTAGATGGTCTAATCATGCGTTCTCTACCGAGTACAGTACTAGTTTTAATTTGGTTTAAACAATTAGGATTTCGTGTCTCAATTGGTAAAGATGCAACCTTTATAGGATCACTTTAATGGCCGTGTGTCTGTTTGTCTGTCTGTCCGACTGTTGAAAACTCTTTTTCTCAAGGAACAGGTAAACGTATTAAGATAAAATTTATGCAATGTAGTGAGTTTATGGTCTCTTGGTGGTGTAAAAAACTGACTCTTCAATGCAATAAAAAGATATGACGGTTTATGTCACATATTTAGATACTCGCAAATTCACTCTTCAAGACCGATAGCGTACTTCCCGTTGCCCCAGAGTCATGAAATTTGACAGGATGTAAGGTTTTACAGTACAAGTAAAGAAAAAAAATCCGAAAACTGTTAATCTGTAATTATATCACATGAAAAAAAATTATTTTTGGTCATGTTATCGGATTGCTTGTCTGTCTGCCTTTAAAACACATGTTTCTAAGAAACGGGAGGACGTATTAAAGTTGAAATTTATGCAACGTTCTATGATATATCGCCCCTTGCCTGTGTAGAAAATGTATACTCCTTCGTCAACGCAATCAAAAAATACAGTCATTTGCGTCACATGTTTTGCTACCTTGCCAGTATAGATGTCGATAACAGTGAAAAATCGATGAATTCTCGGTTCTCGGGATGGATGACTATCTACATACTTAATTAAATTTCTGCGGATCCGTCGATGCATGAGTCCTACTCGCACTTACGCTGATCTTTTTATGTAAATGCTATTAATTCTGGATAAGGTGTCTATCAATGTACCCTGCTAATCTCTGTATTGCTGAAAAGTCACTGAAGCCTGCTTTCAGCTAATATTTCTGACTGCTACCACAATGTATCTGATTGTTAATCTTTAAAATGGTTTTAAATGTAACGACTACCCACTTCCCTAATTTCCTCAGTAATCAGGGATCCCCAGCAAGTAGATTCGTAGACGATGCTTTCCACGGTTAGTATTGAATACCAAGTTAATTTAAATCCCAGCAGCGTGTTGATTTTGCCTCCCGTTTAGACCGGAACAAACTCTTTATAAACTCCTATCTGCCAGAGGCTGTTGACTGTGGGAGGGAGGTGCAAATAACCTGAAACTGACAATGGCAACAAATTAAAGAATTTTAAAAGTAATTTTGGCTGCTTGTATTCCCCATCAACAATCTTTAAATCTATTTTAATTTTAGTAGATATAACAACCGTATTTCATATAAGTCCAGACATGTTTGAGAACCTTTGTGCCATTGTGAGTGGGCATTCTTTATTTAAAAGTGTAAACTGTGAACATGTTTTAAGTGACATACTGGGAAAAAAGGTTTTTTATGTTGTTGTCATTTCCTTAGTTGTTTTGCATTAATCGGCTACATGTGACAGTATGCACACTACTGGATACTTAGAGCTTGTCATCCGCAAATTAAGCTTTCGAAAATCCTGTTTGATCTGCATTCCCATAAGATATTGAGAAACACAGCCGTGCACTACATATACTAGATCTATTTTTTTTTTTTCAAGGCCGAGTTGGTCGCAAAATTAAAACCACAGTGAAGATGCGATGACGCTTGGTGCATGTGTGTTGCGCAATGTCTCTGGTATGCACATCGATTGTCTCACGTCGGATTTGCAGTGCTGTGCTCGCAGTGATGCATAGAACAATAAAGTTGACAGTTGATGGTTGGAGAGACGACACCACAGTTACAGGTAGTCTTCGTAAATCAGTTTTTGGCCACTGATGCATCGTATATATGGTTCGTGATAACCCCTTCAGCATCAACTAAGGCTTGAAGATGGTGCTTTGAAGCGCCAAAACCGGTAACTACACAATAAATGACATCAAAAAGAGGGCTACAGGTGTTTCATTTTCTGACAATGAAGCCTCCCGCCAAGTGTGAAGTGGGTGCTGTCATTCCATTTCTTCATGCTGATGGATTCCGCCACAGAATGCAATTCTCATGCATGACAGCAAAGTGCCGTGGTGCAGGAACTTTGAAGCCGTAAGTGCAGAAGCTCATTATGCAGGCGGTCAGGGAACGAAGTGAGTGTCAACTGGTGGTCTTGTTCAGCGAGTGGATCAAGCGATTCGAGAATATCGGCTACGAAAGGCACTTCATAACAAGCGAAGAGGAATGTCATCAGGCATTGTCCTCGTTCGTGACAACGCTAGGCCGCTCACTGCAGTTGTGACAAAGACGCCCATGCAGCGTTTCAATGGCAAGTATTTGATCACCCACCACAAAGTCCGCCTTTGGCCTCCCTATGATTTCGATCCCTTGCTGAGAGGACAACGTTGTGCCACAGACGACGATGTGCAGACCAGCTTGGAGAATTGACGGAAAGCCGAGCAGCTGCCTTTTATGACGACGGTACTTGGAAGTTCGTACAACGCTACGACGCATGTGTAAGTCGGAGCGGCGATTACGTAGAGAAAGTAGCTGGAAGTGTAGGTAAATGTTGCAAATAAAACAGTTTTTGTTTTTACTGTGGTTTTCCTTTCGCGACCGATTGAGCCTTAAAAAGCAATATATCCCTCGTATTTTGCAGAATTTCGTTCATGAACAACACTGTTAAGCTTCACCAAAACCTAGTATTAATGTTGCTGTTATGTTTACAGTCATAGTTGGCGTTCACTTGCTCTCGCGTCAGTCGTCAGTTTCGCTGGCGATTTCAACATTGTTTACTTTCTCACTCCCTTCGTGTGTGTGTGTGTGTGTGTGTGTGTGTGTGTGTGTGTGTGTGTGTGTGTGTGTGTGTGTGTGAGTGAGTGTGTGCGTGTGTGGCAGTAAGTGGCTTTTTTTCTGTAAAGAGTTCCTTTAGTGTATTGTTTGCATAACAGGCGGAACTTATATACCGTAATTTCATCTTTAAACACGGCCCCTGCGAGAGCATCAAAACCAAATATGCACATTTTAGTTTTATTTTACGTCACCTGCAATAAAACTGGTAATTTTATAAAATCAGTTCCTTTTTTTAAACTTTAACTTTGATTTTTTTCTATTTTAGAGTTGGTTGTCACGTATAAAACTCACTGCATATACAGTGAAGAGCCAAAGAAACTGTTACACCTGCCTAATATCGTATAGGGTCCCCGCGAACACGCAGAAGTGCCGTAACAGGACGTGGTATGGACTCGACTAACGTCTGAAGTAGTGCTGGAGGGAATCGACACTATGAATCCTGCAGGGCTATCCATAAACCCGCAAGAGTACAAGGGTTTGGAGACCTCTTCTGAACAGTATGTTGCAAGGCATCTCACATATGCTCAATAATGTTCATGTCTGGGGAGTTTGATGATCGGCGGAAGTGTTTAAACTCAGAAGAGTGTTTCTGGAGCCACTCTGTAGCAATTCTCGACGTGTGGGGCGTCGCATTCTCCTACTGAAATCGCCCAACTTCGTCGGATGCACAATGAACATGAATGGATGCAGGTGACCAGACAGGATGCTTACGTAGGTGCCACCTGTCAGAGTCGTGTCAGGGGCTCCATAACTGCACATGCTCCACACCATTACAGAGCCTACACCAGCTTGAACAGTCTCCTGCTGGCATGCAGGGTCCATGGAATCATAAGATTGTCTCCACACCCGTACACCTCCATCGGCTCGATACAATTTGAAGGGAGACTCGTCCGAGCAGGTAACATATTTCCAGTCATCAACAGTCCAATATCGGTGTTGACGGGCCCAGGTGAGGCGTAAAGCTTTGTGTCGTGCAGTCATCAAGGGCTCACGAGTAGGTCTTCGGCTCCGAAAGCCCATATCGATGACTTGTCGTTGAATGATTCACACTCTGACACTTGTTGATGGCCCAGCATTGAAATCTGCAGCAACTTGCGGAAGAGGTACACTTCTGTCACGTTGAACGATTCTCTTAAGTCGTCGTTGGTCCAATTCTTGCAGGATCTTCTTCCGGCCGCAGCGAACGCGGAGATTTGACGTTTTACCGGATTCCTGATATTGACGGTACGTTCGTGAAATACGAAAAAATCCCCACTTCATGGCTGCCTCGGAGATGCTGTGTCTCATCTCTCATGCGCTGACTGTAACACCACGTTCAAACTCACTGAAATACACATCTGGAAATGGAAAAAAGAACACATTGACACCGGTGTGTCAGACCCACCATACTTGCTCCGGACACTGCGAGAGGGCTGTACAAGCAATGATCACACGCACGGCACAGCGGACACACCAGGAACCGCGGTGTTGGCCGTCGAATGGCGCTAGCTGCGCAGCATTTGTGCACCGCCGCCGTCAGTGTCAGCCAGTTTGCCGTGGCATACGGAGCTCCATCGCAGTCTTTAACACTGGTAGCATGCCGCGACAGCGTGGACGTGAACCGTATGTGCAGTTGACGGACTTTGAGCGAGGGCGTATAGTGGGCATGCGGGAGGCCGGGTGGACGTACCGTCGAATTGCTCAACACGTGGGGCGTGAGGTCTCCACAGTACATCGATGTTGTCGCCAGTGGTCGGCGGAAGGTGCACGTGCCCGTCGACCTGGGACCGGACCGCAGCGACGCACGGATGCACGCCAAGACCGTAGGATCCTACGCAGTTCCGTAGGGGACCGCACCGCCACTTCCCAGCAAATTAGGGACACTGTTGCTCCTGGGGTATCGGCGAGGACCATTCGCAACCGTCTCCACGAAGCTGCCCGCCTCCAGTGGTGTCGCGACAGGCGTGAATGGAGGGACGAATGGAGACGTGTCGTCTTCAGCGATGAGAGTCGCTTCTGCCTTGGTGCCAATGATGGTCGTATGCGTGTTTGGCACCGTGCAGGTGAGCGCCACAATCAGGACTGCATACGACCGAGGCACACAGGGCCAACACCCGGCATCATGGTGTGGGGAGCGATCTCCTACACTGGCCGTACACCACTGGTGATCGTCGAGGGGACACTGAATAGTGCACGGTACATCCACACCGTCATCGAACCCATCGTTCTACCATTCCTAGACCGGCAAGGGAACTTGCTGTTCCAACAGGACAATGCACGTCCGCATGTATCCCGTGCCACCCAACGTGGTCTAGAAGGTGTAAGTCAACTACCCTGGCCAGCAAGATTTCCGGATCTGTCCCCCATTGAGCATGTTTGGGACTGGATGAAGCGTCGTCTCACGCGGTCTGCACGTCCAGCACGAACGCTGGTCCAACTGAGGCGCCAGGTGGAAATGGCATGGCAAGCCGTTCCACAGGACTACATCCAGCATCTCTACGATCGTCTCCATGGGAGAATAGCAGCCTGCATTGCTGCGAAAGGTGGATATACACTGTACTAGTGCCGACATTGTGCATGCTCTGTTGCCTGTGTCTATGTGCCTGTGGTTCTGTCAGTGTGTACATGTGATGTATCTGACCCCAGGAATGTGTCAATAAAGTTTCCCCTTCCTGGGACAATGAATTCACGGTGTTCTTATTTCAATTTCCAGGAGTGTATTTATAACGTGGCATTATAGCAGCAGTAACTGATCTAACAACTGCGCCAGACACTTGTTGTCTTATCTAGGCGTTGCTGACCTCAGCACACTATTCTGTCTGTTTACATGTCTGTATATTTGAATACGCTTGCCTATACCAGTTTCTTTGGCGCTTCAGTGTAAAACAATTTTGGTTTTCACTGTGGTTTCCATTTCGTGACCGATCGGGCTTTAGGAAGCAATACATCCCTCATATTTTGCGGAATTTAGTTCGTAAATAAGACTTTTCAATTTCACCAAAATCTAGTGTTAATGTTGCTGATGTGTATTCAAAATGTTCAAATGTGTGTGAAATCTTAGGGGACGTAACTGCTAAGGTCATCAATCCCTAAGCTTACACATTACTTAACCTAAATCATGCTAAGGACGGTCGTGCGGTAGCGTTCTCGCTTCCCGCGCCCGGGTTCCCAGGTTCGATTCCCGGCGGGGTCAGGGATTTTTTCTTCCTCGTGATGACTGTACTTAGGTTAGTTAGGTTTAAGTAGTTCTAAGGGACTGATGACCATAGATGTTAAGTCCCATAGTGCTCAGAGCCATGCTAAGGACAAACACACACACCCATGCCCGAGGGAGGACTCGAACCTCCGCCGGGACCAGCCACACAGTCCATGACTGATATGTGTCCAGTCACAGTTGGCGTCGACTTGTTCTCGAGTTAGTTGTCAGTTTCGCTCCAGATTTCAATTTTGTCTACTTTCTCAGTCCTTTCGTCTCTCTCTCTCTCTCTCTCTCTCTCTCTCTCTCTCTCTGTGTGTGTGTGTGTGTGTGTGTGTGTGTGTGTGTGTGTGTGTTTAGCAGTTAGTGTCTTATTTTCAGTAAATTACCTTTAGTGTACTGTTTGCATGACAGTCGGAGCTTATATTCAATAATTTCATCCGTAAACACTGCCACTGCTAGAGCAGCAAAACCAAATGATGGATATTTTAATTTGCTTTGAAATAAATTATGATTTTATAAAATCAGTTTTTATTAAAATTTACTGTGATTATTTCCTAGTGAAGAGTTCGTTGTCACTTACAAAGCACACTGCATATCTTTGGAACAAATGAGGCTCTAGAACTGTGGCGATGACAAGCATTATGTGGACGAGCGCAGCTGACCTGTCCCGTTGTCCTCTCTGCCGCAGGGGCGGGTGCGGTGTCTGCGCGGCGCGGCCGCCTCTCGCCGTCGTTCCGCTGCCCGGCGGCCGGGCTGTTCGCGGCCCCCGGCGACTGCTCGTCGTTCGTGCGGTGCGCACCCCCGCGCCGCGCGGCCGCCGGCCCGCAGCTGCAGCTGCAGGCGGTGCAGTTCTGGTGCGCGCCCGGCGCCGCCTTTGACCCCGCCGCCGCCGCCTGCGTCTACGGCAGGGCCTGCCCCACGCCCGTCGCCGCGGCGCTGCGGTCGGACTCCGACGCCGAGAACGAGGTGGACCCCGGCAGGCCGGCCGCCGGCACGGAAGCCGCCGGATGCTCCTCCGAGGGTTTCTTCGCCAGGAGCGACAGCTGCACCAAGTTCTACCGCTGCGTCTCCTCTGGCGACGGCTTCGCCAGGTGAGCGACGCCAGTTTTGCCGGTGCTGTAATCTGGAGATAACTCCACGCCATTGTCCCGAAGCGTCAGTAGCTTCTAGATTTACGTGTGAATGCATACGTCACAAACCACTGTACAATGCCTGGCGCAGGATACTTTGTACCAAACGGAAATAAATACCCGCGGACATGTTGCTGCTCCGTTCCTCGGCTTCAAGAAGGCATACGATGCAGATCTGCAGTGTCACCTAACGAAGATAATACTAGCATACGGAATAACAGATAGTCATGGACTGTGCGGGTGATCCCGGCGGAGGGTCGAGTCCTCCCTCGGGCGTGGGTGAGTGTGTTTGTCCTTAGCATAATTTAGGTTAAGTAGTGTGTAAGCTTAGGAACTGATGGCCTTAGCAGTTGAGTCCCATAAGATTTCACACACATTTCAACATTTTTTAATAACAGAACAGCTTTTTGGTTCAATGTTTCAACGGAGCTTCGGAAATTTGTGGTAAGGACTGTTGAGGTCATCGGTCCCTAGGCTTACACACTACTTAATCTAACTTAAACTAACTCACGCTAAGGACAACACACACACACCCACGCCCGACAGGGGGAGCAGCGCGGACCGTGACAAAGCGCCTCAGACCGAGCTCGACGGAGCTGAAACAAGTTTCCCTATAATTACACAATGGGTCTTTGTTCGAATTTTCACAGCCAAATGAAGGGTTGGAAATAGACAATGACGTATCAAATTGACCAGTATAAGGTCTACTTTTGCAGAAAAATATTTAACTGCTGTAACTCACGTCTCCCTTCAGCCAAGAGCTGGACATCATACGCTGAAAGCCGGCCGATGGTTGCCGAGCAGTTCTAGGCGCTTCAGTCTGGAACCGCGCGACCGCTACAGTCGCAGGTTCGAATCGTGCCTCGGGCATGGATGTGTGTGATGTCGTTAGGTTAGTTAGGTTTAAGTAGTTCTAAGTTCTAGGGGATTGATGACCTCAGAGGTTAAGTCCCATAGTGCTCAAAGCCATTTTTGAACCATACGCTGAAAACAAAGTTTTTGAGCTGCGCCTGAAAGTCAGTTACTAAAATTCATTATTTGTCCCTGTATCCATGAGCTCTATCCGTATTTCCACGAAAACTTACACATCTGACAGGCAATAAATAACTTTCTTCTACAATCTTCTCTGTTCCGCAATATGTTGGAAAGCAGCCTGCGAGGTATTTTACAGGAAGACACGGCATTTTGTCTTATATTTTCTTCTTTATCAAACTGTTCATTCAACACTATTATCTCTAACGTTTTACCTTAACCTTTCACCAATAAAGTAAAGAAATATTAGTATTTACGTCCTGTCGTCTACGATGTCATTAGGGACGGAGCAAAAATTCGGATTGGCGAACCATCACAAAATAAGCCTTGAGCGATTTAGAGAAAGCACTTAAACCATAAATCTGGATGGCCGGGCGAAGATGTGAAAGTCTGGCTTCCGCCATGCGTAGTATGTCTCAGTCACTGAGTCATCTCTCGGGATTTGGCATTGTATGTAGTGATCCTCCGCTAGAAATATTGGGAATGTTGCCTAATGACAGACCGTGAAAGCATTCCGTACATGAAGTCTTTGCACAACAATAACTTGTACTATTAGACGACTGTCATTATAAATCGAACAAAGTTCGGCTAAACCTTCAGTATTTCCGTAAATTCATTTCTCTCTGTTAGACACGTTTCCTTTCACATAGGCTATACAAAAGTTTGATTCATATATTCGTTAGCTGGAAACACTCCAGATTTCAATGAGTCGAGACTCAGCGCGTTCAATACTGCTGTCTCAAATGGCTCTAAGCACTATGGGACTTGACATCTGAGGTCATCAGTCCCCTAGACTTAGAACTACTTAAACCTAACTAACCTAAGGACATCACACACATTCATGCCCGAGGCAGGATTCGAGCCTGCGACCGCAGCAGCAGCGCGATTCCGGACTGAAGCGCCTAGAACCGTTTGGCCACAGTGGCCGGCTACTGCTGTTTCTGACAAAACATTACCACTCTTGAAATTGGTTGATAAAGAATTCCCTTTCCAGTGTTATGTTTTGTATGCCGTTTCCTGAATGTTTGGCATACAGTTATATGGTGCGAGTTTAAGACTTTGTGAGCGTGTGTTGCTGCAGGACTGACACACAAAAAGTTAAACGCTTAGTACGAATAAATAATTCACAAGAGAAAATATCGTCATAATCACGGTCATACCCCTTATAAATTAGGCACACACACTTAACAATTTCCTTGATGATCCCATGCCCCTTTCTCTGTGGTTGTTACTTGAGGGAAAATCTTGGCAAGCTATGATTTTCCATTTGTAAGACGTATTGATGCCTTCGTTTCCTACAATTTACAATTTTATCACTGAAGGAAGTATCTTCATGTTTTTCTCAGAACGTGTAATTTCTGATGTTGTCCGGTCTAACGCAGCAGTGACGCACAAAAGTGAATTGCCCTGAATTTCTTTCCGGCTGTCTGTAATATTTTTCTAATCCCATTCTATTTTCCGTATGAAAATAAGAGTATGATAATAATAATTTCATATTTGTTTGTGTACATTTTCTCCGAAATAGAAAAAAGGGCAGCTTTAGTGAGTTGATTGATCAGCTGAACACATTTTCTATTTCAATAATTTTTTTTTGTAAGTATTAGACAGGGTCATTATGAAATACAACAGCAACCTTAAAACCGACGTTTCGAGTGTCTCCTCAGCGGTCCTGTTCAGGACGACTAAGTTGCTCAGTTTTGTCGCTGCAAAGGCAATAGAAAGGTAGGTTTTATAGTTGTTTTAGTGTTTTGTAATGCTCTTGTATAACATCCAAAAGGATTTTATTCATACTGGCGCTGGCCATGGGTGCCTACCCTGTTATACATTTTTGCGTGTTATTTCCAGATTGTCTGCAAGAAGAGAAGTCTTATTAGATGTGCGTCGACGTTGCTCTATACCTCAAAGTACATAATTCTTGGATTTCATATGTTAACATTCAGTAAAATATCCTACAGCTACAAAAATGAAATCGATAATGCAAAATTATAAATTAAAAATATTTAGCAGAGCGTGGTTTCGATCCACGGACCTCTGGGTTATGGGCCCAGCACGCTTCCACTGCGCCACTCTGCTCTGATACCTACGTGTGTTTAACAAAAGTAATAGATAGTGAAGTTGCTGATGCAAGAACCAGTATTGGTTAACAGTCCGGTATTGCGACACGAGATAACGGGGAGAGCGTAGCAAGCAGCAAGGTGGGTTCAGCGCAGCTCGCGACTGCAGCGCTACCACTTGACAAGCCGCGTAACGAAGTCTGTACATCAGCACAAAGTGAAACTAAAGCAGTTATTTACTCGAATTGTACTTACTTCTGCACAGATGCTGCAGCATGTTCACTTAAGGACATACTGGCCTTATTCATTAGTTATGCGGGAGTAAAATAAAATGCAAGGCCCATTCTAAAATAAGATGACAGTTACGATTAAATTAATAACATCACTGATCTGTGGCATGAATGATCTTATTTCTAAAGAAGTATGGAATCATCCTCAATATATGTCACTAGCACCCACTGTATTCACTGTGCAAATCCACCATAATACACTCTAAGACAAAAAAAGAAAGAAAGTGCGACGCACCAAGAAGGAGTTATCAGCATCGGAAGGAAATCAGTAGATGCGATGGACATGTACAGCCAAAAAACTGATTACAATTTCGGGAAAATTTGGATGATTCATCCAAGAGAAAGAACTTTAGAAACTGAGCAAATCAATAACGCGTTAGTCCAGCTCTGACCCTTATAGAAGCAGTTATCGGTTTGGTATTGACGGAGAGAGTTGTTGGATGTCCTCCTGGAGGGAAATTGTGCAAAATTCTGTCCAACTGGTGCGTTGGATCGAGAAAATTCCGAGATGGTTGGAGGGTCCCGGGCGTACTACTCCAAACGTTCTAAATTGGCGACAGATCCACCGACCTTGCTG
Source organism: Schistocerca serialis cubense (assembly GCF_023864345.2). Lineage (NCBI taxonomy): Eukaryota > Metazoa > Arthropoda > Insecta > Orthoptera > Acrididae > Schistocerca > Schistocerca serialis. The sequence continues at coordinate 478,463,402 of NC_064639.1, read as the reverse complement.
GCCAATGCAGGGTTTGCCATGCGCATAGAAAAGCAGTACATATTCTCGTCGTGTGCGGACGGGCTTTATCTTACTGAAATGTAAGTTCAGGGTGGCTTGCCTTGAAGGGCAACAAAACGCGACGTAGAATCTCGGCGACGTACCGCGGTCCTGCAGCAGTGCGGCGGATGTCAACCAAATGGGTGCTACTATTAAAAGAAATGGCAACCCAGACCATCACTCCATGTTGGCGAGCCATAGGACAGCTTACCATAAAGATAAATCAGACGAATCGCGGGAGAAAGACTACTAAAGAGAAAATGAAGCCGACAATCTGAGAAAACATTACACCACGAGGAGCACTTCCCGAGATCAAAATGTGCCTTCATCAGTTTTTAATTACACGTTACACTTTCATAATATTCCTTGGATGTTGCTGTCGCTAAACCAGGCAAAGCTCTCCATTTTTGACCCAGGCGATGCTGTAATTTTATAGGCTGAATCAGCTTGATATTCTTCAGTTCTGGTAAACTGAAATACGCTGTTTCCTGGCGACCTCGTCATTGATGTAAGACGTTCGCAACTCGCCACGAAAGTCGATTTAGAAACATATTTGTAGCTCTCATAAAGAAAACGTTCCAACCATGCACAACTGTCAGCTTTTAGCCTCTGTCAGCGTTCACATTGCTCGTTTTACGTCGTGCTCTCAAAGACGAAAAAGATTAAGATGTTCAGTTATTCATTTAACCTGAAATTCTCAGTTGTCTGTTTAAGGTGATCATATCAGAGCCTCCAAGTCCTGTCTTACATCAGAACACTAATACAGCTTGTTCATTAGAGACGATACACTAGCCCGATAGTGAAAGTATGTAGAAAATACTCGCCTATGGATTTATTAAGAACCTGAAATCTCTTAGGAAAAGTTTAAACTATAAAGCCCACATCTCAAGAACAGCTAATTAACTATATAGATTCTCTCGATATGTATATAGAAATTTTCTCGGCTTTGGAAAGATGGCACAGCCCACACTTTAAAGAAGGCAAATGTTGTGTTGCCCAGTTTTATTACTCTACAGCAGATTCATATTAATACAGCTTTAACTTGCTAAACTGTAAGCATCCTGTTTTTCGTTTCAAATAATGCAGTCTTACTAGGTTTGTTGTGGAACAATAAAATCCACAGAAGAGGCTTACGTGATCCAAGGATTACAAACGCTAGACTGCCGACCAATGGAACATGTGTTGTTATCCGAAGAATTTATTTTTACTCTGGTCTCTACCAAGGGAAAATATAAACGAAAACATACAATATAGGCTCCTCGTAAGCACAATCGAAATTATGTAAAGTTTCGGACAGTCATGTAGTAATTTTCAGAGGATCGTATACCGGCACTGAAAGGAAAAGTGACTGCAAAGGCCAAATTAGCGTCCATATTTATCGATTAGCGCAGGCATGACTATCCCTACCCACATGACTGTTAACAACTGTGATTCGTTTGACGACTGCATCGGTGACAAATACTTCAATACGGATTTTGATAGCCTAGCGTGACATTAAATGGCTCCCCGTTCCGTAGATCAAGCCATCCAGTATCGTTTGCGGGAACTCAAGAAATTTCTGGACAAGTACCCTCTAGAGACAAGAAGTGGGGTTTGGTGAAGGTGTTGAAATTCCTTACCTCCAGCCTACAGCGTCCCAATACATGTTCGTGAAGCGAGCTGACCACTCTAGACACGTAATGGTCTCATCCACTAATTAGCTCTGACTGCTCCAGTATTATCATCCATAAGCTGGAAAGTGGTTCACATTCATCACTAAAAAGGCGCACATAGTTCTTCAGGGAGTCATATCTACAGACCGCAGCTGTCACAGTACCCACAAAAAACATACACAGTGGTGTATAGAACACAGCTTCTGCACCATATGCCTCTTTCAACAATATTAGTAACTTCGTAAGAAGTTCCAGACCCACCATGGATGGGTAGAATGCTCCACGCACCGCTCGCGACGGACACGGTACGACGTTCAACGAGCGATGTGTTGTTTTTGTTGGAAGGAAGTGTATCTGGTAGGCATACAGAACAACGTGTCGAGGCTGAGATACACGGTCTGGTGGAACGAGTATGAACCTGAGGCAGCTAAGGGCACTCTAACCAGCCCAGATGCTCTGGTTTTTGAAAGTCTTCTGACACTTTGGATAAGATAACGAGCCTGGTGCTGAGTTGCTGCTCTTGCCTGCACTGCTGTTGAATTTTTTGTTGTGTTCTATAATCTTTTCCTCACTTATGAAATTACGCTAAGGATGACATTCTAATCCTGGCCCATCACCCAGTGACTTTGTGGTGCCTCTGTTCTGTCCATGAAGTGACCAGAAGTAATGTCACAATTCACTTTGCCACTCTGCATTCCTTCGACTCAAATAGTGTGTGCTACTTGGAGATATTACACGGTGAGACTACTGTACCCAAGACTTCTGTCCACAGTGTTGCAAGCATGGAACTTGAAAGTTTGGCGAAAGAGGATTGTGAATAGGTGCAGGATATATTAAGTTTAAGGAAAGGTCTCAGCTCCAAAAGCAGAGAATATTTATTACAATTTTTCTGATCCACATAATACATGATGAAGCTAAGAGCTGATAACATGAATCAAAAACGTTATAACATTGCACAAAATAAACAAGTCTGCTTATTGAAAACATGAAAAACTTCCAGACAAGCTAGCAAACATAAGACGTGGTTCTATAGCTCAGCAACTAGTTGAGAGTTGCTACTATCCACGTTTTTTATTATGGAACTTAAACAAAGAAAGCACCGCAGATGAAACTTCACTACCAAAGAAAATGGTGGGTGCAATTAATGTAAACTCGTCAAAAGTTCAGAGCTACGCTTACCACCACTGTCAAACTTTAGTGTTGTCTTTATATTAATTCTTAACCGTTTCTATGTCTCCTGCAGCGACTGCCTACCATCGCCAAAAATCCCCGATAGGAGTATACTTAGCGCAAGATTCCGAAGGAGAACCAATTTTATAGATCTGATGATAATACTAACAGCAGATAAATTCTCTCTCACCGTAAACCATTTGCATGCTGGAGCGCATTTAATACAGTAAAATCTCACAAATTAAAATAAAAGAAGAAGACTGAATCAAGATGCGCAAAAGGATCGTAATCAATGAGCCACATACATACTCGTATTTATCAAGAAGTGTACTAAGTAAATGGCTCTTACCGCAAAAAATTCTCAACCACGCCATATCACAAGTTGAAATCGCCTCAGATACGAATAAACTGTTACCAGATGGGCCACATAAATACGTCATCAAGAATTTGAACAAATTCTCTCAAGCAAGAAGTTTCAGAAACACGGTGATTGACATCGCCAGTGTAGTCATCCGGATACTTGCGAAGTTGAATAACAGCAATTGCCGGCACAGTTGCTCCCTTCCGCCGACTACGGGCGACAGACAGACAGACTCGAGTTCTGTGTGCTTGTCTATTCTGAGCAAATAGATCGAAGATAACCTCGCTGCAGAGTGACCTCTGCTTGGTCAAAGATTTTATGCCACCACAACTGACATCAGTGTTACTCGATAGGGGTCAAAGAGAGAGAGAGAGAGAGAGAGAGGGAGAGAGAGAGAGGGAGAGAGAGAGAGAGAGAAATGAATGAAACACGTACGACATGCTGCAGTTTGTAAATGACCCTCCAATGCAGCTTAATTTATAGACATGATTGAATTACCCAGCTACTTATGTTTGTATCAGAAAAACAACTCATAAGCTGCTACCCACCTCCAGTATGTCATCAACGAAGAGGACAGGTTTCATTATCAGGTGACATCACATGCCAATAACGACTTACATACATCGAGCCTCGAACGAATTCTGACTGTTTTGCGTGCCAAAGATTAGCCAGAACCATATTATTGGAGTACATTTTAAAGTGACGTTTTTGATGTTGGGGAGGGGTGAAATATGATTATGTAAGATGCCGGTAGAGATCGGGCCTATACTTTCTCGTTTGCGGCCCTACCAATCTCAGTAAATAATTGGGCAGTAGGTGTTACTGCATACTGCAACGAACCGGGCTATTCCGGGCCGCTACGCGTCAGGATGGGTGTGCGAGATGGTGAGAGAGAGGGCAGATTTGCGGCGGGGCGAACAGCCGGACAGTGGTAACATTGACAGTGTTTATTCAAGCAGCCTTATACAGCACTCCGGCTGCCCTCGCGGCCTAACTGTGTGTTTGCAAAGGCAGCCTATCGCAGAATGTGTTGACGCCCCGATACGACAATGACGTCCTTTGTCCTGAGTCGCGGGCGGCAGCTGCTGCAATACGAGCAGCCCACCAGCAAGCGACGCAGTGTGTGCCGCCAGAGGAGTTGATCGAGTTTGGCCCGCTCAGGTCACCTGGAGTCTTGCCGACTGAACACCGCCGCGTTTAATCGTGGTCCCCATGTCGGGCTCTCGAGTGTAGTACCCGACACCAGATGTCCGTTGCCCAGCAACAGTGCCCCGGTTCGACTAGGACAATGGCCGATAACGTGTAGTCGGCTAGGAGGCTGATAGGATGCGTCTACCCGTGCCGGATCGTAGATAGCTGGCAGTCCGTCGGCCAAGTCCCTGGCCACACACCAACTCTCCGCATCGGTGAAGTTTCCCAAGCACCGGGGTCACTACACCAAAGTTAGGGGCTCCTTGCCAGAACTCGATGAGTCCGTCAGCAGGCAGTCAGAAAGCCGATCTTCATCACCAAGTGTGAGTCGTGTTTCTCTGAAACTCAAAGGTTCGTCATTGCTTGGGTTGGGTTGATTTGGAGGAGGAGATCAAACAGCGAGGTCATCGATCTCATCGGATTAGGGAATGATGGGGAAGGAAGTCGGTCGTCCCCTTTCAAAAGAACCATCCCGGCATTTCCGTCAAGCGATTTAGGGAACTCATGGAAAACCTAGATCAGAATGGCCGGACGCGGGATTGAACCGTCGACCTCACGAAAGCGGGTCCTGTGTGCTAACCGCTGCGCCATCTCGCTCGGTAAGTCCGTCATTCTCTCCGGTTCAGAACGCAGACAGAATGGTGGCACAAGTGAATGCTTTGAGCCCCTAAGGTCGCTCATTTGTACTCTTATAGTTATGCTTGTTACGTAATTCTACTGGAGGGGAACTAGTAGGTTAACTTTATATTATATTGTACAGAACTGGGGACCTAGAAACGACGGAGAGGTTTCGTCCCCGCCGTAGACCTTAGTGGTACACAATCCCACAACAGGCCGGGCGGATTAGTGCCGGAGACCGACACGCCTTACCGCCCGGAAAGCAGTGCGTTAGACCTCGCGGCTAACCGGGCGGGCTAGCTTTATATTACTTGTTCTGGGAGTGTTTCCTATTTCGCTCTGCGCTGTGCACGTGTTGCTAGGGGTGTACTGAAAAACGTGCCCAGTGAAAAATGCGCCCAGTGAGATTCGCTCCCAGAAAGGGTCGAGGACGGGTCCGCTAATCCCCTTGCCCGGCAGACAAAAGAGTTGAGGGACGCTACCTGGAGGTTTCCGAGCTGGAGTTTTCAGCCGTCAGACAGTGAGAGAGAGAATTAAGTTTCTACCACATACCACTCCAACCTGCAGTAAATACAAGAGATTACATTCTTTTCCTTCGCTTGCAGTACCATTCAGCAGTCATTATCAATATCATTTTCATTATAACAACTACACTTCTTGAATACTCAGAAATATCAAGTGACTATATACTTAGCGATTAGTAATGTCAATTTTAACTCATAATTTATAAAAACTAGCGAGGAATTGGGGTGGTGACTCTTGAATGAGAAATCTAATTGTAAAGGGTTGACTCTGAAAAGGGTTCGCTTTTGTTTTGGTGTGTTGTAAAACACATATACTGTATTTTTAAAATAATCTGATTTCCGTCACACTTTATCCAGGCTTTGGACTGACTAAAAAGCAAAAGTCATTTAGGCGTGTTTAAAATCAGCTTATAAGCATCGTCAATATTTTTTTTAATTTTTATTATTTTTTATATAAGTTGTTATTTACATTTGAACACTGTTGTATCTATATACATCTTCTGATGAATTCAGTCAAGTTTCTGTAGATAGGATATGGCTTTCAAGTAATCCTTGATCTCACCATCCTCTTCGTATTTTTTTTTTTTTTTTACTATTTTCGGAACCTTTCATTACGTTTCATGTAGATTGTATTTTTTTTTCGTTTACCTTCCATACTCAGTTCTGCTCTCGCCGGCCAGAGTGGCCGAGCGGTTCTAGGCGCTACAGTCTGGAACCGAGCGACCGCTACGGTCGCAGGTTCGAATCCTGCCTCGGGCATGGATGTGTGTGATGTCCTTAGGTTAGTTAGGTTTAAGTAGTTCCAAGTTCTAGGGGACTGATGACCTCAGATGTTAAGTCCCATAGTGCTCAGAGCCATTTAGTTCTGCCCTCATTAAGGCGCACGCTGAATTTTCTGCTTCTCTTTTCAAACACCTAATAACGTCATTAATTTTCGGATTTGGTTTAGCAAGCATGTTATTAATTTTGTGGTGCCAACTTTCTACAGCGTTGGTTGTTCGGTGGCGCCGTTTGTAGCAACTCCAAAGGTTGTTAGGGGTTTCTTCATTTTCCAACCATCTATCTACGAAGTAGTCAAAAAATTCTGTAATTTTGGGGATATCCGGTGCATGTGAATGTATCTCCAGCCAACCATCACATACATCTTCAGGCCGTAGAAACGCCAGCGCAGCACACATGCGAACATGTTGTCTCACTTCTTAGTTTTCTTTGCATTCACGAGTAAGTCCTAGCTCTTGAACTTTTCTCCAGAGACAATTTTTCATATGGAAATAATATCCATGCACTTCAGCTGTCGGAAATCGCAGCTGATTCGAAGTCTACGGTCACGTTTGCAGGTTTCCATTCTGGAATTTTTTCCATCAAATTTCGGAAAAGACGGGCGTACGTCTCTTTTCTTTTGTTTGGCAGTAGTGCAAAGGCAACTGGATAGATGTTTGTCTCATTATTTGTACTCCCAAAGTTGGCGTGAATGGTGTATATTTGCGAAAACTGTTTGCTGCAGCACTTGAACGTACCATCCATAAAAAAGTCTCATTTACTCCTTAGAGCCTCTCTTCCTGCTCTTCCGCTAAAAACTATTATCCTCTCTCCTAGTTTGTCGTCGCTTAACAGAAAACTGCTGCCATCGTTCATAGCTAGTAAATCTGCCTTTAGGTCAATTTCTTCTCTTGTCGGTGGATCTCTCTCGTTTCCCTGTGATTTTGCCCGCTGGTAGTACAAAGCTCTCTTCGTTGTTTGCTGCTCTGGCATTTCAGTGACAAAATCACAGCCTCGATTTTACAGACAACCCAGCTCCTCTGAATATATTTTTGAAATAGACGTCTCTCCGTCTCTTGCCCTCTTCTTCGCGTGGTTCAAAGTCTTCCTTAGTTCCAATCGAGCGACATCCGGAGGTCCACATTGACGCTCGAATGAAAAAAGCACTGTCGGATCCTTCGTTTTCAGCATTCCTCGGCAGTGGTTTGCTCTCTGTCTTGAACAGCGCCACGTTACTGTTCCATCTTCTTTAGTTCTCTTCACTATGTAAGAATAAACTTCGTAGTGGCAACATGGCTTACCGTGATCAGTGGTTGAAAATTCCATATCTGAACTACTGTGTCAAAAATACACGAATCGCGCGATGTGAACTCTTCGACAGCCAAAGCGGCACTAAGGCTGTGTTTGTGTATCAGACAGTCGGCGGCTGTTCCTAGTACCAGGGGGGCAGGTCCCTGTGTCCGAGGAGCAGGTAGTTTAGGGTGATTAGGACGGCCCGGGCGCGGGTAAGCCCGACACAAAGGGAGCAGGTATTGGGCGCGAATCTCACACATTTCTGGTTGGGCGCGAATCTCACTGGGTGCGATTTTCATAGATTCGTTGCTGGGCCCGGTTAAGTTTGCATCGTGTGAGTTTCTCTGTAGCACCCAAGTGCCCCAGATACAAAATATTACTTCACTCTTGATCAAGCTGTATTAGCTGCTCCAATCGCTCGATTGTTGACTGATGTCGCGTAACCCCGTCCCCGGAGTGTTTTGCGGAATGTCAACAACACCGACCAGTGGCTTAAGTGATTAGCACACCGGCCGAGCTGACCTGTACTGCCTAGCCGCGGCAGGAAAAAAACTTTAAAAATTCGCAAATCGCACACCGAACTTTTTCGGGGTGCAGCAATGCTTTACGTACTCCTCTGTCACTTGCATTGTGCGTGTGAAGCGACTAATTATGTTCAGTCGTGGGGCTGAGTATTATTCTCACGACACCTGTAATGATGTGCCAGTTCTGTTTTTGTGGTAAAACAACTCAGGGATGTAGACTGCCACCCCTGCGGGAGGAAGGCAAGACTTGTTCTCTTGCAACTCTCCCCTCCCCGTAGCGGCCAAATTGTAGTTTGTTTACGGTCGCAGACGACTAGAAAAATAAGTGCCTGAACTACATCTGGATGTTTGTGTTTTTCTGTCTAGCACCACACTCTAGAAACTACTGTTCAATGCATGGCTGAGAGTACTTCCTATTGTACCAGTTGCTATGGACATCTTCCCATTATACTCAAGTACCGAATGGGTGAAGAATGATTACGCCCCTGTGAGAGCTGTAATTAGTCTAAACTTGTCTTCGCGATCCCTACAGGAGCGATACGCAGGAGACTGTAGTACGTTCCTAGGTACCTCACTTTTTAAGGTTTCCACGCGATAGTTTTCGTCTAACCGCAAACGTCTGCCAGTTGAGTTTTCTTCAGCTTCTCCGTGATACTCTGCCGTAGGTCAGACAAATCTGCATTCGTGGTATCCTTCTCCGTATACGTTCAATCTTATTTGGTATGGATCCCACACACTTCAACAGGATTCTAGGATGAGTCTCGCAAGTGTTTTCTAAGCAGTCTCTTTGTAGACTGAACGTATTTTGTCAGTATTCTACCAACGAATCAAAGCCGAGCCACCTGCCTTACCTACGACTGATTCTGTTATATCATCCCTTTTCAGACCCTTACGGCGTGTTACACTGAGATGACAGAAGTCGTGGAACACCTGCTAATATCGTGTCCGATCTCCTTCTGTCCGGCGTAGTGCACCAACTCGACGTGGTAGCGACTCAATAAGTCGGTGGCAGTCCTTTGCCGATATATTGGGCCATGCTGCCCCTATAGTATGTATGTATGTATGTATTAAACGGGGGACCTAGAAACGACAGAGAGGCTTCGTCCCACCGTAGCCCTCAGTGGTTCACAACCCCACCACAGGCCACAGAAGTCCACCCACCCCATCGCCGCTCCACACTGAACCCAGGATTATTGTGCAACTCGGCCCCCAGTGGACCTGCCCGGGAATGCCTCATGCCACTAGAGTAGTACATAACTGTCAAAGGATTGCCTGTACATGATTTTGGGCACGAACTTAACCTCTTGATTATGTGCCATGAATGTTCGATGGCATTCATGTCGGACGGTCTGGGTGGCCAAATAATTCGCTCTAACCGTCCAGAATGTTCTTCAAACCAATCTCGAACAGTTGTGGCATGGTGACAAGTTGCACTGTCATCCACAAAATTCCATAGTTGTTTGGAAACATGAAGTCCATGATTGGCTGAAGATGGTCTGCAAGTAGCCAAACATAACCATTTGCTGACAATTATCGGTTCAGTTGGACCAGAGGACCGAATCCATTCCATCTAAACACAACCCACACCATTATGGAGCCACCACCAGCTTGCTCAGTGCCTTGTTGGCAACTTCGGCCCATGACGTCGAGGGGTCTGCGCCACACTCGAAATCTACCATCAGCTCTGACCAACTGAAGTCGGGACACGTCCGACCAGGCCACTGTTTTCCATTTGTCTAGGATCCAACCGTTATGGTCACGAGACCAGGAGTGGCGCTGCAGGCGATGTCGTGTTGTTGCAAAGGTATTCGCGTCGGTCGACTATTGCCATAGCCCATTAACGCCAAATTTCGCTGCACTGTCGTAACGGATTGCCCTCCCTCTTCCCCCCCCCCCCCCCCCTCCCCCACTCATGAACCATGGACGTTGCCGTTGGTGAGGAGGCTTGCGTGCCTCAGCAATACAGTAGCCGTACAGCAAATGCAACCACAATGGAGCGGTGTCTGTTGAGAGGCCAGACAGATGTGTGGTTCCTGAAGAGAGGCATCAGCATTTTCAGTAGTTGCAGGGGCACCACTCTGGATGATTGACTGATCTGGCGTTTTAAAATTAATCAAAATGACCTTGCTGTGCTGCTACTGCGAACGGCTGAATGCAAGGGAAAACTACAACCGTAATTTTTCCCAAGGGCATACAACTCTACTGTATGGTTACATTGTGATGGCATCCTCTTGGGTAAAATATTCCAGAAGTAAATTAGTTCCCCATTCGGATTTTCGGGCGATTACTACTCAGGAGGACGTCGTTATCAGGAGAAACAAAATTGGCGTTCTAGGGATCGGAGCGTGGAATGTCAGACCACTTAATTCGGAAAGTAGGTCAGAAAATTCGAAAGGGGAAATGGATAGGTTAAAGTTAAATAGAGTGGGAATTAGAGAAGTTCGGTGGCAGGAGGAACAGAACGTCTGGTCAGGTGAATAAAGAGTTATAAACACAAAATCAAATAGGCGTAATGCAGGAGTAGGTTTAATAACGAGTAAAAAAATAGGAATGCGATAAGCTATTATGAACAGCACACTGAACGCATTATTGTAGCCAAGATAGACACTAAAACCACACCCACCACAGTAATATAAGCTTATATGCCAACTAGTTCCCCAGATGAGGAGGAGATTGAGGAAATATATGATGAGATGAAACAAATTATTCAGATAGTGAAGGGAGCCGAAAATTTAATACTCATGGGAGACTGGAATTCGACAGTGGGAAAAGGAAAAAAAGGAAAAGTAGTAGGTGAATATGGGATGGGGGTAAGGAATGAAAGAGGAAGCCGCCTGATAGAATTTTGCTCACAGCATAATTTAATCACAGCTAAAACTTGGTTTAAGAATCATGAGAGAAGGTCGTATACGTAGAAGATACCTGGAGACACCGAAAGATTTCAGATAGATTATATAATGGTAAGACAGAGATTTCGGAACCAGGTTTTAAATTGTAAGACGTTTCCAGGAGCAGATATGTACTCTGACCACAATTTATTGGTTATGAACTGCAGATTAAAACTGAAGAAACTGCAAAAAGGCGGGAAATTCAGGCGATGGGACCTGGATAAACTGAAAGAACCAAAGGTTGTAGAGGGTTTCAGAATGAGCATTAGGGAACAATTGTCAAGAACAGGGGAAAGGAATACAGTAGAAGAAAAATGGGTAGCCTTGAGAGACGAAATAGTGAAGGCAGCAAGTAGATAAAAAGATGAGGGCTAATAGAAATCTTTGGATAACAAAAGAGATATTGAATTTATTTGATGAAAAGAGAAAATACAAAAATGCAATAAATGAAGCAAGCGAAAGGGAATACAATGTCTAAAAATGAGATCGACAGGAAGTGCAAAAGGGCTAAGCAGGAATGGCTAGAGGACAAATGTAAGGATATAGAAGCATGTATCACTAGGGGTAAGATAGATACTGCTTACAGAAAAGTTAGAGAGACCTTTGGAGAAAACAGAAGCAGCTGTATGAATATCAAAAGCTCAGATGGAAAATCAGTCCTAAGCAAAGAAGGGAAAGCAGACAGGTGGAAGGAGTGTACAGAGCGTCTATGCAAGGGCGATGTACTTAAGGACATTATTATAGAAAGGGATGAGGACGCAGAGGAAGATGAGAAGGGAGATATAACACTGCACGAAGAATTTGACAAACCACTGAAAGACTTCGGTCGAAACAAGGCCCCAGGAATAGACTACACTCCGTTAGAGCTACTGATAGCCATGTCAAAACTATTCTATCTGGTGAGCAAGGTGTATGAGACAGGTGAAAAACCCTCAGACTTCAGGAAGAATATAATAATCCCAATTCCAAAGAAAGCAGGTGCTGACATGTGTGAAAATTACCGAACTATCAGTTTAATAAGTCACGGCTGCCAAATACTAACACAAATCCTTCACATATGAGTGGAGAAACGGCTAAAGGTCGACCTCGGGGAAGATCAGTTTGGATTCCGGAGAAATGTAGAAGCACCCAAGGCAATACAGACTCTACGACTTCTCATAGGAGCTAGGTTAAGGAAAGACAAACCTACGTTTATAACATTTGTAGGCTTAGCTTTTGAAAATGTTGACTTGAATACTTTCTTTCGAATTCTAAAGGTGGATGGGATAAAATATAGGGAGCGAAAGCCTATTTACAGTTTATACAGAAACCAGATAGCAGTCATCAGAGTCGAGGGCACAAACGGGAAGCAGTGGTTGAGAAGGGAGTGAGACAGGTTTGTAGCCTATCACCGATATTATTCAATCCTTATATTGGACAAGCAGTAAAGGAAGAAAAAGAAAAATTTGGAGTAGAAATTAAAATCCAGAGAGAAGAAACAAAAACTTTGAGGTTTGTAATTCTATCAGAGACAGCTAAGGATTTGGAAGAGCAGTTGAACGGAATGGACAGTATCTTGAAAGAAGGATATGAGATGAGCATCAACAAAAGCAAAACGGGGATAATGGAATGTAGTCGAATTAAATCAGGTGATGTTGAGGGAATTAGATTAGGAAATGAGACACTTAAAATAGTAACTAGAAAGTATTTGTAGGGAGTGTAGCCATGTATGGAAGTAAAACATGGACGATAAACAGGATGAGAAAAGACGCTTTCAAAATGTGGTGCTACAGAAGAATGCTGAAGATTAAATGGGTAGATCACTTAACTAATGAGGAGGTACTGAACAGAACTGATGAGAAGAGAAACTTGTGGTACAGACTGACTAGACGAAGGGATCGGTTGACAGGACACATTCTGAGGCATCAATAGATCACCAATTTGGCACTGGAGGGAAGCGAGGGGGGTTAAAAATCGTAGCGGGAGAGCAAGAGATGAATACAGTAAGCAGATTCATAGGGACATAGGCTGCAGTAGTTAGTGAGAGATGAAGAGGCTTGCACAGGCGAGAGTAGCACGGAGAGCTGCATTTGACCAGTTTTCTGGACTGAAGATCACAATAACGTCCTAACGGATAAGTTCGCCGTACGTCCGACGTTGAAATCTGCGATTATTTCAGGCAGTGTTGCCTGTCTGTTAGCACCGATAACTCTAAGCAAACGCCACTGCTCTTGGTCGTTAAATGAAGGCCGTCGGCCACTGCACTACCCGTGGTGCGAGGTAATGCCTGAAATCTGGTATTCTCGGCATATTCTTGGCACTGTGGATCTCGGTATACTGAATTCCCTAACGATTTCCAAAATGGAATGTCCCATGCATCAAACTCCAAGTACCATTCCGCGTTCAAAGTCAGTTAATTCCCGTCCTGCGGTCATAATCACGTCGGAAAACTTTTTATATGAATCACCTGTCTAGTACCTCCCACCGCGGAAGTCGAACACGCGACAGAACAAATGGACGTGGCCAGCCCATAGCCTCCGCGGTGGCTATTCCGCGCAGCGGCTCTCGCGCAGCGAGGGCGCCACCGCTACGGCACGTGCAGACAGCGGCCAATGGCCGCTCCCTCCGGTTTCGTATGTAGGGACCCGCTCTGCCCTAGTTCAGCCAGTCTGGTACTCGCTCTGGATTGCCTCTCTATCTCGGCGGTACTGCGTTCTGGTCGTTGCTCGTTGTTGACATTTGCCTGGCTCTGGTTCCGAGTGGATTTATTGTTGGTGTTTGGTGTTGTGGTTTCTACAAGCATTCGTTGTTATCTCTTCCTTGTTGTGTCGGTTGTCGTTGGTCTGTCGTCCGACTCGTCCTTGTGTTTACCCGGTGGTGCGTGCTCCACCGCCGGCGGCTTCCCCGCCTGGCGGCTTCGATCCGCAGCCCAAGGCGTTCCCGCGGTTGGTTTTGGTTACTACAACCTGAGTACAAATGAGAGCTCCCCTCTGTTTTTTCTTTATTGTGATTTCATTCCCCTGCCCCATATGGGCAGGGGAGGGCTGTCAGCGGCACAATCCGCCGCTCTACAGCCGAGTGATATGACAACTAATACAAGAACAAAATATTACACATAAAAATGTTACATATAAAATTCCAACAAGGGAGTGTCAATGTGTAAGGCCAAATTCACATGTAAACGATTCTCTCGCATACATGTAAAAAAGAAAATTCCAGAGAGCATTCAAAATAAAGTGTATACAAAATATGGAGGTAAAAATTCACTGACAGGCAGACGTTCATGGGAGGACAATTAAAAAAGTCGAAATGAAGTTAAAAGACACAGTTGGCAATTCTTAAAACACAAAGAAGACACTGAAGTCACACGCACAGGTTAAAAGCCGGTCACAGTATTAAAAACACTCCAGAGCAACACACTTTAAACCCACTTGGAGCACACACGATGAAGAATAAAACTGCCAGGTGGACCTACCGAGGGAGAGTGCGGAGAGGATGGAAAAGGGTGGAGAACAAGGGGCAGCAGGGGAGGGGGTGAGATGAAGGTAGTAGGGGCGTCAGCCGGTGCACCATGAGGCAGGAGACTGGTGGGGCAGGAGATGAAGAGGGAAGACAAGGCAGGAGGGAGTACAGAGACACTGATGGGGAAGAGCTCCGCCAATGCACTGCCCTTTTATACCTTGTGTACTAGATACTACGGCACTTATGCAGTTTAGCAGGTACGGAAAAAATTTATCAATTTTTTTCAGAATTTGATCGATTATAGTCAAATTTGATACGCTGATTACGAATACGATATTTATTTTCGCCCCAGTCAATTATTTACATCAAAAAATTTTTTAAAATTTTTTTAAAATTTTTTTATTTTTCGATATTTTGTCGATATAGTGAATTCTGATGCGCTGATTTCGAATATAACATCCATTTTCATTTTCCCTTGACCGTCGGCGATATCTTCTGCCCGATAAGCGCGGCGCTGCCGATGACGCAACATTGCGTAATACACTAACTAATCAGTATTTTCAAATCATAGGCGGCCGCTGCCGCGGCCGCATTCCAAAAAAAAAACTCCCAACCTAACCTCAAGTGGGCTACGCTACAGATCACTTTATTTATGAAAATACAAAGTACAATCACCAACAAACTTTACATAACACCCACAAAGCTCTCCAAGCCAGATACATTTGGAATGAAAAATTTTTTCCGTACCTGCTAAACTGCATAAGTGCCGATACTACCGCCATCTTTATTTGTGAATATAGCTCTCCCATGATTTTTGTCACCACAGTATACACCCAGGTATTTAAATGATTTGCTAGATTGCATTTGCGACTTGTTGGTATTGTTTTGGTCTGACCAGCCCTGCCCGTGGAATAGCGTCGTGCCAGTGTGTTGACTGCTGTGCTGAGGTTGCCTTGCGCACTGTTGCAGGTACGACTTCGAGTGCGGAGAGGGCGCGGTTTTCGACCCGGCGACGGGCGTGTGCAACCACGCGTGGGCCACGGGCCGCTCCGAGTGCGGCGGCTCGCAGGCGGACGACGCGTCCCAGCTGGTGAGTGCGGCTGCCGCCACTGCTGCAGGGGCAGGATCAGGCGTGGCTTCTGCCTGCAGGGCACCGGGCCGCCTGCTGCTGCTGCTACTGACCTGCTCCTGGCTGCCCGCAGCCCTCTCCGTGGACTTGTGACACACAAGTCTCCCCGTTTGGTACAGAAATAAATGCGGCAACCACACAGGGATGGTCAAGCGAATGACCCATGTCATACCTCTCTGTGGCTATATTCGAGACGGTGTAAGAAGATCCCTGACAGTTCGCAGCACTGACGCCAGCTTTCAACTGATAACGGCTGCAGGCGAAAGAGTAGCCGTCTGCAGAGCTCTGACAAGAGTGAAGCGTTGCCATAGAGACGTTTAGAAAATGGCGAGGCCACCACGCCTTGACCACTGCAACTGTCAGGGATCAACTTACGCCGACTTAACTACAATTGACGTTCTGAGAAGACTTTCAAGTATTTTTATCTGTAAATATAACTTACAGTGGGCGCTCTTGTAGGTATTTCCTGCCTCAGCAGTCATCGCATACACTGTTTTGTTCCGATGTACTAGCTAGTAGCGTGCTTCTTCTATTTCTGGTATCGTGTTGGTTACATTGTAATATCGTATTTTCAAAAATAGCGTGTCACTCAAACTATAATTTTAATTGTGACGAGACTAAATATTTAAAATTTTTACTAGGCGATTTCTCAAAAACTTTTAGTATCGATATTAGATGATTTCTCAAAAATGTTTATAATCAGTTTATAACACTAACTTTGGAAATTACTTTTATTTTGTTCTGCTACGTCAGAAATTTCACAAACTAAGATCTCACATTTTAAAGATTTGAGTCACTGAAGTACAGACAAAAATAAGCTGTCAATCAAAGCCCATAGTTTTATAATATTTATTTACTCATTTATTTATCTTTATTTACCTTTAGGCAACCACTAAAAATACCACAAATATTTGTCTTAATAACAGTGTGGTACTCACATTTAATTTTCATACTTTCTCTTTCCATTGATTTCTTCGCAGTAGCTTCATTTTTACAGTGCTACTTCAACATCCAACAACGTGTGTGAAATGTTATGGGACTTAACTGCTAAGGTCATCAGTCCCTAAGCTTAACCTAAATTATCCCAAGGACAAACACACACACACACACACACACCTATGCCCGAGGGAGGACTCGAACCTCCGCCAGGATCAGCCACACAGTCCATGACTGCAGCGCCTTAGACCGCTCGGCTAATCCCGCGCGGCACTATACTTTCATTCCATCTTCTCCCATAACATGTATTATGTACTTAGTGGCCTGATGCAAGTGTTCTCCTTGCTATTCAAGAGTACAGGCACCGTCTGAGATTTGTGAGAGTAGGAAGAGGTCTCTTTCTCTCATATCACAACCCAACTTCTTCATTTCGGATGTTCTGTATTCTCTACACAATTTTCAGTAACGAACATAATTAAACTGTTCATAAAATTGACGACTTGAAACATCGATCCCACTGACACAGAGGTGCGGTCTTATTAAGACGTAGACATTAGCAGCCTCACTGCGGACCACCATTCTCGGCAGTCAATACGCTGTATGTGTTCAGCTGTTGCTAACTGTCATAAGTGAAATCTAGTTTTTCATTTATTTAATAAAACTGAGAATGTCATTATAAACAGCTAATTCAATCATAGGTTTCTGAAATCGTTCCAAGTGGGTCCTATTCTCATTCAACGATGAAATCTGATACAAACAAAAGATAATTTTGGCGTGTAGGAATTTGCACATTCTCATTCTGTATGTAGCTAGACGCATAAGTGTTCACATGGGGTCGATTATGGCAACACCGTAGCTTAACGTAGCTGAATGTAATCAGTAAAAAGCTATCATGTCGTGGGAACAGTCACTACTGCTACTGAATAAAACTTTTAACATGGGATATGATTTAACAAATTGATTAACTGAAAATAAATGAGGTTGAAAATAAATGTAATCAGTAATAACCACTATGGTCGAAAACGCCACAGATGACATATATGCATGTGGTAACTACTTCATATAACTGAAAATTAAAATAATGTAAGTGGTTTCCCTGACCCAGTGTTCATAAAGTTGAAAAAGCAAGACTGAGGCTGAAGCCGAGCTCTATAAGAATCACGCTCGGCAAGAACAGAATGCCGTTAACAGCCCTTCCACCCTCTTAAGTGTATTGAGCTGAATGGTCGACATTTCTCCACACGCGACACCAACAGGCCGCCAGACGTACAACTTGTTTGTAAATAGGACCATTATAATTGTAGTTTCGCGTGCCTACAAACACGTACCTTGACGAGGTGTTGGAAAATGACATATCCTGCGGGAGCGGTTCGTTAGAGGGGTGATAAACCAGGGAAGATATGCGTTTATGATTAGCAAAAGCTGATGTATGGCTAATATGTTGGAGATTGAGCAAATTCTACAGCAAATAAAGTTGTATAACGTTACACACTTGATAATTTTCAGTAGAACATAGCTTTCCAAAACGATACCGCTTGCACTACACAATCCCAAAAAGTACGTAGTACAGATTTACGAACTGATTTTTACAATTGCAGTTATTAATATGTCACACTTTTCCTTAAAGATCATCGACTATTTATTACCATTTGACACGATCAGAATTGATAGCAAACTGTCGTAAAAAAATAAGTAAAACAGGGACCTTCACACTGTCTCCTGTACAGTCGTAAGGACCGTGCACACATTAGTTTTATCGCACAGCTTATGCGATGTTATAATTATCTGGTAATCTCTACCCCTCTATCCCTCAGCCAGGAAATCCAGCTGCACGGCATTATGAGAGCTAACTAAAAAAGTCTGTATGTTCCTACGGGATAATAGTGCGTATGTCATGGGGAGACATCAATCACATCCTCCAAATTCAAACGAAGATAGAGTCACTGAGTTCGGATTGTCAGTTTTGGATCTGTAACACCTTAGACCAAGCAGGTCTACTATCGCATCTAATGATAATTTTGTTAGTTTAGCCATCTTTCACTTACCTGTGTTTTCACTTTTATGTGGTTTCTTCCTATCTCTGCTCTCTGCTCTCTGGAGCTGCCCCAAAGCGCCTCTGCAATTCAAGTGTCAAACCGAATATAGCGGTTTTTTGCATATCTTTAGCAAAAAAACTTAATAATTGCTTCTTTTTATAACTTCCTTCCGTAAAAAAAAGATTACATTACTCCAAAAGAAATTTTTTATGATATTGAGATACAAGCACAAAGCTAATGTGTCGACTGTAGAACATCATTTCCACTTGTAGCTTTTGTTTTTATCAGACATTATTTATTTATTTATTTATTTTTCCTTTAGGTTTAATGACTGTAATAATTCATTTTTATAATATTAAAGTGCTGTAGCAATACATCTGTGTTTCATTGATCTCTTCATCAATAACACCCATTTTTTCCCGTAATGAATATACATTAACAGTAGGTATAATTCTATAACTGGTTGCACTCTTACAAATGTTTTCATAGTAGTGTTATTGCTGCGCATTTTAAAAATTTCCACTACAGTCTCGTTGGCCGTCAAGTTAATAAAACAGGTATGAAAGAAATACAAAAAATACTGGAGAAAATATGAAGCAGACCTTCTTAGACCAAGGAACGTTGGCATTACAATTTCTTTATATGCCTTGAAGGTAACTTCTGGTGGTTAAGACAGTTATGCACACAAACGAAAGATTTCTAACTATTGAAGCACATCAGCAATGATCAGACTTGTATTTAGTGCAGTTCAAATGAAGAGAACGATGCTGGAAATATCACATACAAAATTTACTTTGAAAAGTCAACATGCATTTATCGTATTTCTTCCTCACAAAATAGATCTATACAAAGTCTTTTTTCTTCTGCTATGTTAAGAGGAGAGGGGCGACGCTTAATAATTTATTTCTTACGTGAAGAAACTGACTGAAGTTCGGAGTAATTTTAACGTTGAAAGATTCACATCCTTTCGTAGTAGCATTTTTCAACTTCGTAAAAGGAAGTAGATAGTACTATCATATTACAATAACCTAACACGAATTTAAAACAAACTCTTTTCTGTATCAATCGAACTGATAAAATTTTTACACCTTTCCATTACTGAAATTTCGAGATCGCTTGAGAAATCGAAGATTTCGGAGACTTCGACAATTTACATTTTGCGTGTTCAGTTGCACATTTCGTCGACAGAACAATCCTTTGAGATCCTCGAGCTATTAGTTACATTCGAACTACGTGCGCCATTCCTCCTCTGCGAATGCGAGTGTAACCTAAAACTTATGCTTAACTATCAAGATCCGTGATAACACGAAAGAGTTACTTTGGCTCGCGTTCACTTAGTCATTCAGTCAAGTAAAGTAACATAGAAGTGCGCAGATCGGTCCAATGCTTGTAGTTGTCCAGAGACAGAAGTGGGGAGTATAAAAACCATGTACACTACTGGCCATTAAAATTGCTACACCAAGAAGAAATGCAGATGATAAACGGGTATGCATTGGACAAATATATTATACTAGCACTGACATGTGATTACATTTTCACGCAATTTGGGTGCATAGATCCTGAGAAATCAGTGCCAAGAACAACCACCTCTGGCCGTAATAACGGCCATGATACGACTGGGCATTGAGTCAAACAGAGCTTCGATGGCGTGTACAAGTACAGCTGCCCTTGCAGCTTCAACACGATACCACAGTTCATCAAGAGTTGTGACTGGTGTATTGTGACAAGCTAATTGATCGGCCACCATTGACCAGACGTTTTCAATTGGTGAGAGATGTGGAAAATGTGCTGACCAGGGCAGCAGTCGAACATTTTCAGTATCCAGAAAGGCCCGTACAGGACCTGCAATATGTGGTCGTGCATTATCCTGCTGAAATGTAGGGTTTCGCAGGGATCGAATGATGGGTAGAGCCACGGGTCGTAGCATATCTGAAATGTAACGTGCACTGTTCAATGTGTCATCAAGGCGAACAAGAAGTGACCGAGACGTGTAACCAATGGCACCCCATACCATCACGCCGGGTGAGACGCCAGTATGACGATGACGAATACACGCTTTCAATGTGCGTTCACCGCGATGTCGCCAAACACGGATGCGACCATCATGATGCTGTAAGCAGAACCTGGATTCATCCGAAAAAATGACGTTTTGCCATTCGTGCACCCAGGTTCGTCGTTGAGTACACCATCGCAGGCTCTCCTGTCTGTGCTGCAGCGTCAAGGGTAACGGCAGCGACGGTCTCCGAGCTGATAGCCGGCCGGAGTGGCCGTGCGGTTCTAGGCGCTGTAGTCTGGAACGGAGCGACCGCTACGGTCGCAGGTTCGAATCCTGCCTCGGGAATGGATGTGTGTGATGTCCTTAGGTTAGTTAGGTTTAAGTAGTTCTAGGGCACTGATGACCACAGATGTTAAGTCCCATAGTGCTCAGAGCCATTCGAATTTTTTCCGAGCTGATAGTCCATGCTGCTGCAAAACGTCGTCGAACTGTTCGTGCAGATGGTTGCTGTCTTGCAAATGTCCCCATCTGTTTACTCAGGGATAGAGACGTGGCTGCGCGATCCGTTACAGCCATGCGGATAAGAGGCCTGTCATCTCGACTGTTAGTGATACGAGGCCGTTGGGATCCAGCACGGCGTTCCGTATTACCTTCTGAACCCACCGATTCCATATTCTGCTAACAGTCATTGGATCTCGACCAACGCGAGCAACAATGTCGCGATACGATAAACCGCAATCGCGATAGGCTACAATCCGACCTTTATCAAAGTCGGAAACGCGATGGTACACATTTCTCCTCCTTACACGAGGCTTCACAATAACGTTTCACCAGGCAACGCCGGTCAACTGCTGTTTGTGAATGAGAAATCGGCTGGAAACTTTCCTCATGTCAGCACGTTGTAGGTGTCGCCACTGGCGCCAACCTTGTGTGAATGCTCTGGAAAGCTAATCATTTGCATATCACAGCATCTTCTTCCTGTCGGTTAAATTTCGCGTCTGTAGCGCGTCACCTTCGTGGTGTAGCAATTTTAGTGGCCAGTAGTGTATCTTCATACAGCATGGTTATAATTGAGCATTCGGTGCTAGAGACAGTGTAGACAGAAAACTATTTACGGTATGGGTACTCAACGACGTTCAGACTGTGCGCTGAAGAATTTCCGGTGTTTGTGGTGTTAGTGTCGTGACTAGCCGTTAGGCACCGGTGGTGGTACGGCGACGTAGGGTTGAAACACAAGCATCAGTGGGCACAGCAGTTGAATACCGTCGGCCTGGGTCTGGACGAGGTGAGGAGGGCTTTACTCGTAAAGCTGATTTCACAAAACAACAGCAATAGTGCTGCTGCCCTTCGCGAATATCGACGCGTTAAGGGGGAGGCCTTCTTTCTGCACCGTCGTGGAAGATCATGATTGGGAACTTCGGATTAACAGGCGATTTGGGAACTACTCCTGGGGGAGGCAGACTGTCACTGGCGCCACAGCGAAGTTACTGTTGCCATAGCTGAGAATGCTGGGCGCGATATGCGAGCTTCAAGCTTTGCACGAGCTGTGTCATAACTGCCGAATATTCTGTGCTTCACCGTTCAAAAACTGCTGCGAACAATTGTGAAATGGTATTCTTGTGCAGTTCCAAGCTGCCGTGGGTACACATGGTGGTCACGCTAAGCAACTTTTGTAACCTGGAACCTAGAGATGGTACGCAGTTAATAAATGTTACATTTCACATGGAAATCTAAATATATTCTTTCAATGATTTATTCGTTATTGCTCTTCCCCGTGTCCTTACTGTTGTTTCCATTATGTTTCATTATCCTGCGATCACTCGTATTCATGGGTGCTCTCTAAGTAGCGAATGTTTAATTACACTACTGGCCATTAAAATTGCGTGCAGCCACGTCTCGATCCCTGAGTCAACAGCTGGGGATGTTTGCAAGACAACAACCATCTGCACGAACAGTTCGACGACGTTTGCAGCAGCATGGACTATCAGTTCGGAGACCATGGCTGCGGTTACCCTTGACGCTGCATCACAGACAGGAGCGCCTGCGATGGTGTACTCAACGACGAACCTGGGTGCACGAATGGCAAAACGTCATTTTTTCGGATGAATCCAGGTTCTGTTTGCAGTATCATGATGGTCACATCCGTGTTTGGCGACATCGCGGTGAACGCACATTGGAACCGTGTATTCGTCATCGCCATACTGGCGTATCACCCGCCATGATGGTACGGCGTGCCATTGGTTACACGTCTCGGTCACCTCTTGTTCGCCTTGACGACACTTTGAACAGTGGAAGTTACATTTCAGATATGTTACGACCCGTGGCTCTACCCTTCATTCGATCCCTGCGAAACCCTACATTTCAGCAGGATAATGCACGGCCGCATGTTGCAGGTCCTGTACGGGCCTTTCTGGGTACAGAAAATGTTCGACTGTTGCCCTGGCCAGTACATTCTCCAGGTCTCTCACCAACTGAAAACATCTGGTCAATGGTTGACCGAGCAACTCGCTCGTCACAATACGCCAGTCACTACTCTTGATGAACTGTGGTATCGTGTTGAAGCTGCATGGGCAGCTGTACCTGTACACGCCATCCAAGCTCTGTTTGACTCAATGCCCAGGCGTATCAAGGCCGTTATTACGGCCAGAAGTGGTTGTTCTGGGCACTGATTTCTCAGGATCTATGAACCCAAATTGTGTGAAAATGTGATCACATGTCAGTTCTAGTATAATATATTTGTCCAATGAATACCAGTGTATCATCTGCATTTCTTCTTGGTGTAGCACTTTTAATTGTCAGCAATGTAAAACCAAGCCATACTTAGCAAAGTCTACTATTCTTCTATACTGTTCAAGTGAAGAAAATAGCCTCTTGAGAAAATTTACTTTACGATCTTATTACCTACAGATTACAGAAAATCAGTAACCTTTCAACATGTGAGTTACGTAATTGAGAGAGCAGATTATAAAACAGCAGACGTTACACTAGCTGCGCGTAATATTAGCAACATGTGGTAACACTAATGGCATAGATGGAGCAAGGATCGGCGAACTTGTTTCAAAATAGCTATGCTACCGAATGCCACTCACACAACCCAGTCAGTAAGTTACCAGTGTACGCTTGATATTTATTTATTTTTCATATCATAAACGTCGGCAAAATATACAGCACAGTTCCCAGAGATACAGTTTTTAATAACAGACCGTTTCAATCCCACTTCCCGATAATCGTCGCTTTAGTTCGAGTTAGCGTTGTTTTTTAGCGATTCTAATAAAAATTATTCACTTCGGAAGCTGTCATACTGTAGTTGACGCCAGATGAAATCGGAAATGTAGTCATTGAAAGTAAAGTTTAGCTCCGAAACTTGACGAGAACATTAAAAACAGTAAACATATACAATCAAGAAGAGAGAAGATTTCGGCCTGGTTCAAAGATAGCGTACCATTTAAACTTGTTTCTGATTTGTTTATACTGTATGTGATGTGTAATAGTGTGAAGTGAAGACTGCAGCATAGATTTGTTTATATGGCTTTTTCATGCAGTTGAGATCGTTTCGCTCAAATGGATGAACGTGCCGACATAAAATTATTTGCTTTTGACGGTCACGTGTGGAAATTCATCCGTTGTTGGTGAAGATACCTGGTATGCGACTTTCAAACACACCGTCTGATCTGTACGGGAATACACATACTGGATGTGCGAGTACAGATCGTAGACGTATGGTTAACGACGTATGGAAGTTTGGGTCTAGCCGTGACTCGTGTACGGATAGCCAAATGGTTGCCAGCACAGTAGCTCAGCGTTCGATCAGAGGGTTAGCTATCCTCTGTAATAGAAAACTGAATGAATGGATCAACGAAGAACCTAAACGGGTGTCATCGGACATCCGCCCCGAACAAATTCAACGAACAATATACAACAAATTGAGATCAACAAAAAAGTAATTGGTAAGGCAACCGCTCCCGATAAGCGGGAAACCGGGTTCGAATCCCGGTCCAGCACAAATTTTCACTGTCATCCTTCTATTCCGCAGTTGATGGTAGTCATTATTCGCAATTGCCAATTGATGTGTTTCATAACAGCTGTCGTCGCCGCAGTGCATTGTCATCAGAATAACACACACTGCAATATCGTACTTTTCTACTTGTGTCTTACACAACAACAGCGCAGTATCCGCCATGCTGCTGACTGACGTCTTTGTTTACATCGGAGAATTATATCTATGGTCAAAGACATATTTTACGTACAGGTTCTGAAAGTACTATCATAGTCTAACACAACAGTCGCGACGCTCCTGCTCAATTATTTGGTACTCTGCGTCAGCAGTGCTCCAAGCAGCCAGCAAGCAACACTTCTGAATACGATATCAGATGAGTACGAGCAGTATCGTTTATATTGATTCGTAACATAGATTCTACAATGGAGAGCACATGCAGTGCCATAAAAATCGACAATAACCATAAGAGGAAACCACATTTGAGTTTATGTAGTTTCCTAAGGACATTGAGGGATGTGAAACGGTACACTATGGAACAGTTGACTGACGATTCTCTGATCTACAGATATCTATAGAAGAACATACATAGACTGTATGGTCTGCAGCGATTTTTCTGCTTCCCTTAACCGAATTTTTATGTTGTTCCCTAATTGCAACACCTCCTAAAGTATTCACGCTAATTCAGGTCATGGAAGCATGGTCTCTTCCGAATGCACTTCTCATCGAAGCGATCTGATAGTTGGAGTCCAAGGTTTTTGCTAATCATGCCTTTTGCGTTCCTGTGCTAACATTTCCGTAGAAACTTCTGTTCCCTAACACATGTATCTTCACAGCTAACCGGGAAGTGAAATACTAATTTTTATAGATTTAGTTTAAAACTGTTTTAATATGACGAAATATTTTATTAAAAATTCTCATCCTCTATTTCACCCCTTAGGGGCTGAATTTCCGCAAACTGTGAAACAGTCATGACCGAGAAGTCAGATACCAGGTTTCATATATGTAGCTTTAAAAATGCTTTCGTAGTTCTTTAATAACGATTTATTTTCAAAAAACTTTCAACAACATCGAGTATTTTATCCCCTTAGTGGTTGAATATCCAAAAATTCTGAAACACGTACTTCTTTATCTTTGTCAAAAAAATCAAACACCAATTTTCGTAGCCCTAGCTTCAAACTTGTCTTAATAGCGACATATTTAAAAAAAAAGTTTCGTCCCCCATTTAACCACCTTAGGAGTGGAATTTTCGAACCACTCCGTCTCAAACGATGACTACAATATAAGATCAACAACCTGTGAAAATTTCAAGTTTCTATCCTTAACGGCTTGGGATAGGCAGTAATGAGCCAGTGAATCAGTCTGGCGCTATTCCACCCTCATTTCCAGCCGGGAAGCCACATACCAATTTTCAAAGATATAACTTTAAAATTGCAGTAACAATGAACCACTTTCATGCAAAATGTCACCCTCTTTTTCACCCACTTAGGACTTGAATTTCTAAAAACAGTGAAATTCGTACTTTTTTTATTTCTAACAGAGAAGTCAAATATAAATTTTTATACTTTAGTAGTTCTTTGTTAATAATATATTTTCAAAAAAACCTTTCACCCACTATTTCACGCCCATAGGGGCTAAATTTCCAAAAATGCTGAAACACGTATTTCTTTATTTGTGACCGAGAAACCAAATACCAATTTTCGTTGATCTAACTTCAAAATTGTCTTAATAGCGGCATATTTTCGAAAATAATTCCATGTGTTATTTCAGCTTCTTAGGTATCTAATTTCATAAAATCTCTCCTTAAACGACGCCTACAGTGTAAGATCAACACCTTCCTTATATTCGAGTTCTGTCTTTAGTGGTTTGGTCTGGGGAATGAATGAGTGGGTCAGTCAGTCAGTCAGTCGGCACATTGCCGTTTAAGAACAAAAAAAAGTAATAAACAGGAGAAGACCTGATCTTTTGCAGAAAGACTTCGTATATCTACTCAACAATGTGAAGTTTTGTTCACTGAACTTCCAGCCAATTCAGTGAATCTAGAATGCGGGAAACTTGTATGGAATGCAATACCTACATTATGTAAGGTACCAAGTAAGCTACCACAACTATGACTGAAGGAAAAGCTAGGCAGACTAGGCAATAAAACGTCAAAAGTAATAAGACAGTTTCCCAAGAAAGAAGAAGCCATTTCTACTATTTTTATTAAATTAGAGCCACAAACGGCAAGAATCTTCAACACATCTTTGCAGCAAAAATAATGAGATTAACAAAAATATTCCTCCACTGGAAAGGCGAGTGAAGTGCAATAATATGCGAATCATTAGACTCCACAGAAAATTGTTAGATGTCGACGAAAGTGCTATCATAATAAGAACAGACAGCTACAAAAATATATGTTTCTCATGCATGAAACGGGAGTTTATTTTATCTTGATTTCAGCGGTGTAAGCCGCAATTATTCACGTATTAAAAAGTATTTCTTCATGAATAAGTTGTAGCTTTTGTCACTGAGTCGGAAGCGTTAGGCTGTTTCTACACTTGTTTCACGATAATTCACATCTCTCGATAGTTTACTAACGCTTCGAACGCAGAACAATAGTAACTATTTCGTTTATTATGCAGACAAATAGTTAATTATGGAGACAAATAATTAAAAACCAATGTTAAGTCTTACGGCTGCTTCCTCGCCGCTAGGGGCAGCAGTGTCGTTTCATCTGTCAGACGGTAAGGTAGGGGGCCCTAATTTCGGCACCTTAGTGGGTTAGGACCTGTATAAGCCCTCCAAAGTTATAGAACAGGCTACTAATTGGTATATGTATTCGTGAATTTATTCTCCATTTGTAGGCAAATTACAATGAAATTCTTATAACATATTAAAGATGTATTTAATACAGACGTTAGCATGGCAGAAACAGATATACAATAAGTGTTCGCAATTTCGTCCTCCATAAAGTTCTCAAAAATACAATTGATTTAAATTTATTTTTCTATTATAACTTTGGCAAACACTTCCACTATTATAAACCATTTGAAGGCCTCAATGAACAAAATTTTTCAACTTATTTTCAGCCTTCTAAATATGTGTCACATATGAATTTGTGTGTATGGGTAAATGAAAGTAAAAAACCAAGCATTTTAAGTAACGAATCCATTTTTCTAAGCTTTGCTTTTTCAGTAGGAAAAAGTAAAATAATCCTGTAAATAACTGTGCGGCTGGTCGTGGTGGAGGTTCAAGTCCTCCCTCGGGCATGGGTGTGTATGTTTGTCCTTAGGATAATTTAGGTTAAGTAGTGTGTAAGCTTAGGGACTGATGATCTTAGCAGTAAAGTCCCATAATATTTCACACACCTTAAAAAAACGCTGTAAATACCAAGTAAAATGAATTTTTAACACCGGTTCCAAATTTCGTTCCCTGGACGAAAACAGAAATTGCAAGGGGGACGAAAATCCCAGGGATTTACTAATAGCCGCTTCAACAACATAGGGCAACTTGCTGAAAATAGCTATTATATAGCAGAAACTACAGCACGCGACGAAATAAAACCCGATATTTGAACACAAACCAGTAATCACATTAGGAACAGCAGGCAGTTAATATGACTGCTGGATTAAATTACTTCAGCGTAAAAATATGAATTTCTTCGTAAGGTGAACGTGCTGCACACAACAGCCACAACAAAACTATGAACTAAGGTCACGCATGCACGCACAGTTAAACATTTCTTACCAACAGCGGGAACCGTAAATTCCTACGGGGACGAAAGTAGGAGCAGGTACGATATTTGGGCACGTTATCTTAATAAGTATTTTACGAATAATATTGCACCGGCCTTGCCGCAGTGGATACACCGGTTCCCGTGAGATCACTGACGTTAAGCGCTGATGGGCGTGGCCGGCACTTGGATGGGTGACCATCCAGCCACCATGCGCTGTTGCCATTTTTAGGAGTGCACTCAGCCTTGTGATGCCAATTGAGGAGATACACGACCTAATAGTAGCGGCTTCGGTCAAGAATACCATCATGACGACTGGGAGAGCGGTGTGCTGACCCCACACCCCTCCTATCCGCATCTTCCTCTGAGGATGACACGGCGGTCGGATGGTCCCGGTAGGCCACTAGTGGCCTGAAGATGGAGTGTTTTTTTTTTTACAAGTAATGTAGTACATTATATAAAAAATAATTAACATTATATAACTAACTCACAGTTGGAGTGAAATTTACAAACAATAAAACCAGAACTTTTTCAGTGTACAATTACTACGTACACTGAACGGACTCGTATTGGATTACGTGTTTTCAGAGCTGTACTTACTGTGCGACTGTGTAAGTAAATTATGGAAATCTTTCAGAAAACTTTTTGTTGGGTCATTTAGTTCCAACTTGCTTATGACCAGAAAACTTGTCGTTCATTGCGACTCATAAGGAAATTTGTTGTTCCCAGGGAGGAGGCGGTGACGGGGAACAAGGAGCACCAGAGTCGCAGGAAGGCAACGAGGTGGCCGCTGGGGGCGAACCGCAGGGTCAGCCGCAGCCGCAGCCGCAACCCGACACTCAGCCCGGAGCCGCGGAGGACGCAGAGGCGCAGCCGGGGCAGGACAGCTCCACCGCCGTCGGACACCCGCAAGGTGCGTCTAGCGGGACTGGAGGCGAGCTTCTTCCAGCGCCAAAAAAAAAAAAAAAAAACGGTGTCTCCCACGTGACTTTGTTTTGCGCGATCCGAAGTACACTGAGGCGTCTAAAGTCACGAAATCAAGAAATTAATTGTTGGTAAGGCGGGTACCAGGTTGAGATTCATTGGGAGAGTCCTTAGAAAATGTAGTCCATCAACAGAGGAGGTGGCTTACAAAACATTCGTTCGACCTATACTTGAGTATTGCTCATCAGTGTGGGATCCGTACTTGGTCGGGTTGACGGAGGAGATAGAGAAGATCCAAAGAAGAGCGGCACGTTTCGTCACGGGGTTATTTGGTACGCGTGATGGCGTTACGGAGATGTTTAGCAAACTCCAGTGGCAGACTCTGCAAGAGAGGCGCTCTGCATCGCGGTGTAGCTTGCTCGCCAGGTTTCGAGAGGGTGCGTTTCTGGACGAGGTATCGAATATATTGCTTCCCCCTACTTATAACTCCCGAGGAGATCACGAATGTAAAATTAGAGAGAGTCGAGCGCGTACGGAGGCTTTCCGGCAGTCGTTCTTCCCGCGAACCATACGCGACTGGAACCAGGCAGGGAGGTAATGACAGTGGCACGTAAAGTGCCTTCCGCCACACACCGTTGGGTGGCTTGCGGAGTATAAATGTAGATGTAGAAAGTCATGGGATAGCGATATGCTCATATACAGATGGCGGTAGTATCGCGTACATAAGCAATAATAGGGCAGTGTATTGGCGAAGCTGACATTTCCACTCAGGTGATTCAAGTGAAAAGGTTTTCGACGTATTGTGGTCACACATCTGGAACTACCTGACCGAACGCGAAATGGTAGTTCGAGCTAGACTCATGAGACATTCCACTTTGGAAATCGTTAGGGAATTCAATATTTCGAGATCCACAGTGTCAAGAGTGTGCGCGAGAATATCAAATACGCGGCATTCTCTCTCAAAACGGATAACGCAGTGGTCGACGGCCTTCACTTAATGACCGGTAACAGGGACGCTCCCAGTGCTAACACACAAGCAGCACTGCGTGAAATAACTGCAGAAATCGATGTAGGATGTACGGCAAACGTATCTGTAAGGACAGTGCGGCGAAATTTGGCGTTAATGGGTTACAGCAGCAGACGACAGAAGCGAGTGTCTTTGCTAACATCAAGACATCGCCTGCAGCGCATCTCCTGGGCTCGTGACCATATCGGGATCTGATCAGATGAATCCAGATTTCAGTTTGTAAGAGCTGGTGGCAAGCTTCGACTGTGGCGCAGAACCCACGAAATCATGGACTCAAGTTGTCAACAAGAGAATGTACAAGCTGGTGGTGGCTCCATAATGCTTTACGCTGTGTTTACATGGAACGAATTGGGTCCTTTCAAAGAAATGGTCAGATGTGTGTGAAATCTTATGGGACTTAACTGCTGAGGTAATCAGTCCCTAAGCTTACACACTACTTAACCTAAATTATCCTAAGGACAAACACACACACCCATGCCCGAGGGAGGACTCGAACCTCCGCCGGGACCAGCCGCACAGTCCATGACTGCAGCGCCTTAGACCGCTCGGCTAATCCCGCGCGGCGAATTGGGTCCTTTAATACAGTTGAACCGATCATCGACGGGAAATGGTTTTGTTCCGCTACTTAGACACCATATGCAGCCAAACAACGATGATATTATTATGGACGACAATGAGCTATGTCGTCACTATGACACAGCAGTTCGCAATTGGTTTGAGGAACATTCTGGACAATTCGAGTGAATGATTTGGCCACCCAGATCGCCCGACATGAACCTTATCGAACATTTTATGGGACATAACCGACAGGTCAGTTCATGCACAAAATCCTCCACCTGCAAGCCTTATATATGGCTGTAGAGGCTCATTATTTCTGCACGGGATTTACAACGATTTGTTGAATCCAATACCACGTCGAGTTGCGGCACTACGCCGGACAAAAGGAGGTCCGACACTAAATTAGCACGTATCCCACGACATTTGTCATCTCAGTGTAACGTTTTATTGGAACGTAGCCAGCACTTAGAATATACCAGTCTTGTGAAACACAACTGGCACTTCATTCCCTCCGCCCGGGACTGGGTGTTTGTGTTGTCCTCATCATCTTACGCGAAGGGCTGAGAATGGAAATGGAAAGTTTTGGAACTTGTACGGGCGCTGTTGACCAAGATGTTGAGCGCCTCACAAACCAACATCATCATCTTCTTTATTCCCATAATGTGATGAATTTTACTGAATGGTTTCAAATTGAGTCCATATTTCTATATTTCCAGAAAGCTTTTGACATCGTTCCTCATAAGCGACTGCTAATCAAATTGCGTGCGTATGGAATATCGTCTCAGCTGTGCGGTTGGATTCGAAATTTCCTGTCAGATGGGTCACAGTTCGTAGTAACTCAGAGGAAGTCATCGACTGAAGCGGAAATTAAACCTGTCGTTCCCCAAGGAAGGGTTTGTAGGCCCTTTGGTGTGCTTAATGTATATAAATGATTTAGGAGACCATCTGAGAAGCCCTCTCAGATTGTTTTGATAATGATGTGTTTTACCATTTAGTAAAGTCTTGAGAAGATCAAAATTAATAATTATATGATTTGCGTAGGGTATGTACACTAATGCGCCAAAAAAAAAAAAAAAAAACTGGTGTAGGCATGGGTATTCAAATACAGAGAAATGTAAACAGGCAGAATACGGCGCTGGGGTCAGCAACGTCTATATAAGATAAATGTCTGGGGCTGCTGTTAGATCGGTTAATGCTCCAAAAGAGGCAGATTATCAAGATTTAAGTGAGTTGCAAATTGGTTCAAATGGCTCTGAGCACTATGGGACTTAACATCTGAGGTCATCAGTCCCCTAAAAGTTAGAACTACCTAAACCTAACTAACCTTAGGACATCACACACATCCATACCCGAGGCAGGATTCGAACCTGCGACCGTAGCAGTCGCGAGGTTCCGGACTGCAGCGCCTAGAGCCGCTCGGCCACCCGGGCTGGCTACGTGGGTTTCAGCATGGTATTATAGTCGACGCACGAGCGATGGGGCACAGCATCTCCGAGGTAGCGGTGGAGGCTCTCTAATGGTGTGGGGCGTGTGCAGTTGGAGTGACATGGGATCCCTGATACATCTAGATACGACTCTGACAGGCGACACGTACGTAAGCATCCTGTCTGATCACCTGAGTCCATTCATGTCCATTGTGCATTCCGACGGATTGGGCAATTCCAGCAGGACAATGAGACACCTTACATGTTCGTAATTGCTACAGAGTGGCTCCAGGAACACTCTTCTGCGTTTAAACTCTTCCGCTAGCCATCAGACTTCCCAGACAGGAACATTATTGAGCATATCTGAGATGCCTTGTAACATGCTGTTCAGAAGAGTTTTCCACCCCCTCGTACTCTTGCGGATTTATGGACAGCCCTGCAGGATTAATGGTGTCAGTTCCCCCCAGAACTTCATCAGAATTAGTTGAGTCCATGCCACGTCGTGTTGCGGCATTTGTGCGTGCTCGCGGGGGCCCTACACGGTATTAGGCAGGTGATTGAGATCCTTTAGCTCCTTAGTGTGTGTTGTGCGAAAAGTGGCGATTAGGCCTGGACAGTAAAAAGTGTGTGTTTCACATCAAAGACTGCATTTTATAGACGGAACATATAGAAGGTGTAACAATTTATTAAACCGCTTGTCACCACTACACATGCTCGTCTTCTTCTGGAGTGCAGTATGGGATACTTAACGCATAATACTGAGGCAAAACATCGAAAAAGTCCAAGAACGGCAGCTCGTTTTGTGTTACTACGATATACGGGCGAGAGTGTCACGGATATGACAAGCAACTTGGTGTATTAGCCATTAAAAGAAAGACACTAGTTACAGCGAGATCTTTCCACGAAATTACGATCACCAATTTTCTCCTCCGAATGCCAAACTACAATATTTTGTTGACTTCCTCTCACATAGTAAGAATTAAATATCATGATAAAATGAGAGAAAACAGAGCTCGCTCGGAAAGATTTAAGCGTTCATTTTTCCCATGTGCCATGCGAGAGTGCAAAAGGAGGGAAATAGTCTGAAATTGATTCTATGAATCCTCTGCCAAACACTTAATGTGAGCTACAGAGTAATTATATAGATGTGGAGGTAAAAAGTGGTCGCTTCATTTTACAGACGTAGCTGCTCCGATTCTTCGTGGCAGAAGTTTTCATCACCAACAAGCAAAAGGATGGGAGGTGAAAGCGAACATCTCCCAGTCACCAAATGGGACACTGGTGGCATAGTTTACATCCCAAAACCTTTGATGATGATGATGTTTGGTTTGTGGGGCGCTCAATTGCCCGGTTATCAGCGCCTGTACAAATTCTCAACCTTTGCTTAGTCCAATTTTGCCATTTTCACGAATGATGATGAAATGATGAGGACAACACAAACATCCAGTCATCTCGAGGGGGGTGAAGATCCCTGATCCCGCCGGGAATCGGACCCAAAACCTTTCTGTCATTTCATGGAAGGAGGGAGGGTGTATAACTCTACAGTGTGAAGAACAACAACTTGATACTGTCAGAACTGGGTAGAGGACGTCGAATTCAACACATCTGCCCAATTATCGTGCGTCGGAAAGGTACCAGACGCGAAACGTCAGCCAATCAACGGTGAACTCAAGGAAATCAACACTCATGTAGAGCTGATCGCAAGAATTTTGGATGCCGCGACAATCATTCACAACGTGCCAGGAATTTTCGAGAGGGTGTAACAACCATTTTTCTTCGACTACATTAACTTCCACAGCTGTTGGAGGCAATAAATTGAAGCACATCCTGTAAAAAATGATTTTTGTTCCTTACCTTGCTCTGGGCTTCTTATTACGTTATTATTCTCTCCTCTGTATTGCTGAATCTTTACATCAAACAGCGTTATTAATACCGATGGGAAAAAACGATCATTTAAAATTGATATCGGCATTTCACTTCCGAATAACGGGTATTTTTTCTCGGTTATAACAGGTATTTTTATTTTTTTCTATTAACCGGGTAAAATACCGAAATATCAGTTAGCCGTAGCAGCAATGCTAAAGTTTTCGTTTTTAAATAAACTTTTAATGAAATAGTATTTTTATACGTAAAATTTGCATTGCTTTGAAATATTGAGTTATTACAGAAAATGAGGAAAATCGATCAGTGTTGTTTTAATAACAATGCCGATAGAAACAGGCAACAAACACGTGGCATAAGAATTGGTACAGCCCTGTTGAGACCATAATGTTCCTGTCACCATGAGGCATGACCTATTACAGTAGATAGTACGCGTGTAATTGCAGTGTGCAAGACTTTCCCCATTTGTTCTGTTTGGTAGTTTCTTACTATCATCGTCGGACATCAGTTGTGTTTCAGAATGGCACCATCGCTAGTCTAGAAATATTTTACAGAGCGCGGTATGAATGAAGTGCAATGCTCCATTCGCTTTAAAAGGTTAAAAACAGGAGAGCCACAACAAACTTACAAATTAATATAAAAAGAAAACTTAAAACTTGATAATTCATTCATGGTTTACAACAAAAATAGAAAGCGGCTGATTTGCTACGTGTGTATATAAAACATGCCTTTATGTGCTTTATGGCAGCCATGCACTTCCGGACACATGTTCATAGGACCTTTTTTCCACTATTTCCTATCAGGAATCCGTCCCAACAGTTTCTTTTTCATTGACGTTGATCCTGTATATTCGATACCTCTAAATTTGATGCAGTATACCCGAAACATAAATCCAATGACAAGATATTCTTCAGACGAAAGAAAACTCGCTATCAGTAATAAAAATATAGGTGGAGAGAACACAGCACCTCCTACAACAACAGAACATACATTTGTATGTATACAGTGGACAGAAAAATTATATTTGACAGTCGGTAGCATATCTTAATCAAGTGGAATAACTTGAAGAAACAACTAGCATATTTGTTTACCACTGAAAAATAGGAAAGCATGCGAAACAGAATGTACTGCACACGTAAGCGATACCAATTCTGCATTCGTATCCTGATATAGTGCAAAGGAACT
This sequence comes from Schistocerca serialis cubense, assembly GCF_023864345.2. Taxonomy (NCBI): domain Eukaryota; kingdom Metazoa; phylum Arthropoda; class Insecta; order Orthoptera; family Acrididae; genus Schistocerca; species Schistocerca serialis. Next base: position 478,428,137 of record NC_064639.1, on the reverse strand, counting down.
GCGACCCTATGGTTCAATACACCACGAAAAGCGACAAAAATTCTTTTCATTAAATATTATACAACCAGAAATCACTAAGCAAAATACTCCAGTGAAGTTTTATGTAACGAATAAAAACATTTTATAAAGATGTACTGGTACATGCGCTGGCCTACAGCCACGTGGTTAAAAAAATTGCGTAATTAAATAGGAATGTATATGAAACACATAAACAAAACACCTCTACGCTACCTTAAAAGTAACTGCCACTCACAACTGTTTATGGAGAAGATACACCAGCTCCTCACACGGGAGCAAAGTGTTAACCTGTGCAGACTAGCTGCACCTGCGTCAACCATCGATGCCGCCCAAGATGAAGTCCCTTTGACAGTTCGCGAAGCCACTCGCTCCTCCTGCAGTTCCCGCCTCGCGTGATTTTACCGTTGCCTTGCTATTGCCAACTTGGCAGAAAAGGCAGATTCGTAAACATCTCTGCTCAATGATTTGTGTACGCAACCACAGTATTAAAGATAATCCAACGCAGTATCGTTTGAAAGTTGGCGGGATTACTACAAGTTTTTAAGAGGACATTTCAACTACTGTTAGCACACTGATATTACGAAAGAAATACGGAACATGCCTTCAATTGTAGTACATGTTAGTCATTTCTCCAGTTATGTGTATGTCCTTCGCCTTCAGCATCTGGGGGTAGCTTGCCGTGGTTCGACTTGTGAGACCCGTCGGCATGTCATGTTGGAACACAGTTTGCTTTGTCCATGACGATGATGATGATGATGTTTGGTTTTGTGGTGCTCTCAACTGCGCGGTCGTCAGCGTCCGTGCACATTCCCAATTCGTATACAGTCCAATCTAGCCAATTTCATGAATGATGATGGAATGATGAGGACAACACAAACACTCAGTCCCCGGGCAGAGAAAAATCCCCAACCCTTTGTCGAGTTATACAGACACGCATCAAGGCCATATACGGGGACTGTAACTGTAACACTGGCAGCGATTAGTTTAGAACTTTTAGAAGAGAGATACATGTTTCAAAGTTTTACTGTCCTTCATAGTAGTAAGCATCAGTGTGTATAACAAAGGGTTCTAGTGTGGGGCACTTTTAGGATATCCTTAAGCAGCGCCAGTCGTCTCGAGTGGATCGGTCTACTACCCTAGGAATCTCTGTAACAATTCCGAAGGGAATGCCATAAAGTGCTTCCTTCAATTTGGGAGTCAAGCTGAAGTCACAAGCTCATAAGTCTGCGAAGTGTGGTGGGTGATGCAGCACTACCCAGCACCATCGATCGAACAAAACAGCTGCAACTTGCGCAGTATACGCCCGAGCATTGTCCTGCAAAATGATTGGTGGGTCTTACAGAAAGTGTCTGCGATTCTTGCTCTAAGCTGATTATTCCTGGAACACAGCCCGCAACTAACTAAGAGAAAAAAACGGCGACAGTTTCTGCATGACCCGCCCATCATTTTGCAGGAGAATGCCCGGGTGCACAAGGCGCAAGTTGTGACTGATTCGTTCCGTCGGAGATGGGAAGTGCTGTGCCACCCACCACACTCCCCGAACTTACGCTCTTGTGACTTCAACTTGATTACACAGATGAAGGAAGCACGTCATGGTATTCGCTTCAGAATCTTTGAACAATAGGCCCCTCCACTCGAACTATCAACACAACTGACGCTTCTAAGGTTATTCTATGACTTTCAGACCGCTGGTAAGCTGTTATACGCTACTGGCCATTAAAATCGCTACACCAAGAAGAAATGCAGATTATAAACGGGTATTCATTGGATAAATATATAATACTAGAACTGACATCTGATTACATTTTCACGCAATTTGGGTGCATAGATGCTGAGAAATCAGTACCCAGAAAAACAGCCTCTGGTAATAACGGCCTTGATACGCCTGGGCTTTGAGTCAAACAGAGCTTGGGTGGCTTGTACAGGTACAGCTGTCAATGCACCTTCAACATGATACCACAGTTTATCAAGACTAGTGACTGGCGTATTGTAACGAGCCAGTTGCTCGGGCACCATTGAGCAGGCGTTTTCAATTTATGAGAGATCTGGAGAATGTGCTGTCCAGGGCAGCAGTCGAACATTTTCTGTAACCAGAAAAGCCCGTACAGGACCTGCAACTTGCGGTCGTGCATTATCCTGCTGAAATGTAGGGTTTCGCAGGGATCGAATGAAGGTTGGAGCCACGGGTCGTAACACATCTGAAATGTAACGTCTACCGTTCAAAGTGCCGTCAATGCGAACAAGAGGTGACCGAGACGCGTAACCAATGGCACCCCATACCATTACGCCTGGTGATACGCCAGTATGACGATGACGAATACACGCTACCAATGAGCGTTCACCGCGATGTCGCCAAACATGGATGCGACCATCATGATACTGCAAACAGAACCTGGATTCATTCGAAAAAATGACGTTTTGCCATTCGTGCATCCAGGTTCGTCGTTGAGTACACCATGGCAGGCGCTCCTGTCTGTGATGCAGCGTCAAGGGTAAGCGCAGCCATGGTCTCCGAACTGATAGCCCATGCTGCTGCATACGTCGTCGAACTGTTCGTGCAGATCGTTGTTGTCTTGCAAACGTCCCCATGTGTTGACTCAGGGATAGAGACGTGGCTCCACGATCCGTTACAGCCATGCGGATAAGAGGCCTGTCATCTCGACTGTTAGTGATACGAGACCGTTGGGATCCAGCACGGCGTTTCGTATTACCTCCTGAACCCATCCATTCCATATTCTGCTAACAGTCATTGGATCTCGACCAACGCGAGCAGCAATGTCGCGATACGATAAACCGCAATCGCGATAGGCTACAATCCGACCTTTATCAAAGTCGGAAACGTGATGGTACGCATTTCTCCTCCTTACACGAGGCATCACAACAACGTTTCGCCAGACAACGTCGGTGAGCTGCTGTTTGTGTATGAGAAATCAGTTGGAATCTTTCATCATGTCAGCATGTTCTTGGTGTCACCACCGGCGTCAACCTTGTGTGAATGCTCTGAAAATCTATTCATTTGCATATCACAGCATCTTCCTCCTGTCGGTTAAATTTCGCACCTGTTGCACGTCATCTTCGTGGTGTAGCAATTTTAATGGCCAGTAGTGTATGAAACATGTATCTATTTTGTATAAGTTGTAAATAAATATTATTAAAGTTCTAAGCCTCGTACATGAGATATGTAGACATAAGACACGACATATATTTCACGACGAAGACAACCAATGTCTTCCAAGGAAGACAACGTTTGTGAGGCGCAGATACCCATTCTACAGGTCTGTCAGCCAACAGTGTCATGCTGTATCACTTTGTTCTTATTTTTAAAGACGTACATCTGAACACTATTTCAGTGTAGTTATTTATCATTTAATACTGCGATGTTACTAACGAGTGTGCAAGAAGAACTCTTGTTTTGCTTGTAAATGACAGAGCGAACTGGGGATGTCAGGTAGGGCAGAGACAACCTGATGAGTGTTTTCCGCATGTGACAGTTGGTACGCGTGTCTGCAGGTGAGGGCTCGGCGGACTGCCCGTCTGAGGGCTTCCACGCCGTGCCTGGCGACTGCACCAAGTTCGTGCGCTGCGTGCAGGGCGACGGCCGCAGCCTGTTGCGCTACGAGTTCTCCTGCGGCCCCGGCACCGTCTGGGACCCCGACGCCGGCGTCTGCAACCACGCCTGGGCCGTCGCCAGGAGCGAGTGCCGCGCTGCAGGTACTGACCCAACACTAGAGGCCCCTGTCCCGCAAAGAAGCAGCTGTTTCTCTGAGGAAAGGCGAATCATTTTAGCCTCGAATACGCTCTTTGAAATCTGATACTATCACAGTTAAACTACAGGGAACGAGGCGATATTGCAACAGTGCACAAACTACACTGATATAGGACTCAAAGGACGCGAATGCCAGGCAGTAGTTGAGAAGGGAACGAGACAGCATTCTAGCCTTTACCCTGTGGTGTTCAATTTGTACATAAAGCCAGCAGTGAAGGAAACCAAGGAGAAATTTAGAAAAGGTGTTAAGGGCCAAGAGAGAGAAAGGAAAACTTTTAAGATTTGACGATTATGACGTAATTCTGCCAGAGACATCAAACAACTTGGAAGACCATTTGAACAAAGTGGATCATTGAACAGAAGTAAATCAAGGGGGAATGAGATGTAGTCGTATTATATCATGTGACTATGACATTTGTACTGTGTCTTCCTTTTTCTTGCCATAGTAGTAGTACGGCGGTGAAATTTTATACAGGGTCCTTCATTGGTAGTGACTAGGCCAAATATCTCATGAAATAAGCGTCAAACGAAATTACTACAAAGAACGAAACTTGTCTAGCTTCAAGGGGGAAACCAGACGGCACTATGGTTGGCCCTCTAGATGGCGCTGCCATAGGTAAAACGGATACCAACTGCCTTTTTTTAAAAATAGGAACCCCATTTTTATCACATATTCGTGTAGTACGTAAAGAAATATGAATGTTTTAGTTGGACCACTTTTTACGCTTTGTGGTAGATGGCGCTGTAATAGTCACAAACATATGGCTCACAATTTTATACGAACAGTTCGTAACAGGTAGGTTTTATAAATTAAAATACAGAACGTAGGTACGTTTGAACATTTTATTTCGGTTGTTCCAATGTGATACGTGTACCTTTGTGAACTTATCATTTCCGAGAACGCATGCTGTTACAGCGTGATTACCTGTAAATATCAAATTAATGCAGTAAATGATCAAAATGATGTCCGTCAACCTCAATGCATTTGGCAACACGTGTGACGACATTCCTCTGAACAGCGAATAGTTTGCCTTCGGTAATGTTCGCAAATGCATTGACAATGCGCTGACCCATGTTGTCAGCCGTTGTCAGTGGATCACGATAGCAAATATCCTTCAACTTTCCCCACAGAAAGAAATCGGGGGACGTCAGATCCGGTGTACGTGCGGGCCATGGTATGGTGCTTCGACGACCAATCCACCTGTCATGAAATACGCTATTCAATACCGCTTCAACCGCACGCGAGCTATGTGCCGGACATCCATCATGTTGGAAGTACATTGCCATTCCGTCATGCAGTGAAACATCTTGTAGTAACATCGGTATAACATTACGTACGAAATCAGCATACATTGCACCATTTAGATTGTCGTCGATAAAATGGGGCCCAATTATCCTTCCTCCCTTAATGCCGCACCATACATTAACCCGCCAAGGTCGCTGATGTTCCACTTGTCGCAGCCATCGTGGATTTTCCGTTGCCCAATAGTGCATATTATGCCAGTTTACGTTGCCACTGTTGGTGAATGACGTTTCGTCGCTAAATAGAACGCGTGCAAAAAATCTGTCATCGTCCCGTAATTTCTCTTGTGCCCAGTGGCAGAACTGTACACGACGTTCAAAGTCGTCGCCATGCAATTCCTGGTGCATAATAGTATGGTATGAGTGCAATCGATGTTGATGTAGCATTCTCAACACCGACGTTTTTGAGATTCCCGATTCTCGCTCAATTTGTCTGCTAGTGAAGTGCGGATTAGCCGCGACAGCAGCTAAAACACTTACTTGGGCATCATCATTTGCTGCAGGTCGTGGTTGACGTTTCAGATGTGGCTGAACACTTCCTGTTTCCTTAAATAACGTAACTATCCGGCGAACGGTCCGGACACTTGGATGATGTCGTCCAGGATACCGCGCAGCATACATAGCACACGCCCGTTGGGCATTTTGATCACAACAGCCATACATCAATACGATATCAACCTTTGCGCTATTGGTAAACGGTCCATTTTAACACGGGTACTGTATCACGAAGCAAATACCGTCCGCACTGGCGGAATGTTACGTGATACCACGTACTTATACGTTTGTGAGTATTACTGTGCCATCTATCACAAAGCGAAAAAAGTGGTCCAACTAAAACATTCGTAATTCTTTTTTACGCACTACACGAATATGTATTAAAAAATGGGAGTTCATATTTTAAAAAACGCATATGATATCCGTTTGACCTATTGCAGCGTCATCTAGCGGGCCAACCGTAGCGCCATCTGGTTTCTCCCTTCAAGCTAGACGAGTTTCGTTCTTTGTAGTTTTTTCGTTTGATGCTTATTTCGTGAGATATTTGGTCCGGACACTATCAATGGACCACCCTGTACATGAAGTTCTTGCTCTCTTGCTGAAGATGACAAGTTAGCTATGGTATTTTTGGGCACTCTGGTGGCCTTGTAGTTGGTGGAGAGCTGCGACTCAAGTACACACATAAATTTAGACAACATTGTCTATGGAGTACAGCGACCTGGTGCTTTAGTTAGGTTAAAACCACACTGTCCAAGTGCACGATCGTGGTATCACGAGAAAACCGAGAAGCCGCCAACACAAGCCACAGGGGGCCAAAAATTCTGAAGATAGATTTAACATAAGCCGAAACTGATAAATAAACAAATATTATTTCGATCTCGACTGTTGGTTTTAACTTAAACAAGTAGACACAGCCTGCTTCATCGTCACTTTTCACTTTGAGTCTAGCGTAAAAGAAGATGCTTTAAAATGCGTGTGATTCATACAAATATTCGCCATGCACGGCGCTACATAACAAGCTGTATCGATGATAATTCAAGCCTACGCTAAAATGTAGCACTTTATTTATTTCTAGTTGGTTTAGTAAGGTCCTGAATTGAGTTATATCCCTTGCATATCTAGCAAGAAGCAAACTAATGATCGTATGAAATGTAATAATGTTCGTTCCGTCTAGCTTGATTGACGGAGAAATCAGACATTATAACTGTTATTCTCTTCGGAAATCACTTAAACGGTTGACTACCGGCTAGCGTAAAGTTCACTACGTTAAAATGTCAGAAAGCAAATATCAAGTATTATCATTATAGAGTTGTTCATTATCCATATTCTTTATCTGTTAATAACTTCAGTTGCTCTCACTATCTCCGAAAATAAGTTTTTTTAACTGATTTATCAGACTTGGGAAAAATGGTGATCTCTGGATTCTATGCCGTCCATACGGTGAATTCGCTTTTAGGCACAATTTTATGATAGTGATATGATGTTTCAACTTCCAAATCACAATTCTACATCATATCTAAGCGAGTAGTGCTAACGGACAATTTTCTTACAGAACAGATCTGAATACACAGATAAAACAAGCTATGGCGTTGAGCTTTAATTTCTTATGGTACGTTTACTCTTCGTTACCATCCTTCTCCTTTTACACATTTTTATTTAAATATTATTCAAGTATCTTTCCGAAACGTTTTTTAGAAGAAGGGATGAACTGAAAGTAACATCTAGTAAACTAAGAAACTTCCTGGCAGATTAAAACTGTGTGCCCGACCGAGACTCGAACTCGGGACGTTTGCCTTTCGCGGGCAAGTGCTCTACCAACTGAGCTACCGAAGCACGACTCACGCCCGGTACTCACAGCTTTACTTCTGCCAGTACCTCGTCTCCTACCTTCCAAACTTTACAGAAGCTCTCCTGCGAACCTTGCAGAATTAGCACTCCTGAAAGAAAGGATATTGCGGAGACATGGCTTAGCCACAGCCTGGGGGATGTTTCCAGAATGAGATTTTCACTCTGCAGCGGAGTGTGCGCTGATATCAGCGTCGATCTCTTGTAGAATTTTAGAACATATTTTTTGCTCACGTATCATGTCATTTCTGGAAACCCAGAATCTAGTATGTAGGAATCAACATGGATTCCGGAAACAGCGATCGTGTGAGACCCAACTCGCCTTATTTGTTCATGAGACCCAGAAAATATTAGATACAGGCTCCCAGGTAGATGCTATTTTTCTTGACTTCCGGAAGGCGTTCGATACAGTTCCGCACTGTCGCCTGATAAACAAAGTAAGAGCCTACGGAATATCAGACCAGCTGTGTGGCTGGATTGAAGAGTTTTTAGCAAACAGAACACAGCATGTTGTTATCAATGGAGAGACGTCTACAGACGTTAAAGTAACCTCTGGCGTGCCACAGGGGAGTGTTATGGGACCATTGCTTTTCACGATATATATAAATGACTTAGTAGATAGTGTCGGAAGTTCCATGCGGCTTTTCGCGGATGATGCTGTAGTATACAGAGAAGTTGCTGCATTAGAAAATTGTAGCGAAATACAGGAAGATCTGCAGCGGATAGGCACTTGGTGCAGGGAGTGGCAACTGACCCTTAACATAGACAAATGTAATGTATTGCGAATACATAGAAAGAAGGATCCTTTATTGTATGATTATATGATAGCGGAACAAACACTGGTAGCAGTTACTTCTGTAAAATATCTGGGAGTATGCGTACGGAACGATTTGAAGTGGAATGATCATATAAAATTAATTGTTGGTAAGGCGGGTACCAGGTTGAGATTCATTGGGAGAGTGCTTAGAAAATGTAGTCCATCAACAAAGGAGGTGGCTTACAAAACACTCGTTCGACCTATACTTGAGTATTGCTCATCAGTGTGGGATCCGTACCAGGTCGGGTTGACGGAGGAGATAGAAAAGATCCAAAGAAGAGCGGCGCGTTTCGTCACCGGGTTATTTGGTAACCGTGATAGCGTTACGGAGATGTTTAATAAACTCAAGTGGCAGACTCTGCAAGAGAGGCGCTCTGCATCGCGGTGTAGCTTGCTGTCCAGGTTTCGAGAGGGTGCGTTTCTGGATGAGGTATCGAATATATTGCTTCCCCCTACTTATACCTCCCGAGGAGATCACGAATGTAAAATTAGAGAGATTAGAGCGCGCACGAAGGCTTTCAGACAGTCGTTCTTCCCGCGAACCATACGCGAGTGGAACAGGAAAGGGAGGTAATGACAGTGGCACGTAAAGTGCCCTCCGCCACACACCGTTGGGTGGCTTGCGGAGTATCAATGTAGATGTAGATGTAGATGTAGTACTACAGTAGAATACGGAAGATTAAATAGGTAGTTATGATAACTAATAAAATGATACTCAATCGATTCGGAGAGAAAATAAATCTAGGGCACAATTTGAATAAAAGAAGGCGTAGGTTGGCAAGACACGTCCTGAAACATCACGAGTAATTTGGTAACTCAGGGAAATTCGTATGGGGGGAGCGGGTTAGAAATTGTAGAAGGAGACCAAAATCTGGCTTCAGTAAATACGTTCAAGTGGATGTAGGCTGCGGCAGTTACTAGAAAGATTTGCACAGTACAGACTGTCGCTTAAATCTGCATCAAACCAGTCTTCATCGGAAGACCATTAAAGCATCAACAATCTGGTTGATGAGAATGACATATTTGAATTCTATTTGCTTGAGTCTTCAAATACCATTTTAGGGCACATGAACTTCTTTCAAACCTGGTCGATGGGACTGTGCTATGACCTGGCATTTGCACAATATTTGTACAATCCCTAATAAACTACTTCTATTCAAAATGGAGTTATAACACACCGTAACTGGTCTGGATAGTAAAAATATTTTGTAGATGAACGATGAAAAATGTTCCCTTAGATAATAAAGACCTTATCTGCGGGATTCAGTGCATTGCACTACAAGAATACAACGCCAGATGCAACACACACCACTTACTTGTGAAACGTTATTACCCCGCATCCCCAATGAAAACATTTTGCGTTTGACGTGTTTTGTTTTCTGTACTTTTAAATTAATTGTCCATTTTCTCCGTTCATGCTTCTGAAACTGAAATAAGACTAACTAGGCACAATTTCTACATTACTGATTTAAATCCAGTTGCAAATAAAGTCACTACTAATACGGCCACTGGACTATAAGCTATAAATCACTAACTGTTTCATTTTTCATAACTGGTGTTGCGAAATACACTCATCTCAGAGAGTAAGTCTCCGGATAGTAGTTTAAGAAGCACGATAATCCAATCGTCATGGAAGATCAACTAAAATGTCGCAGTCCGTTATCTTGAAAAAACTTTATCCAGCTTACTACGACCCTACAACCTATCACAAATCACAAGGCTGTCACAAAAATAAATAAGTAAATATATAAAAAATGCGACTAGCGTGAATCACAAATCACAAACCTTGCTCTCCTAAAACCGCGTTTCGATCCGAAACTACCATCTTCGCTCTGTGTGCTGCAGGGCGGCTTCCTTCGCACAAAACTACACGAGGCCTCGTGACGAATTAAAATTCCCGAAGTCTAGAGCAGCCCCCAATACTTGTATAAACGCTCAAGACTTCTAACCACCTAGCACTTCAGTAGTTGACTGGCGTTTCCCTCAGTAATGGGCGTTCCCACTGTTTCTTCTTCTTCTACTACTAATGGTATGTTTCAAGATTGGTAGTACCTCCTGCCTGTACCTCCACTACCTGTTGCTATTACTTGCAGCCTGGCTTTCAAGAAAGTTTCCACTGATCTAAAATTAATTCACTAAGTCTTTGCCCGGCCTTTCTTGAAAGTCTACCAATGGTCGTCATAGGGGGTGTTTACTGACGAAGAAAACGACCGGGCCTGCAAGACGATCGGGCGCATCTTCCATGGAAAGTCCGTTGAACACTAGCAAGGCACAACACGCAATGCTGTCTGATGTTCCTTTTTTTTATTTATGAATTTGGTCAACTATGGACCGCAAAGAGCATTAGACTTCTTGGCTTTTGTTCTTTTCTTCTCCCAGACCTTCACCATTCTTTCACTTGTTTTTTTTTTTTTTTCTTCCTCCTCGGAAACGGTCCGTTTGGGCCTCCTATTTGATGGTTTCTCTTGAAACGATTTTATACTGTTAACTCTGCATCTGAACTCACTTCTATTGTGGATCATCTGTGGCGTAATTTCAACTTCCGCTGCATCCCTCTTCCCCTTATCTATATATTTCGATGGCTGCATAATGTCTATCACTAAACGTTATTAAAATTATCAGTGATTGTCTAAACTGCAATTTCAACAACATAAATCGAGAAGTTTCTCTCACTAACATCTCTACAGTTCATTTCAATAATCTTTCACTGACCTCTCGCTTCTTTTACCCAGGGAGCCAGCAAACGACTATGACGACGTCCTCCTCTTCCTCATCTTCATCATCGTCCAGCAGTATGAGCAGCAGCAGCAGCAGCGAGCAGATGTCGAGCAGCAACCAGACCACAGCGACCACCGATTCCGGAGGCTCCACGACGAGCAGCACTTCCAGTTCTTCCAGCAGCTCCAGCAGCAGTTCCCAGCAACAGTCTAGCTCGTCGCAGTCGTCTAGCAGCAACATGACCAGCACTACCATCACCACCTCAGGTAGCCAGACAGCCACCACAGCCGCTGCCGGTAACCAGGAGTCTACATCCTCCTCATCTGGTAGTCAGAACCAACAATCGACCACTTCATCGCAAAGTGGAAACCAACAGTCTTCCTCTGGCAGTCAAAATCAGCAGACCACATCTTCTTCGGGCAGCGAACAGCAATCGACCACGTCATCTATGACTGGGAGTCAGCAGACGTCTTCAGGCAGCCAGAACCAGCAGGGCACTAGTTCGTCAGAAAGTCAGAATCAGCAGACCACTAGTTCATCAGGAAGCGAGAATCAGCAATCTACAAGCTCCTCAGGCAGTGAACAGACCTCGTCTTCGTCGACATCTTCAGAAAATCAGCAGTCCACTTCTTCAGGAAGCGAAAACCAGCAAACATCGTCATCTAGCAGTCAGAATCAACAAGGGACTTCGTCATCTGGATCCCAACAGACTACATCGTCTTCATCTGAAAGCGGTCAGTCCGGATCGTCATCTGGGAGTGACAGTCAGCAGTCATCGTCGTCAGGCAGCCAACAACAGACAGGATCGTCCTCTGGCAGCGAGCAAACAGGGTCGTCCTCTGGCGGCGGAGAGCAACAGCAGACGTCAGGAGGAGCAACACAGCCGATGACGCCAGCCACGTCGACCACTGCCAGGCCAGAAGGAAGCGGCGGAAGTGGCGGTAGCGGGGGTAGTGGTGGCAGTGGACAGTGCTCTTCCGAAGGATTCCACCCAGTTCCTGGTGACTGTAAGAAATTCATACGATGCGTGGATAATGGGCAGGGTGGTTTCACAAGGTACGAATTCACGTGCGCTGAGGGAACTGTGTGGGATCCTGCCACTACAGCTTGCAACCACCCTTGGGCCACGCAAGGTGAGTGTGGGACAGGAGGCGCATCCCAACCGTCTGGAGACGGAGATACAGGCGGCAGTGGACCTACTGGTGAACAAAGCAGTTCTACAGCTTCACCTGAGGACGGAAGCTCATCACCAGATGGTGGATCGACAACTGGAGGTCCACCAGCAACTGATGGCTCATCGACCACACCAGGAGCTGGCGACAGCGCGCCTTCGCCGCCAGGCACTCCTGAAGGTGGTTCGACACCACCTGCTGGATCTGGAGATGGAGGACCAGCAGAAGGTTCAACAACACCAGCTGGTACTGGTGATGGCAGTCCGAGCAGCGAAGGAGGTCAAACTCCAGGATCTGATGGAGACGGAGGACAATCACCAGGGCCTGATGGGGATGGAGGCCAATCACCAGGGCCTGATGGGGACGGAGGCCAATCACCAGGGCCTGATGGGGATGGAGGTCAGTCACCAGGACCTGATGGGGATGGAGGTCAGTCACCAGGACCTGATGGAGAAGGGGGTCAGTCTCCAGGAACAGATGGTACTGGCACAGATGCGTCGTCAACAGCTTCTCCTGATATGAGTTCCATTTCGCCAGGAGAAACTGATGGCTCTTCTACACCTGCAGGGACTGATGGCGAAACTTCTTCCCAACCTACCGATTCAGGTGAAGCTTCATCACCACAGCCAGAATCCGAAAACACTTCTCCATCCACTGATGGAGGTCAAAGTCCGCCGTCGCAGGGAGGTGACGGAAGCGATCAAACTGCACCAGATTCAGGAGACAACACTTCGTCAGGACCTGAGGGGTCGGGAGAAGCAAGTACCGCGACACCGACCGAAACAGCAGGAGGTACTCCAGGACAGGGTGGTGACGGCACCAGTACTTCAGGTACCGGGGAAACGAGCGAACCACCGGCAGAGGCAACGAAGCCATCCGGCGATGGCACTAATACCTCAAGCACGGCGCCCTGCAACACGACGCCGAAACCACAAGACATTAAGTGTACGGAGGCCGGATACTTCCCGCACCCTACGGACTGTCGCAAGTTCTATCGTTGCGTCGACTGGGATGGAAACAAAGGCGAGCGCTTCTCCGTGTATCACTTCGAGTGTGGTGAAGGAACCATCTTCGATCCGAGCTTGAGTGTTTGCAACCACGCAGACTCAGTATATCCGCCAAGGGACTGTTCCGGTGGAGGCGGCGGTGGTGGTGGTGACGCAGGAAGCGAGACACCGACTGCTGAAACCTCAACACCAGCTGCTGGCAGTAGCAGTCCTCCACCTGGAGAAACGACTGGTAAGTTATTATTTCACAGCAAGAGACCTCTTGGATTGCCTGCTGAGAACGCAAGTATTATTTCTAGTACTAACAGCACTTGCTAATTACGTAATTTGCATCACATGACCAGAAAAAACAAAAGCAGCGATAAAACGAATTTTCACTCGCTGCGACTGCGAATCAATTTATTCAGCACAGCACGTGGTTCAGAAGTCTTCCGTCATCAGGTGTGGTAACGTGAAAAACAAATTAGCTGCATAAGTGTGTAACTAAATTAGCTCAGCAGTGGCAGTTTCTGAAACTTTGCAAACGAAACACAAGAAGAAAACACTTAAACCGTGCAAGAAGTGGCTAGATTTTACACACTCCTTGCACTCCAAGAGAAGTACAATATAGAACCTGACACTAAGGAAATAGACTTATGCACGTGACCTGTCATGACGTCGGGATATACACAGGCCACATATGATGATGGATGTAATCTTCTTAAACACGTAGTGTCATGAATAAATTAATTCCCAGTGGCAGAGATGGAACACGCCTTTTGTTTCTGCTGATTCTCAGGCTTCCATAGTAGCCACCACTCCATTTGTTTCAAGATGGATAAATGTATGCACAAAAAGAATTTTCTTCTCAATCACAAACAAACTACGTACATCCCGACACTGGAGATCGAGATTGCAAAAGAAACAGTAAACAATATGTCACTACGTCAGTGGTTCGTAGCGCACATTTTTCCCTATGAGTCTACACAATCTTTCTTGCACCCTCTGGACTGCACTGTCACGAGGAACGTGGACACAGCAGCTGATGATTGCCAATACACTACTACTAAATGGTACAGCGCCAAGTATTTGGTCTACAACTTTACTCCCGCCGTTTTGCAATAGACGGCATTAGCGGCAAGTTGGGTTCAGGTAGTTGGTCATAGGTGCAATACAATGAGCTTAGGCATCTGTAAACATAATGCCATAACAATATTAGTCCATTTGTGATTGCATCATAAGGTTATTCTCGATTAAGTAGGACAACTTACGTACCCATTTCTCGCCATTTGAGGGAAGTTTTAATCTTCTGCTTTAACATGAAGAAATTTGCGGCTGTGGCTCTTAAAATGCTGGGTAAGACCAGTGGTGAGGGAACTATTAATGGAAGAACGTGCAGAGAATGTTTCCAACGCCTTAAGAACGATGATTTTGATGTCGAAGACCGGCATGGTGGTGGAAGACAGAACGTTTTCGTAGCTACTGAAACAGACGAAGACAGTCAGAGTACATTATTATCGAAAGCAATTGATGCGCTCGAGCCCAGCACTGAAACACAAACGACCACAATACAGCGATAGACCCGTAAAGGTAATTTTGCAGCAGGTCAGTGCTCGACCCCATGTCGCAAAATCCGTCAAAATATACGTGGAAACATTGAAATGAGAAGTCCTATTCCTCTCGCCGTATTCTCCATACGTTATCTCTCTCTGAGTACCAACTTTTTCAACCAGTGGCATACAGTCTGGCTGACCAGCACATCCGATCATACAGGGTGTTTCAAAAATGACCGGTATATTTGAAACGGCAATAAAAACTAAACGAGCAGCGATAGAAATACACCGTTTGTTGCAATATGCTTGGGACAACAGTACATTTTCAGGCGGACAAACTTTCGAAATTACAGTAGTTACAATTTTCAACAACACATGGCGCTGCAAGTGATGTGAAAGATATAGAAGACAACGCAGTCTGTGGGTGCGCCATTCTGTACGTCGTCTTTCTGCTGTAAGCGTGTGCTGTTCACAACGTGCAAGTGTGCTGTAGACAACATGGTTTATTCCTTAGAACAGAGGATTTTTCTGGTGTTGGAATTCCACCGCCTAGAACACAGTGTTGTTGCCACAAGACGAAGTTTTCAACGGAGGTTTAATGTAACCAAAGGACCGAAAAGCAATACAATAAAGGATCTGTTTGAAAAATTACAATGGACTGGGAACGTGACATATGAACGTGCTGGAAAGGTAGGGCGACCGCGTACGGCAACCACAGAGGGCAACGCGCAGCTAGTGCAGCAGGTGATCCAACAGCGGCCTCGGGTTTCCGTTCGCCGTGTTGCAGCTGCGGTCCAAATGACGCCAACGTCCACGTATCGTCTCATGCGCCAGAGTTTACACCTCTATCCATACAAAATTCAAACGCGGCAACCCCTCAGCGCCACTACCATTGCTGCACGAGAGACATTCGCTAACGATATAGTGCACAGGATTGATGATGGCGATATGCATGTGGGCAGCATTTGGTTTACTGACGAAGCTTATTTTTACCTGGACGGCTTCGTCAATAAACAGAACTGGCGCATATGGGGAACCGAAAAGCCCCATGTTGTAGTCCCATCGTCCCTGCATCCTCAAAAAGTACTGGTCTGGGCCGCCATTTCTTCCAAAGGAATCATTGGCCCATTTTTCAGATCCGAAACGATTACTGCATCACGCTATCTGGACATTCTTCGTGAATTTGTGGCGGTACAAACTGCCTTAGACGACACTGCGAACACCTCGTGGTTTTTGCAAGATGGTGCCTGGCCACATCGCACGGCCGACGTCTTTAATTTCCTGAATGAATATTTCGATGATCGTGTGATTGCTTTGGGCTATCCTAAACATACAGGAGGCGGCGTGGATTGGCCTCCCTATTCGCCAGACATGAACCCCTGTGACTTCTTTCTGTGGGGACACCTGAAAGACCAGGTGTACCGCCAGAATCCAGAAACAATTGAACAGCTGAAGCAGTACATCTCATCTGCATGTGAAGCCATACCGCCAGACACGTTGTCAAAGGTTTCGGGTAATTTCATTCAGAGACTACGCCATATTATTGCTACGCATGGTGGATATGTGGAAAATATCGTACTATAGAGTTTCCCAGACCGCAGCGCCATCTGTTGTTGAAAATTGTAACTACTGTAATTTCGAAAGTTTGTCTGCCTGAAAATGTACTGTTGTCCCAAGCATATTGCAACAAACGGTGTATTTCTATCGCTGCTCGTTTAGTTTTTATCGCCGTTTCAAATATACCGGTCATTTTTGAAACACCCTGTATGAGCAAGTGCAAAATTGAATCGATTCATGGATCCCCACAAAAGACACCCAGTTCTTCCGCCACGGGATTCGTATGCTTTCCGAAAGATGGGAAAATGTAGTGGCCAGCGATGGGCAATACTATGAATCATAATTTTTTGTAAGTTTTTCACAATAAAATCCCGAACTTCGAGACAAAACGGTGGAAGGAAAGTTGTAGACCTAGTAATATCGCTTGATGGATGTAGAAATTTAATTCTTAGTTTTCTTGTCATGCATTCAACTAAAGCGGTAGAGATTCTCAGTAAATAACGGTACGACGACTTTCACCTGTTGTGCCAACATACCCTGATGCTGATATTAACGAAGTCACAGGCACCAGAAAGGTGAGTGCACCAGAGAAATTCTTTAAGTTACAGAATTTCGATTCGTGTCACTATTCATTCCAGACTTAAGAAGAAACGTGTGTGCAGCGTGGTGCACATTTATTTTGCAAACTCAGTACTGGCCCATTTATGTTACAAGATCTCTCGGCTTACAAACAAAGGTAACATGTGCCACTGACAGCAGCACAGGAAAAGCTACTTATTCTGATGAAAAAACCAGTTATATGGTATTGACACTTTTATTCCTCTGATTACACGTGGCAAACGTCAAGGTTAATTCAAGAGAGTGAAAGAACCCAGGGAATTGTCATTATTTCTAGGACAATATTTTGGGTACTGGTTAGCCCCTTCTGTTATTTTTACTAAACCTAGAGATAAATGAATTGTTCCCACCTCCATACCCGCCCACGTGTATCAAACTTCAATTATTTCTATGTATTTTAAATTAGATAAATGACAAACGTTTCTAACAAACATCTAGAAACCTATTAGTCAATCATTACTTCGGCAGCAGAACTTCAGTTTCTATGTTAGGAAAAAACTGTTGCAAAGTTTCATTCCCAGTTTATGAAGTCGGATTTCTTTTACAACTAAGGTCTGCTTCCCGTAAGACGCTAAACTATGTTTATATATGACATTTAGTAATCATTAGAACTACCGTATCCCTTGAACAAGGTTCATGGTATGACTTATTCACAGAGATTCTTCTAGATAAATTCCACTTGCAATAATATATGTTTGAAACATTCCATGCAAATGTCTTTGTTTATGATGCTTATATTTTCATTATGTACTCAGTTTGGGAATTATGTGACTACATCCTCAGATTCGACGCCACTGTCCAAATCGGTTGACCACGGAGCATGTCGAGCAACTCAAATGGTGTGCATACAGAATATAAACTGTGCAAGCTAACTGCAACAGTAGGTGATTCAAGAAGACACCAGCAACATATGTAAGCACGTGTAACCAAAATTGGACAGATAATCAAAAGCGTCTCGACGTGGGTACAACTGTCTTCTCGAATCTCCTAAAGCTGATTTGCACAGTGCGTCTTGTATGTTTGTATGTATTTGAGTTGGTCGATATACCCCGTGGCTGACTGATTTTGACAGCCATATGGACGTGAGAGGATGGATTTAGGTAAGTTTGAAGTCGGTAACATATTGTCAATTTTACTCCAAACATATACCATTTGAAAATATAGGAAGAGCACTATTGGGAAGATGTATCATACAAAAGAAGTTGTAATTCTACTGAAAAAAGTATTCCAGTAGTTTTTCGGCGTAAACGTGGAAATAGCATGAACACCCACACACAGTAATTGTTGTTGACAGTAAGAGCAATAATGTTGTCTTCTCGCCCCTCTGGATACGATTTAACTCATTTCTTATTTTTCCGCTAGGTACTGCAGAGGGTACTTCAGAAGCACCGGGGACCACGGGTTCTGAGGAATCTAGCACCACTCCTGGAGCAACTGAAGGCGGTACTCCAGAAACCACGGGCACAGATGGATCGACGACTCCTGCCGGCGAAACGACAAACACAGATGGCGGTTCGACACAACCTGAAGAAACTGGAGGCACCGCGCCCGAGCAATCGACGACACCAGGAGAGACCACGGGAACCGACGAAGCAGGCACTACGACACCCGCAACGGCAGCCACCGATGCTCCTCCGACTGATCAGACTTCCACGGTGAGCACCGGTTCGACTGGTCCCGAAGGAACACCTCCTGGCGGCGAAACTACGAGCACTCCCGAGGGATCGACGGGTGGCGAAACTTCTAACCCTCCTACGGATACGACTAGCGGAGGAGAAACACCGGACGGAACAGAGAGTTCTACTCCCACCACAGGGGCGGAGGAAACCTCGACGCCTGGCGAAACAACCGGGACGGCGGAGACTTCGACGCCCGGTGAGACGACGAGCACCGGAGACTCTTCAACGAGCGGGCCGGACGGAACGGAGGCCACGGAATCACCAACGTCCGGAACGACAGAAGCGCCTTCAGGAGGCTCTGGCGGCCAGCAAGGCTCGTGCCCAGGTCCGCTGAAACCAGGCCAGGCACTGCTCGTCTGCCCCACCGCTTTCCGGCAGCATCCCACCCGCTGCGGCCTCTTCTATCAGTGCACAGTCTCGCAAGACTGGCGCGACGTGAGCATCCAGGTGTTCGCCTGCGGAAACGGCACCGAATACGACGAGAATGAAATCCAGTGCTTGCCGCCAAAGGAACCACGCGCCTGTGAAATGTCGGATGCCAGGACGACTTTCCAGCAGGTAAGATTTGGCATTAGATTCTTTTCTTTCTAATTCTCATGCACAACCTCGTTCTCCGTAAGTTTGCAGACTATTATCTACTCAAAATAAGATCCATTGACGTGATATATTGTTTGCAGTGAGTTTTCAGTGTCTTCGCGGTCTTGTAAATGTCTTGAGTTTGCGGGTCACAACTCTATGAATCTCCTCAAATTTGTCGAATTTTTACCCTTCAACTGCCTTTTCAGTGTTCGGGAAGTAGTGAGGAGAGGGACGAAGGAACACTAAGCCTTGGTTTCCAGCAAAGAAGGTCACTTACCCTACAACCAGACCGCCCGGTTAGTCGTGCGGTCTAACGCACTGCTTCCCGAACCTCTCAATATGCCTGTCCCTGGCACGAATCCGCCCGGTGGGTTAGTGTCGAGGTACGGTGTGCCTGCCAGCCTGTGGATGGTTTTTAAGGTTTTCTATCTGCCCCGGCAAATACGGGCTGGTTCCCCTTATTCCGCCTCAGTTACACTGTGTCGGCGATTGCTGCGCAAACACTGTCTCCACGTATGCGTACACCATAATTACTCTAACACGCAAACATTTGGGTTACACTCGTCTGGAATGAGACGTTCCCGGGGAGTATGGGGGGGGGGGGGGGGGGAGGGGGGTCCACTGGGGCCGAACCGCACCATAACCCTAGGGTCGGTGTGGGGCGGCTGTGGGTGAAATGGATAGCTGTAGCCTGTTGTGGGGTTGTGTACCACTGAGGGCTACGGCGGGGATGAAGCCTCTCCGTCGTTTCTAGGTCTCCAGTTCAATACATACATACCTACATACATACATACATACATACCCTACAACCTCTCAATATGCAAATATTATACCACGGTGCCAATGATCACAGTACTTCAGGACGCTGAATATTTTTCCGACAATGTATTCCTCAACCTTTACCAGTAAACATAATAGAAAATTCGCGACTAACGCTCAGCTACGAATAGGTGTTCAAAGTTTGCCTGGTTTTGAATGTTCAGTTGCAATCATTATCTCCAGCTAATTCAGCTTAACATAATAGGCATTATCTGGGACAAACTAACTGAAACGTACACACTTTCAAGCACTCTTCGTTGACTGGTTGTCGCCTTGTGGCCGCAGCCCCACGATGTTTGATTTACGACCTACGGTTATCGGGAAAATTTGTTCGATTTCACGTCTCCTATCCCGATCTAGTTTCACCATTAGGCTGCATTTCTTTGCCCTGTCCTCCCTGCAAAATCAGTCCTTTGTAAACCAATGTGACGGGCATTGTGCTTCCCATTGTACCAGGTACTGAGGCTTCTTCCATTTCCATTCACATATGGAGCGCGGGCGGAATGTTTACTTAAACGACTCCGTGCGTGCTATGACTATTCTAATCTTGTCTTCCGGATCCCAACGGAGGAGGAGGGGGAGGGGGGCGGGATGCATAGGGGCTTGTGGGATATTCCTAGATCCATCATTTAAAGCTAGTTTTTGAAAAATCTTTGTAAGTAGGCTTCTACCGAATTGTTTGCATCGCTTTTCAATAATATCCTAGTTCGTTTCTTCAGCATCTCCTTGATGCTCTCCCATGGCAGAAACAAACGTGTGTACACTCATGCTGGTCTTCTTCGTTTTCGTCCATTATCCCTTGTCGTCCTATTTGACATGGGACACACACACTTTGACAAATATTCAACGTAGGGTCGCATGAGAGTTTTGTAAGCAATTTCATTTGTGGACTACAGCATTTTCCTAGTAGCCTACGAATGAACAGAGCTCTACCACTTGCTTTTTCTACAAATGAGAATATCTAATCGTTCCACTTCATTTCCTTACAAATTATTACATGTTGGTATTTCACGTTGAATGAGAATGTTGGGAAATGAGATTTTTTTTTAGGATTTTAAGCAGATCGCTTCTATAGAAACAAACCTAATCGCTTTTAATTTCCATTACCTGTCATTGCCAAAATTCTGATAAGATGTCTTACGCATTTGTATACTCATAAACACCTGTTGATACACATATAGTTTGCGACACCGATCGTGCCTTTGAATAAAGATTTTTAACACTCGCAGCGGTCCTTCTTACTCAACACGGAATATTTCGACTGTGGATGCCCTGCATACAAAGTGTTATCCTGGTATTTGTACAAGTTCACCCATTTCAATTGTGAATCATTGATAATTCAGTCATAGGGCAGTACACCTTTTTCTCGTTTTGTGAAATGCACTATTTTAAATTCGTGTACATTTAAAGCATGTTGTCAGTTTTTGCACCTCTTTCAATTCTTAGCAAGATCCGACTGAATATTCTTTCAGCTTTTTTCAGTCAGTAGTTCGACGTATGTTACTGCACCATGTGCGAAAAGCCTGAATTTTTTATTAATATTTTCTACAAAATCTGAATTTGCTATTAATATTTTCTATATATTCTTTAATATAGAACAAAGGTGCAAGAGTCCCAACACATGGGATGCATCTGAAGTTCCTTCTGCATCCGTTAACGATTCTCCATCCCAAGATAACAACCTGCGCCCTCCCTACCAACAGATCATCAATCCAGTCATAAACTTCTCTTGATATCCCTTACGATCCTACTTCCAACAATAATCGTGGGGGTAGTAGTGATTTTAATGCTTCTCGGAAGTCAAGGAATTATGTAGGTATACTTATTTTTGGAAGGATTTGTTTTAAGGAGCTACTGGTTCCAGGATTAGGTGGACTGGTTGAAATGTAATCTAAAAGGGACACTCCAAAAGAAATGCACACTATTTTTTTGAAAATCCATCTTTTATTCTACACGTTTTAAAGTTTTACAGTGTGTAGATACATCCTTTAGGAACAATATTTTCATTTCTCCACATAATTTCCAGCTCTATCAACTGCCTCACGCCATCTTGGAACCAGCGCCTTTATAACCGCACGGTAAAATTCTGGACCAACCTGTTGGAGCCACTGTTTGGCAGCGTGCACAAGGGAGTCATCATCTTCAAACCTTGTTCCACGAAGAGAGTCTTTCAGTTTCCCAAAGAGATGATAATCACATGGAGCCAGGTCAGGACTGTAAGGCGGGTGTTTTAGTGTTGTCCATCCAAGTTTTGTGATTGCTTCTGTAGTTTTTTTATTGACATGTGGCCATGCATTGTCGTGCAACAGCAAAACATCCTGCTTTTGCCGATGTGGCCGAACACGACTCAGTCGAGCTTCAAGTTTCTTCAGTGTTGTCACAAATGCATCAGAATTTATAGTGGTTGCACTTTGCATGATGTCCACAAGCAAGAGTCCTTCAGAATCGAAAAACACTGTAGCCATAACTTTTCCAGCAGAATGTGTGGTTTTGAATGTTTTTTTCTTGGGTGAATTTGCATGATGCCACTCCACTGATTGCCTCTTCGTCACTGGTGAAAAATGATGGAGCCATGTTTCATCACCTGTCACAATTCTTCCAAGAAATTCATCTCCACCATTCTCGTACTGTTCCAAAAGTTCGATGCATACCGTTTTTCTTGTTTCTTTGTGAGCCACTGTGAATATCTTGAGAACCCATCTGGCACAAACCTTTTTTAACGCCCACACTTTCAGTATTCTGCAAACACTTCCTTCCGTGGATCCCAACGTAGCGTGACAATTCGTTCACTGTGATGCGATTGTCAGCAGTCACCAATTCGTTAACTCTCTGCACATTTTCTGGAGTGTGTGCAGTACGAGGCCTGCCGCTGCGAGGAAAATCCTCAATATTTCCGTGCCCGCTTTCATCACGTAACCTGCTTGCCCGCCGACTAACTGAACTGCGATCGACAGCAGCATCTCCATACACCTTTTCCAACCTCTTGTGGATGTTTCCCACTGTCTCGTTTTCACAGCACAGGAATTCTATGACAGCAAGTTGCTTCTGACGAACGTCAAGTGTAGCAGCCATCTTGAAGACATGCTCTGAGGCGCCACTCACGGGAACAGGTTGAACTAAGTTCGAAAACAAGCGGAAAGGATGTATCTACACACTGTAAAACTTTCACACATGAAGAATGAAAACTGTATTTTTACAAAAACAGTGTGCATTTCTTTTGGAGTGACCCTCGTAGAATGCAGGTTAGACCAATTATCAGTTGATGCGTCGCAGGATATCTTTACAGAAGTAATTTCGATACCATGATCGAACCACAATCTGTCATAGTGATAGTTAAAAGTAGCCTTCGCTTGTCGTATATCCATCAGAGCTTAATGTGAATGTGACGTGTGTCTGCAGGTCCCCGCGGGCGTGGCGCTGTGTCCGACGGAGGGCCCGCAGCCGATGCCCGGCGACTGCCACACATTCCTGCACTGCTCTCGCGACGACGGTGGCCGCCTGGCGGCGCGCGCGTCGCGCTGCCCCCAGGGCTACGGCTTCTGGCCCGTGTCCCGGCGCTGCGAGCGGCCCTACAAGATCCCCTCCTGCCCCTACGGCGAGTACTCCTCCGACGAGCCGCCTCCAGGATCCGCACCCATCGAGACGTCCAACCTGGGCTCCGCACGAAGTCTGAAGCTGCTTTAAATGCCCGGACGCGAGACCCACAATTTTCCGCAGTCATGAAGACTTCGGCAGGGACTTCAGAAATTTCCTGCATATCTGACGCCTAGATCAACAGTTTATACTAACATTTATGAACGAAACACAAAACTGATGAATTATTCTTCGCTTTGGAACTAACCGAAAACGTTCTATATCGTGCTTCAAAAAGAGACTACGTACGTATTCTTAAATTACATCCAAGGCATTAACATGAACGAAACGACCATGTCTAATGGCCGCTGACAGTGTTTAGTGGTTGACAGCAGAGATACTTATTTAGGCAACATTGTGACTTTACACCACTGAAGTAGTAAGTCATTTTTCGACAGAACATGATGTCAACGCTACTACGCAGTACAGCTGCTGGGAACTATATGTCTGAACAATGTATGATACAGATACGTTGATTGGCTTAATGACTGAAATGTACCAATTATCGCTTTGTAAAGTTATTGGTCACTGTAGGTCAGTAACAGATTGAAAAGTGTAGGGTCATAAACGGTCAGTTAGCGGTTATCCAGGATCAGTTTCATAAATCGTTACTGTGGTGGTGCGGACGTAAGGACGCGGGTGGTGTTGCGATGCGCCGTAGTAAGTGACGTTCCAGCCTGTAGCGTCATTCCGTCGCGCATATACCTGTATCGTGCACCTCTGTGTCCATGTAAAACATTTAGTGTCCATTTTTCGTATTACTTTGGGTGTAGTGAGAGTGATTAGCGACTGTAGTGTCCATTAGCGGCGCCGTAAAGAAGACACTCCAAGTTTTGTGCTGACAGGCGACAGCTGTTGTTTTCCAAGCATTAAATTCTTCTAGAGAGCATCAGAATCATAAACGAAGGCCCAACACGGCGCTTTCCCCAGCGTTGAGTTACTAGAGCAGGCAACGCCGGGGATTACACTCGCAACTCGGCAAAGTATGCTTCTTCCCTCTTGGAGTACAACGCACCACGCAGTCATCATCTTACTTGCACACCATATGGTGTAGGAGGATCAACTCGTCGTCGCCGTCCCCCCCCCCCCCCCCCCCCCCGAGAGTCACAGAGTCTCTACTTGAAAATTGTGACGAATGTTACATATCACAATCGCATAGTGAATTGTCTTTGCGATCAAGTTTGTGCGCACGCCGCGTAGTCGGCTGCGCTTGCAGCAGCCCCGTTGTGTTGGTTGCCTAGCTTCAGGCCACGGCATCCGTGGCCCCCGGAAACATATATATCAAAAAGTCTTATATCATTTCCCTCTGAGATTACTTGCCTACTGATGTGAGCAACAGAGCTCTCAAGTACACATGCTATATCTCATTAATTAATCCGCAAAACAATTAAGAGAAGTTCACAATAGCTAATGAGGAATGCAAACAGATACCACACTTGTTACTATGCGTATGAACCAGAAGACATTTTCTTCAAGAGTTTGCAGTGTAAAATTTCCAAAAAATGTTGCAAAAGCACGGTTACTATCAGAAGATCTGACTTCAAGATAAGTCTTGACTGTTCCGGTAGTCCGAACGTACAAAGTAGCATCGCTAGCTGACTAGTTATTATTGAAATAGTTCATCAGTTTGAAACGAGAATCGCGTGTCTGAAATTTATCACACAGTAGCCTGAGTGATACGAGCTTACGGACCGCGTCTTTATACATTTATTACAAAAAACATGAGTTTTAAATCTAACTAATGATGTCTGTATCTGAAACTCCTTTCGGATGCAGTTATTGCTCAGGTGTCCAACGCAGTGCGACGGTGTTGAATTAATGTCCGGTGTCGGGGAGGTGGCGGTTCCTAACTTCTACCATTGGCGCTTGGGCGAGCCCGGAACAAGTTTATCGCGGTTGGCGTGTGTCGACACGTGGTCTGTTTCCACAAACAGGGCAGTCGCGAGAGGCTGCGGAGGGCTCGCCTTACCGCCATGTTGTTTCTGTAGCCGAGAAAAGAGTCTACAGCGTCAGAAACGAATTCCCTTTTTTCTTCTCTCTTTCACACCTATCTGTACGTTACTGATGATCTTACAGTGTTGGAACAAAGTCAAGTTGCCGCATTTTATTGTTGCACTACAAAGGCACACACATTTTACCATTACATATTGGTAACATTGACCTGTTCTCAACCAAACATACGTCCATTCAAGTTTATACAACGTGTAGAGTACTTGTTCTGAACCACGCACGGATCGTTATGAATTTTCATGGCGCTTCCTGGAAGCGTATCGCTTCT
This sequence comes from Schistocerca serialis cubense, assembly GCF_023864345.2. Taxonomy (NCBI): domain Eukaryota; kingdom Metazoa; phylum Arthropoda; class Insecta; order Orthoptera; family Acrididae; genus Schistocerca; species Schistocerca serialis. The sequence continues at coordinate 478,402,302 of NC_064639.1, read as the reverse complement.
ACCCCTGGCAGTTGATTTTCAGTTTCCTGGGACGACGCGCATGACTCTTCTCGGCTACGGAGTCGTATGGCCTCATTGCTTTTTATTTATTTATTTGTTCTGCACCAGCAGTCAGACCAGACGACAATATGAAATGTGTTTTTACAAATATGTACGCCAGCTTTAATAGTTATTACTGACATAGTTTTAAGAGTTAAATGCCACTGACGTGGTTTCACTGCGTAGTCAAGAAACATCAGATGAAGTTCCATTATTTTTTTATGATGGATAAGTGATTATAGTTTCATGGGCAGCATTATGAAGCTGCTACAGCCAACAAAATAGGTTGTAAATATATGCCTTCTTGTAAATAACTATTGAAATAAAGATTTTTTATATGTACATGAAGCTTCTTTGTTACTACCCAGATTCCTTACTGTGACAACACCAAAATCACACGACTGAGATAGATGAACAGTACCTCCATTTTTTAGAGTTAACATTTCTACAGACTACTTTAAACTAAATCTTTATACTTTATCTCAGTTCCTTACAAGGGTTAATTTGAGAAGAAATTAAGAAAATTCATTGTACAGACATAACGAATCATTGCGCTGGGTACTGCTATTGCCAGTCATTTTATCAATATCCGCTCGCCGCCAGCAGTGTTTCTACCACTCTCTCGAAATCGCTACATCTTGCTTGTTGATGTCAAATGCAACGAAACTGTCTTCACGCACGTAATCAACGGGGCAATGGAGAGCTATACACCAACAGTTAAGCTTCGTTTCTAACGTATCTGGCGTTATCGACGACACCTGACTATTTAATAGATCTCTGCTGGCTAGATCTATCATGCTGACTTGGGGTAGCCCCCTGTAAACTTGCTTTAACATTTCTGGCATTCGGTTTGACTAGAAAAATCGATAGTCTGCCCTACTGTCTGCGAAAATCTACTGCGAGAACCATCAGCCAATCTTCTACTTGCAGTGGGGCTACAATAAATGTTGCCTGAAGGATCTTTAACTTAGGAGAACAATTAAATGTACTTTTTTAATCTTCTCAGTTATCTATTTCAGTGAAGCCCCGCCGCCACAACAGGCAAGTACAGACATGAGACAATAAAATACTTCAACGAAAATATCTTGAAGTACGTGGCCATAATTTTGTAGCCAAAGAGAGAATTCAACAGATAGAAATGTAGCTTGTAAGTTCTTTATTACTAATACAAGCCGCAGATTCTATTATATTTTAAACGTATTATCAGATACAAGTTTGCTAATATACTAAACTGATTAAAGAATTGACGGTCACGTCTTATATTACGTATGTCAATCGTCTTTATAATATTTTTGTCCTGCTTTGTCCTCTAGTGCAGCAAACTGTGGTTTTTCAATATAAATTGTTGTTTATTAAGAGATTAGTGATGAGATATGTCGACTGCAATGCGTTCTTGTGTTGACAAAAGTGGTCAGAACTGAGCCACCACAGTCGAATTACTTTAGTATCGTAGAATAGATATATGTTTTTTAATCTGAAAGAAATGTCATATGAAGAGCCGACAACATTTTTCCGGAGAGGAAATCTAAATTTTTAAGGTTACAAAAAACACTCCAGTTGAGTGTAAACAATATAATTTTATAATCAAAATATCCACGGGTGTACTGCCGGTCTACAGTGTCCAACGAGCACAATATTTCGGCGATCATACATGTCGCCATCATCAGGTGAACTGACGGACTGAGCTCCTGTGAACGTGCCGGTACGGAGATCCGTACGCTATGGCTGCTCAGGGGGAACTGGGTTCGGTCGCGGCGGCGGCCGATTTAAATACCCTCCGCCCGCGGCGCACTCCCTCCGCCGTCCGCGCCCCGCGCCACGGTCACGCGGTGGAACAGATTGCGACGGCGTCTGAGATGACGTCGGTGTGATGGCTCTGTCCGTCGTGGTCCTCACAACTATACGTTTGCTCGATTTACTCTTGATTAATCCAATCGCTGGTCCCCAAGCCTTGCTAAGATTATAGCCAGTCACGGTTTATGAGGTCGTCATTGGTGCGAATTTCGATGGCCTCCCTAACAACGCTGTCCTAGTATCTCGACGTCTGTACCAGAATCCTCGTGCGTTCATACTCCATAGCGTGATTTTCCGACAAACAATGTTCAGCGACCGCCGACTTGCTCGGATACATCAGTCGAGTGTGCCTCTGGTGTTCACGGCATCGATCCTCGACGGTACGCATCCTCTGACCAATATACGACTTGCCACATGTTACGGAATCTGGTACACGCCGGCCTTCCTCAAACCGAGGTCATCTTTGGCGCTCCCCACCAGTGCACGAGTTGTATTCGGAGGACAAAACACAGTTCCGACCCGGTGTTTCTTCAAAATGCGGGTTATTTTCCCAGAGAGTGCGCCTGTATATGGAATAAACTCAAGAATCACAATATAATTTTAGCGCCAAAATTAATGTCTGTAGAGGAAGTACATCAGAAAAATAACAATCGAAAAACATGCAAAGAAAGTACATCTTTTCCACAAAAGAACTTGCTAAGCCCATCACATTTGCTATGCTTTCGTCCGTTCTTTGTGTTGTTTAGCTGATATTTGGCAAGGGTTGACTCTTTTTTTTATACATAGTTAATTAATATAGCTTCATTTTCGGCTACCTTTTTAATTTCTGTCTTCTCTTTTCGTTTTCTTGAATAAAATGTAACAGCCCTTAGCACATGTAAAGGATAATCGGAAATGTGTATGTGTCAGAGTGTAAAGTTACTGTGGTCAGTGTGCCAACAAGTGCAAAGAAAATGACTGTCTGGTCATTAGGGATGTATAGATTTGATGTGAAAAACTGAGATTTCAATGCATCGATAGCTGTAAGGGGGATGAATGGTTTTACGTAGAAAATTACGTCCAGATGTAAGAAGGAAGATTTACGTGGACAATTGATATTTCCAGAGCCACAGTCGTCTGCAGGAGATATTTCCAGTACTTGTCCCATTGCCCAGTGTCACCATATTGGGGATGCAATCGTAACATTTAATTGTAACTACACTGATAAATATGTTTATGGTGTCTTAGGCTGAGTCTGCCTGCCATCAAGTTGCGTGGCACAGGTAGCCGGTGACTGGAATCAATGAACATTTCTGGCTTAAGGCGCTAGCTGCCGCTGAGCCTCCCAAACTGGTCAGGGGGTGGGTGTGGGATAACACCATGTCGCCCTCTGGGTGGGTTAATAGCGAACTAATACTCAGTATGTGTTGTGCAGCTTTCGTGATCACGTGTGTTGCGAGCATTCTCCAGTTTCTACATGGATATTTGAGAGGATTCAATATCGATCATTGACAGTTGTTAGCACTGGATGTATTGATAATGTCCAAATTCTTACCACTCCGGTCATCCTGGACACCTTCCATGGCCAGGCATTCCTCTCTGGCAGACCAAGTCTGGTTGCAGACCTGACACAATCACTGAGATGCATGTCTACAGCAGCAACTAGCATTGCACGAGTCTCTTGCCTGGAATGCAGTATGTGGACACCAGGGCACAAGTGTGTGGGATGTACGAGTGTTTCAGCAACCACCTACATCAGAATGGAATTTGGTCTCTGTGTGTGGAATTAACTGCTTCTCAATACAGCCCAGTGAACTCTGCTTGCAGCGGAAAAGTGGAAATAGTACTTGTTGTTGCTACTATCGTACCTCCTCCTCCTCCTCCTCCTCCTGCTCGTCCTACTCCTCTCCCTCATTCCTCATCCTTGTGCAGCTTAGAGATTCAACTTAGGGATTATATAATGCTTTAAAAACCAATAGTAACGTCAGATTCCCGGATGGCCCATTTAATGTTCCCAACAGAGCACATACTCCAGTCAAACACCTGCCTCCATCTCCTGCAAATTGTTTAAGGACATAGCAGAGTTTATCTGAAATTTGAAACTTTCAGCTACCTCCAACGTAATGGACTTCCTGCCAAAAACACCTAACTCTGCCAGAATCCTCCAACAGGATGCAATGAAAAAAATCCAGAAGAGGGAAGTGTAGGGTTTGAAAATCGGACAGTTACAGGATCATATACCAGAATTTTGCCCCAAATATTCCAGTCCTAGTATCCACCAATTGGAAGCAAGGAAAAACAGTATCATACAGAGGGTAACGATTTAATTAATTATTCAATCAACTGGATGGAGTTGGGGAAGTGCAATTGAATTATTTCTAAGAGATCCACAGCCCAGCATTTTCGAGAAGGCTGAAGGCTTACCAGGTATCCACAACTTTGTTCAGCACAAACCAGGGGTTAGTGCATTACACGACAGACACTCTATCAGTGTTATTGTGAACTAAATCAGTCAGTATCTGCACAGCAGGACGAGCACATAGAGCAGCTGGTTCCACTGAGCTGGTATGGAAGGCGTGTGTTTGGGAGCAAAACAGTATGTGCGTCTGGTATCAAAGGGGTGCTGGCACCTATTGCTTGGTTCAGAGGTTAAGTAGCAGGTGACCAGAGACTGCAACCCACTTTGGTCTTGCACTTCCATAGTTTCTGCCTGCTGTTCAACGCACATGTGGCCGTGATCCCATCATCACTCAGTACTCTGGGGAGAGTGTGCATTAAGAAGCAAGTGTGCACAATCGGAAAGATGTTTCTTTGCCAGATACGTTTATCGCGATCTGTAACACTGCAATTACGTGCATTGATTTATGTTGATGGTATTCCTTGAGCATTTGGAAAAAGTGATCTATTTACATATTTAATTACTTTTTTATGATGCATTTTACTAAACCAACATCTTCCAAAACAGCAGAGAACGATGAGCTATTGCCACCAAATAAAGGAGAGGTGCAACCCCTGCAAAGTGAATTTTATAAATAAACTCTATATTATTATACTATATGGAATTTTGTTGAATTTCCTGTCATGGGATCCTTCCAGTCCACCAACTCAGAGATATTTCCCAGCAATTTTTTCTGGGAGGTGCAAGGAGGGAGCGGGGAATGGGTTGGACAGCCTCTAGTGGTGGCATTGTGGTCTAGTCAGTCGATCCCTGCATGTCAAGGTGAGCACACATGTGAATAATTTCCAACAGCACAGTAACTCCAATCTTCAATAGTGTAATTATATAAGTAGGACAGGCAGTTGCTGGACAGGGTAATACTTCCATATCCCACACCAACAGCTCTGCACAGACTGGGCGATTTTCCCACCAATTTTTTTATGGCTGAGAGGCGGAAATGAGGATAGAGGAGAACTGGGGAATCTCAAAGGAGGGGATGCAGTAATTAATTGATCAGTTTAATTAATTAGTCAATTAATTTGATGTATGTGCAGTGGGGGGGGGGGAGAAGGTTGAGGATTTTCAAGAGGGATCAGGGAGGAGGAGGGGGAGGGGTGAGTGTTTCTCAGAAGGACATATTATGCCCAGGGATCATAATTCAACCTCCCCTTAGTCATAAAGCAATTAGCATAAAAATAGGTTAAAAGGTGCGGAGGGTGTCATAAATCTATCAACTTTGACCCTGAATGCTTTGCCCCCCTCCCTCCCTGGATGTATACAGCCCGCACTAACAAAATGTGCTTGTACTGTCATTACTCTACTGCTCCTGTGTTATCGCAGAGTTTCAACCAATGCCACTGAGGCAGACCACCCATTCCCCAGAGGACGGTAGTGAAACTTCTGCATCTAGATCTACATGGCTATTCTGGAATTCACACTTATTTGCTCGCAGAGGATTCATCGAACTACCTTCACACAATGTCTCTAATGTTGCACTCTCGAGCAGCGCACGGGAAAACTGAACACAGAGATCTTTCTGTACAGGCTATGATAGTTAACAAACGACAGAGCTGATCCCCTATGGTACATGGTACAGGTCAGAACACTGTTGCAGAAACAACGAAAAAACCATCCCGAATTTAAATAAATGCAAAACCTCCAAGATCGACGATCTTTTACAGAATCTCGAATTTTAGAGCGGACTTCAGTGCGAGATGCTTATAATGGGTCCCACAACGGAACTTTGTCTCGAAACCTGGTATAAAATCCAAAGAGAGGCTGGTCATATGTAAAGTATGCTAACGGCAAGACACAATCAATGCCATCTCTGTGGGATAGCAATCCAGTGCTATCGATGACAGTGCTGCTAAGCTAGAGTTACTAAACACAATCTTCTGAAATTCCTTCACCAAAGAAGACGATGTAAATATGCCAGAATTCGAATAAAGAACAGCTGCTTACACTAGTAACTTTCAAGCAGATATCCTCAGAGTAGTGAAGCAACTTAAATCACTTAATAAAAGCAAATCTTCTGGTACAAATTGTGTACGAATTACGGTCCTTGCCGAGTGTGCTGATGCAATACCTCCACACTTAAGAAACATTTACAGCCACTCGCTCGACGAAAGATCTCTACCCGAAGATCGGAAATTTGCACAGGTCACACCAATATTCAAAAAGGTAGTAGGAGTAATCCACTAAACTACAGGTCCGTATCATTAACGTTGAAATGCAGCAGGATTTTGGAACACATATTGTGTTTGAAAATTATGAATTACCTCGAAGAGAACGTTTTATTGACACATAGTCAACACGGATTTAGAAAACATCGTTTCTGTGAAACACAACTAGCTCTTTATTCACACGAAGTGTTGACTGCTATCGACAAAAGATTTCGAATTGATTCAGTGTTTCTAGGAGGCTTTTGACACCGTTCCTCACAAGCGGCTTGTAGTGAAATTGCGTGCTTGTGAAATAACGTCTCAGTTATTGCGACTGTATTCGTGATTTTCTGTCAGAAGTTGTAGTTCATAGTAACTGATGGAAAGTCATCGAGTAAAACGGAAGTTATTTCTGGCGTTCCCCAAGGCAGTGTTATTGGCCCTCCGCTGTTCCTTATCCGTCGATCTAGGAAACAATCTGAGCAGCTGTCTTAGGTTGTTTGCAGATGATGTTGTCATCAGAAGATCAAAACAAATTGAAAAACAATTCAGAAAAGGTACCTGTATGGTGGGAAAATTGGCAGTTGGCTCTAAATAATAAAAAGTGTGAGGTCATCCACGTGAGTGCTAAAAGGAATTCGTTACACTACGGTTACACGATAAATGAATCGAATCTAAAGACCGTAAATTCGCCTAAATACCTAGGAATTATAATTACGAACAACGTAAATTGAACAGAACACACAGAAAATTTTGTGAGGAAGGCGAACAAAAGACTGCGTTTTATTGGTAGGACACTTAGGAGATGCAACAGATCTACTAAACACACTGTCTACACTACCCTTGCCCCTCCTCTTTTGAAGTACTGCTACGCGGTCTGGGATCCTTGCTAGATAGGATTAAGAGTACATCGAGAAAGTTCGGAGAAGGACAGCACGTTTTGTATCGCCGAGAAATAGGGGAGAGAGTGTCACGGACATGATACAGGATTTGGGGTAGACATGATTCAAACAAAGGCGTTTCTCGTTGCGGCGGGATCTTCTACGAAATTTCAGTCATGGACTTTCTCCTCCGAATGCGAAAATATTTTGTTGACGCCGACCTACGTAAGAAGAAACGATCATCATAATAAAATAAGGGATATCAGACCTCGCACGGAAAGGTGCAAGTGTTCGTTTTTCCGTGCGCTGTTCGCGAATGGAACAATAAAGAATTATTATGAAGACACTTCGATGAACCTTCTGCCACGCAACTAAGTGTGATTTCCAGAGTATCGATGCAGATTTAGTTGTAGTTGTAGATGTAAATATAGATGTAGATGCTATTCGGATTTCCTGCGCATTTTTGCAGATTCGTGAAACATTTTGAAGTTGGTGAATGGACGGCTTGTGAATGCGCCGTGATGACTGCCTTGCACCTATAACTCCTTTAGAATAAGCCAATCATGGATATAACAGCAGTAAGTCCAATCGAAATAAACCCTTTGTGACAACTACGTCATAATTTTTGTCAGGTTCCCATGAATTCAATAAAATCTTATACTCTAGTAGCGAATCGTTTACCTCCACTTCTTTTTTCAGATATACTGATTGGGAGACTATTATCTTTTTAACCGAAGAGCCTAAAGTCAGCAGGGGCAGACCTTAGGTTTAAATTATAGTGCAGTTATTAGGATCTTTGATAGAGATATTTAAGTCTCAATCGCCCTTCTCTTGCGATGTTTCATCGTAGTTAGTATATTTTTCGATTACCGCAATTCCATTTTCGGTTTTCAGTCATTTACGAGGTAAAAAAATTGCGAATATCGGTCATTTCTTTACTCTATTCACTGCGCTGTTAAGCCGCACAATGCACAAAATTCCGACAACACTTTCACGTCGTACCGATCAGCTGAGATTCGTGACAGCGCATTTAGAGACCATCATGCTTATTTGCAGACATGAAGATGAAATTAATTAAATGAAATTTGTTGTATCCCATCATCATCATTCGTGTGGCATACACATACAGTATATTTATAGTACGTAATGGATGTCATTGCATAAAACAAAAATAAAAAGGCTAAATATTAATATCTAGGTTTATAATCAATTCCACCGCTGTGGCATTGGCATTCATAAAATCATTCCACGTGTTCTTATAGCATCGTAACACGCACTCCTCTCTTATACGTCTGATAGATTGATCCATTGCACCACAGTCACAACTCGGAGACTCCACAACACTCTATTTACAGAGTGAGTCAGAGCACCTTCCACATCCATTCTACTTAATTTGACCCACAGTTCCTGTCAAGTTCGACACCCACTACATCACAGATATATTTCTCGGACCATTCGCGTTCTTGTTAATTTACGATACGTTGACAGTTCTTGTTGCAGAGATCTCTTACTTTGGTGTTACTTGTAGATAGCTGTTAAGCGTACAGAAGTGGCGGGTGTGTTGAACGAATCCTATTCCTTCGTAAGACAGATATGTTGTGATGAATCCGAAGTTCTTCACTCTCTTGTACATTGTGGTAATCTCTAAGCAGAGTTTCAGTCCTGCCAATCTGCGGTGGGTATAACAACTATTACACCACACTGAAGCACAATACTCTACGGCAGAAAAAATCAGTTCAGGTGACGATATGCGTAAAGTCTCCATTGAAATTCACCGGGTTCTGCCACACAGCCTCTCTACAACAATTACTCACTGCTGGATCGCATAGGTTGGCAGCAGGTCCAATGACGACGGCTGCCTACGCCTACCGACAAGTACCATTTAGTGGCAACACAGTACAAATGAACACTTAAATTACTACCTGACAGTTTTTAAACATTCTTTGAATTCTGAATTTTGTCGAGTGACTTTTGTCGCGCAACTCTTTTTTTACACCACCAGCCGTTTGATGTTTATGAAAATGTGGTACGGAAACTGCGAGGGTGTCTCGTTCGTTCCCTAGGACAGCACAATTTCCGCTCTCACCATGGATCTACCTGCTTATTAGCACTGCCCGGCGTTTGTTAACTGTAATCTTTCTTTGATTATAACCTACACATTGTTCACAAGCACTAAAATTCAGAATAGTCTGGCTACTGAAATCTAAATTTGATGCTTTATTTTTCGTCACCTATGTACCCTAATGTGTTTAAATTTCCGAGGATGATGTCATTTTTAAGAGTTTACTTCATTTATTACAAGCTTGTGTTTAGCGTCCATTTATGGCACAACACATCATTCTCTTAATGTAGGTAAGAACAAAAATGCTCGTGCATCTAGGAATACGCAACAATATTGCTCAGGAATGTATTCAGAGACGTTAGAAATAAATTTATAATTCTTCTGTTTAATATCACCTCCGCGTCTCTTATTCCAGGGATCACGCTTCCAAAGTCTCCACAATACCGTAACGGCGGACAAATTTAATAGCGGCCATAGTGGTGGTAAAATTACGCACGTAATTCTCTCTTGCTTGCACTTAAGTGTCTTTAAAGTTCTATGGTTAAAATTAGACAAACCCTATCCTTTACAAAAATAATTAAATTCTGCTGTATATGGTTCGGAAATGAAAGATCGATGAAACAGCATCATCTTTCAGTCTTCTGCAATTTATTCAAACAATTCGCAAGGAAACAAATTCCCTCGAAAGTTTCCGAACATAGAAAATAGTTCTCTGTCGGTCGGAAACCTTGCCTCCTGGCAGCATTTAATTATTTTTCTAAAAGCCGTTTCAAGCCTACCATTAAATGGACAGTTATTATATTATAACGTTGTAGACACGTTTATCAGGTAAGTGCATTAACATACAAAAAATATAAAAATATCTATGAACCTATGACAGATAACATTGGTCCCTTATCACATTCATTTATGCAATGAATTGTCACGCAGTTCTTCACCAGTCCTTTATTTTCTCGTACACTGGAATGTGTAGGACAGAGGTTCCCAACCTGGGGCTAATTACCCCATGAGGGTAAAATGGAATTTTCTGAGGTGTAAAAACTAAACGAATCGTTTCTGTTACAGTCAGAAACTAAATTGTTTTCAAAAGATCATCACTTTTATCAAAATTTTGTAAGACTCTAATACTGTTTATACAAGTTATCAATAATTATTTTTTCTCAATTAGTAGTAGTAATCCGGTGGAAATTACAGATTTATCACGTAGTACACCCGCTACACACATATGTTGTGCTTTGTCCTGTACACTGCTGACGATAAAAGTGAGACATATACGTAACAAAGGGTAAATCTCTCAAAAAATGTCTTCTCCAAGCTGTTGTTAGTACTTACAGTCGTCCAGAAATTGCTCCATTACTCGTTTCGAAACAGATGAACGAATTAATTGACATCACAAGACAGCAGTAGCTACCTAAGACTGTACACAGCATTATTATTATTATTATTAAACTTGTTAGACAGAAAACATTAACATCCTCAAGTCGTCCAATTTCTGCCAGTTCAGAAGTAAGGGATTCAGCAGTCGAGTGATTGACAAACAGTAAGTATAGTCCACGCATATGACGTTGTTTAATTTTAAATGGGGATGCAGTGTGTAGTTCTAGGGAAGTGCTGCAATGGAGAGAAGTAATGCAGGGTAAGTACGTTTCATGGCAAGTGTCTAACTCACTGTGGATAGTTAGCTTTATTTAGCTGAGAAGGAGTTGTGGGTAGCACTTGCGATGCACGGCAAATTGCTTCATCATTCATTCTAACACACACACACTCTAAATATCATTCATCTTTCACTTCTTCCACCATTTTAAAAATAAAGATGCTCCAAGAAAAGTCTTTCATTCTAAAGTTTAGTTAAGAGCTAAAACTGGTCGTAATTTGAGGGAGTGGAGCCACTGATGGCAGGGGGTGAGGAGGCGGGGGTACTAGCTAATATCTGACTGCACTCGGGGGTAATGGTCTAACGTAGTTTGGGAACCATTGGAACAGACAGTACAATTACGACTAACAAATATGTTACATATCCCCGATAAATACATAGTATTTGATCTGTATCCTAAAAAGCCACAATACACTTCTAGTTTACAGACTCTTTATCACCACAATGGCGTCCAGTCGAAGGTTCAAAATATTCCGCGACTGTAGTGCCCTCGGAGACTATTGAAACAAAAATATCTTTGTTTGCGAAATGTGTGTATGTCGATGTTTTAGATCCGTTTTTGAAAGTACACGCATATATTAAAATGCACTCTCGTTTCTTCACTGAATGCTGAGCGATTTTCTACCAACAACTTACTTTCTAGATCTCTTCATGCTGACTGCCATATACTTTAATAACTCTTAGATAGTTATACAACAATTTTCGTACATCTTCAAAGAACGATTTTTTTAAGGATTAAGAAAACTCATAGCAATTTTAAACTAATTATCCTTTTCGTAATTTCAGTTCCGACCTCCTATAAAGTTTTGCATTATTCTACTTCATTTTATAACTCATTTTATACAAGTTTTATATCAGTTTTATGTCGAAATTTTCATGTTATTTTATTGATAATTGTCCCAGTAGTTTAGGTCATAAAAATCGGGGCCTTGAGGTTACAGGTTCTTTATCAAATTCATAAACTAAATGAATTCTCGGTTGCTGCCACATGCATGCTCCTTCCTGGTTACTTCGCTGGGTCACTACGTTTGAATGAATAAGAGGAGCAGACGTGGTTCGTGACCAGTTGAATGTAACGCAAAATAGTGTTCGGAATAGCTACAGTAGACTTACCTACCGCCCAAATCATACACATTTCCCTTGACTAAGAAATCATTGCGAGTGCATTATATTACGTCCATTCTGTTATAATGTTCGGGGGCCACGAAAATGGGTGGATAAATCGCAAAACTATTCTGTATTGAGTCTAAGCATATTTTAAGTTCTTGTTTCTAAGCACCGTACTTCTTTAACACTTTGTAACGGGAGGAGGATCACCGCGAGACGTAGCTGCTGTCATAGCTGGCAAAACTGCGTTTGTTACGAAAAAAAGAAACGAGCCTTTTAGAGCGTCACACAAAGAGTTTGTTTGTTACATCTGCGAGAAACGGCGACTTCATGATACATACTCGTACCTGTTTGGATCGTATAACATGTGCGTGCGGTAGCTGAAATTTCAAAAAGGAATACCGTGTCACGTAGGAACCTCCTAAAGGCTTGAATGCAAAGAATGCTTTATTCCAAGCGTACAGTAGAGTTTTGTTTGTCCATTTCAGGGCACCAGCTATATGTAACTGAATAATCACTATGGATCCGTCATCATTGAGCTATTCAACTTCATGAGCGCGCAGGATATCTGTGAATAAGGTAATGCCGTAATGCTAACAGTGAATATGAGGAGCGTTAGTGGGTGTAGGAAGTATTTTGGTAAAACCTCCAACAAAGTCTGCAATGCAAAATTTAGCGAAAAAATGGCTTGAAACGGGCTTTGGAGCGATTAAAAACCGTAACTTTTCGAAAGAGTTTGGCCATCAGGAAACGTTACTCGAGCAAAGGGAAGTCTGGAACAAACTCTGGAGAAATCTCATCGTCACTGAATAGAAAATTAGTCGCCCCCTAGGAAACATTACGTTTTTACATTGTACCGCCGCTTATATCCGCGGTAATTGCTTCACTTCGACGAGAAAGAGAGTCCAAAAGTTTCTTCAGGTATTCCGTATCCATATGAAGCCATTCATTGGTGATTAGGTCAGCCAATGTTCCATACAATGCACGACATTTTCTTTAGGACGAAGAGCGGTTGATTCAACGAGCCAGACGTTGCAGCTGATTGTTCGCCAAACCAGGAACTTAAGTGTATTATTCTGTGAACACAGCGGTTGTCAACTTGAAGGCGGGAATGTCCACAGCTTCCTCACAATGAGATGTATAAGAAAGGGCAACACTCGGTCACCAAGAACAATGTAATACACATTCTGGTTCATGTTCACGGTAACGGTAATGAGTGGACCAGATTCGTGCTACTAAAAAAAAAGCCCCAAAATATCACAGAGACACCTCTGGCCAAAACTACACTCGACGACACACTGAGGATGAAAAACTTCTTTGGGTCGTCGGTATACTCGACACTTGGAATCACTTCAAAAGAGGCGAAAACGCGACTCGACCGACCAGACTGCACACCTACAGTAAGGTGTGCGTTCTTTGCCTCGCTGAAGACGTGCAGCTTTACGTGCCGCTGAGATAAATATCCTCTTGCAAGGTACCGTACTTGAAATGTCTACCGCACGCACCTACCTTCCCAACGTTCACTTGTAAACTGATTGAGATGCACCTGCATTCATTGACGATAGAAGTTCCGGTCAGTAACAAGGCGTGACGTTCGTCTCCGCTCTTTTTACGGCCACTGTTCTTACGCTTCAGTTACACGGTGTGTGTGTGGTACACCTCCTTGAAGACGCTGTTATACGGCGACCAATCGAGCACCTTCATTCACGGTATGGCTGTAATTCTCCTTACACTTTCTGTTTAACCTGAATGTGTTGATATTTAATCGTTATTTTATCGAACGGCAAGGATAAATCAGTGTCGTAGACAAGAATAAATAGGGAGAGCAGTATTCAAGAATGAGCAACACACAACGTAGGTTGTATATGTTGTTAATCCATCTCAATATAAAAATAATAATGGATACTTAATTTTTATGTTCTGAACTGAATATTATTGTGACTTACTGTAAGCAAAGAATATTGTAAAGCCAAATCTTGTGCATGTAAATACACGTTAACAACAGTGATACTGCATTACTAACACAAAAACAAATTCTCAGATAAACAAAAGATTTTTTCATCACTTGGAACAACTGCGTAAATTTATAAACGCAACGTCAGTATTAAACAACTTCGTAATCAGTTTAGTGACACCTCATGGTACTTTATGTGATCAAAAGCATCTGAACATCTGGCTGAAAATGACTTACAAGTTCGTGGCGCCCTCCATCGGTAATGCTGGAATTCAATATGATGTTGGCCCAGCCTTAGTCTTAATGACAGCTTCCTCTCACACAGGTTTACGTTCAGTCACGTGCTGGAAGGTCTCTTGGGGAATGGCAGCCCATTCTTCATGGAGTGCAGCACTGAGTCGGTCGGTGAGGCCTGGCACGAAGTGGGCTTTCCAAAACATCCCAAAGGTAATCAAAATATCCACGGGTATGCTGCCGGTCTATGGTGTCCAACGGGCACAATATTTCGGCGATCATACATGTCGCCATCGTCAGGTGAACTGACGGACTGAGCTCCTGTGAACGTGCCGGCACGGAGATCCGTACGCTATGGCTGCTCAGAGCTCTGAGCTCTGAGCAGCCATAGCGTACGGATCTCCGTGCCGGCACGTTCACAGGAGCTCAGTCCGTCAGTTCACCTGACGATGGCGACATGTATGATCGCCGAAATATTGTGCCCGTTGGACACCATAGACCGGCAGCATACCCGTGGATATTTTGATTATCAAATACGCCGGGAGAAACTCAAGAATCACATCCCAAAGGTATTCTATAGGATTCAGATCAGGACTGTGCAGGCCAGTCCATTACAAGGATGTTATTTTCGTGTTACCACTCCGCCAAAAGTGCTCGATCATGTTCAAAGATGCAACCACCATCCCCAAATTGCGCTTCAACAGTGGGAAGGAAGAAGGTGATTAAAACATCAATGTAGGCCTGTGCTGTGATAGTGCCACGCAAAACAACAAAGGGTGCAAGCCCCCTCCATGAAAAACACGACCACACTATAACACCACCGCCTCCGAATTTTACTGTTGGCACTACACACGCTGGCAGATGACGTTCACCGGGCATTCGCCATACCCACACTCTGTCATCGGATCGCCACATTGTGTACCATGATTCGTCGCTCCACACAATGTTTTTCCACTATTCAATCGCTTGTACCAAGCGAGGCATCGTTTGGTATTTACCGGCGTGATGTGTGGCTCGCCCATGAAATCCAAGTTTTCTCACCTCCCACCTAACTGTCATTGTACTAGCAAAGGATCCTGATGCAGTTTGGAATTCCTGTGTGATAGTCTGGATAGACGTCTGCTTATTACACACCCACTTCAACTGTTGATGGTCTCTGTCGGTCAACAGACGAGGTCGATCTGTACGCTTTTGTGCTGTACGTGCTCCTTCACGTTTCCACTTCACTATCACATCCGGAACAGTGGGCCTAGGGATGTTTAGGAGTGTGGAAATATCGCATACAGACAATGACACAAGTGACACTCAATCAACAGACCACGTTCGAAGACCATGAGTTCCGCAGAGTTCCCCATTCTGCTGTCTCACGATGACTAATGACTAATGAGGTCGCTGTTATGGACTACCTGGCAGTACGTGGCAGTGCAATGCACCTACTAAAAAAAAAGTATGTTTTGGGGGGGGTGTCCGGATACTTTTGATCACATAGTGTACATGTGTATCATGGAGGGGGCTTGCACCCCTTGTTGTTTTGCGTGGCACTATCACAGCATAGGCCTACATTGATGTTTTAATCACCTTCTTCCTTCCCACTGTTGAAGCGCAATTTGGGGATGGTAGTTGCATCTTTCAACACGATCGAGCACCTGTTCATAATGCACGGCCTGTGGCGGAGTGGTTACACGACAATAACATCCATATAATGGACTGGTCTGCACAGAGTCCTGACCTGAATCCTACAGAACACCTTTGGAATGTTTTGGAAAGCCCACTTCGTGCCAGGCTTCACCGACGGACATCGATACCTCTCCTCAGTGCAGCACTCTATGAAGAATGGGCTGCCATTCTCCAAGAGACCTTCCAGCACCCGACTGAATGTATGCCTGCGAGAGTGGAAGCTGTCGTCAAGGCTAAGGGTGGCCAACACCATATTGTATTTCAGCATTACCGATGGACGGCACCACGAACTTGTAAGTCATTTTCAGCCAGGTGTCCAGGTATTTTTGATCGTCGGAGGTAATGCCATACATCGATTTATAAGGCTTGTATAGTTTTTAACATGGATATTGTCAACAATACTTATGAGTGCATGTAGAGCCAAGACCGATTGTGGTAGTAACATGGTCGTTGCGATCGTTTTTTTGACATCTGGCGGCTTGTGAAATCTCTCTTTCTAAGACACAGTGGGACCACTCGCAGGAAAAACTTATGAGACATGTCCACCCATCGCTGATTTTTTCTCAGTATTGTTTCATATCACTGACAATCAGTTATTGGCGAAGTATTATACTTAGTAGCAGGGAATGTGTGATAGGTTCACCTTGAGCATCAGGCTTATAAAGTATGTATGTGTGTTTCGACATGTACGAGGAAATGACTATGTCCAGTCGTAAGGAAGGTGTGGATTTGACGTAGAACACTGCAATAGCATAGGGAATGGAAGATTTTTTTTTTACTTGGAAAAGTATGTCAAGTCATAATAATGGTACAGATATTTCTATTTCCAGAACCACAGCCATCAGCAGGAGGTATTTCTGATACTTCGCTCATTGTCCAATCGTCCAATTGAGACCGCAATCGTAATATTTAATTGTAAATAGAGCGATGAAATATATATGTAGCCAGTTTCTTAGGACCATTCTATCTAGGCGTTCGTGAAGCACGGTGACGGTGGCCTGTGGTGGGAATGATTCACGTTTCCAGCTAACAGCAGGAGCTGTCCAAATGGAAAGGCCTGTTGGGGTGCAGGAATGAAGCTGACCTAATTGTGTCGTCATTTAGATGGCTGAACAGCGCACTAATACTCAGTATGTGTTGGACAGCGTTCGTGATCGCGTATGTTCCTGTGGAAATCTGAGAAGATTCAATATGGACGTGTGTTTGCGGTGCACCATTATTCCCTCCAATGTAAATTGTCTGGTTGACTGCTTCTGCACATTTCCCGTCTTTATTTAGTTGAGACAACATCGATTGTGGTGTATGTTGTGTGCATATAGCAGGTGAAAGACGGGTGGAAGAAATGTTCGATGGTTCTCTAGACGTGAGAAGCACCTTAGTTGACTTTGTAAATTATAAGGATGATCTGGAATCTGTTACATCACCAGCATCGGTATTCGCGAGTGGAAATATCAGTTTCCTCTATTATTGGAGTTTTCATGTAAAGTCTTCACAGACGAGATAAGTTTCTAGTTACTCAGTGGTTTACAGCACGCTTTACCTCGCTAAAATTTCGAGTTTGTGGAGAAATAATTTCCAGTCTATATATATTCGGAATTATACTGCGCAAGCGATACTGCTATGCAAGCGATAATGAAGTACCGCAAAATGGTATGTTATTCTGGTGACCCATGTGAAAATACATATGTTCTTGTAATCCCAGAGTCTGGAGATGGTTGTAAAAAGCAAGCAATCAGGTCAGAAACAGTAACGCCTTTGTGATAAGGAGAACCGACCCAGACTTTGTACAACAGTTCAGAGAGTGACATCAGTCCACTGAGGGTGCTCTGGTCATGCGTTGGGGCAGTGTGTGTGTGTGGAGGCAGATGACTTGCGACCATCGGCTGTAGTGGATGACCTACCGAGCTTGTGGGAAGTGTCTAGTGCGGCGGTGAGTATACGCAGTCCATGTGCTTGTGTTGCCTGTCTTCGTGGTATAAGTACGACTGTCTGCTTTTCGATAGCTATGTGCAAGATGCAGAAGTGGTGATTTTGTATGGCACATGATACGAATTGTGTGTTTACTACATCGAAACGGTATGTTGTGATATACAGGTATAGCCGGGTTGGAGATCAGTTCCACACTGAAATATTCAAGCTTCTGTCGTCAGCGGCAGAGCAGTGTAATTGAGGAAGTGTCTTTCTATATTTGATGATCTGTAGACCACTTTTGCAAGGTTTAACTGTCAATGCAAAATGGCGATCTGTAAAAAATAGTTTTGCGGCTGAAAGTGTCATCTGCGGAGAAAAAGGTGGACACTGCTTCCATACCGGCAACATCAGTAATTTGGTGGGTAAATTCAGTAAGAGCCAATCATAAAGCTCCATTCATTCACAAGACATCCTTTGTGCTGGGATGCAGAAGCATCTCCATAGCGGTGAGAACGTTTACCGTTTTGGAGACGTTTGTTGAAAGCATGATGTCACGATTTCCAGGAACCGTAAGACGTCATGGACAGGGCAAGCCTCGTGAGGACCACCAGAAAGAATGCATTCGGTATTATTCTGGGCTATTTTCGTAAACAGGTCCTGTTAGAACAAGAATTTCCATGCTGACAAGTTGTGACATTACGAAAGCTCCTACAACAACAACAAAAGCGACCGTTAACTATTTCTGCGAAACTTACGATTTCTGGGAAGGGGCTGGTATGTAATGGACTGGCTGTCCTGTTAGGATCTCTGGAAGAATGCAACCTGTGTTATTCTGTCTGTTTTCGTAAACAGTTTCTGAAAGCATTGTAAAAGATTTCTCTTTAAATAGACATATGAAGTCAGTATGACCTATTAGCTGTACTTGAGATGGTGAGTCGCTAGGAAACATCACTGTGTCATTGTGCCAGCAACAGTGGTTAGGTAAACACGGGCACGGCTGGAGGCGTCTTGTAGGCTGGACCAATGTGCTCGCACTGAGCCTGTGTGCATACCTTGGGCCTCTGTAGGGAACAGTTCACTGATACTTCTCCGTTGAATTTCTTAACGTTAGTTCGAAAGCATTTTTATATGCAATGAGTGTTTGTGCACTACATTATTTCGGCTGTTTCCGATGTTGATGGTAGCTTTATAAACTGTTATGTCCGCTACTTCAGTTATTACAACCTCTTGTAACATGGCAACATCTATGTCAGTGGCATAAAGATAATCTTTTAAACACTATAACTTTACTGCCGAACTTATCCGGGAGACATTAACTGCAGCTAGCTTGTAAGTGTGCATATAACTATTTACTACTACTCAGTATCTCCGACCGAAGCGTGCTCGGAACCGGAAGCGGCCCAGAAGATGCTAACACGGCTGTGTCCATGTGATTTTCTAACTCCACCTGAACGTCCTCATTCCGAATGAGAGCCAATACCCTCATTCCATCAGCCACCGCCGTTTCCCATGTCTGAGATTACTGAAGGATTTCTCTGGTGCGCGTTCTTTTCGTTTCCAACTCCTTTGTCTCTTCCTGACTTTGTATTCTAGAGAGTCGTTTCGTTTGTTTAGACGACTTTTTTTAAAATTGTCCTTATTTGATACTGGGTGATCAGGCCAGTCATTGAATGTGGTGTTGTTTGGGTTTGTTTCCTCGTCAACTAGCAAGTCATTATCTACTGATGACACTGGAACATCATCGGGATTGCAATCTAGTGGCATAGTAATTTCTTTTCCAACTGCCTTGCTACCGCCTAAGGTCTGAGGATTAGTCTCTCCAGGAGAGGCTTGATTCGAACATTTTGGCAGGGTTACCGTTGAACTCTGTTCATTTGTCAATACACTACGTGCAGTTGAATCCCGATTTCCTTCATTTTCTCCCTGACGTGATATGTCAGAGCCTTGCCCATTCCCGGTTTTCTGTAATAGGGCTGACAAGGTCTCTGCATACGACAGTTTCTGTTGATGTCGCACATCGCCCTTCATAAAGATTTTACACGGGGACAGGTTGCCTTAAGATAATCCGTGCATCCACATACTACGCATGTCCTTGGTTGGCCATCATAAACAACTAAGGGTTTGAAGCCTTGAACAATAATATACAATGGGATATGCTTATGAAGATCAGTTCTAACATTTCGCACACCATTGTCAACCTGAAATGTTTGCTGCCCGTCCATTTATCACCAGTAACCTGCAAAACCGAGCCGTAAGGCGTTAACGCTTGTTAGATGAGATCGAACTCCAGTTCAAATGGGAGGTTAAATATGCGCACAGATCGCAACCCAACACCAGCATAGCTGATCGCAATTGAACTAGATTCACCACTGGAATGAAGAAAGTTCGCGAAACCGCATGTTTTTGTCATGTTTCAACGCCTCGCACTTTAACATACGCTGCATTACCAAGGAAATCGTATGCCAAACCGTGAACGTCATCATCTTGTAAAACTATCTCCTCGAACAACCAATCGTCGATTTCATAAACTCTCGGCCTGTCATATTCGAACGGAAACAAAAACTTCAACGTAGACTTCTTAATCTGAGCTTCCATAGCCGGGTGGCTACGTTGTACTCACAAGCTACAGCGCCACGGCCGATGGTGTGCCCCACTCGCGGCGAGCTCCGCACACGGCGGCGGCTAGGCCAGCACTGCATGCTACGGATGCGGTTTTTCGGGAGGTAACCAGTATTTTGTCCAATGAGCTTGTACGGAACAGTAAGGGGTCCTGCTACGGTTGCCTGAGGTACGTATGTCGCTATGTTCGCTTCTGACTGCGTGTCTCGCCATACAGAGCTTTATTTGGCAGAAGTACCCAATATAGTTGCCTTACTTTCTGACATTCCGTAAACAGATCATACATCGCCGAAAAAAATAGTTGATACGTAAATGGATACCGCTCAGAGGAGAAATAATAAGTAATTTTGGGGTTTTCTCTTTCGTTATTCTGCTTAGACTTGGAACACTATAAACAAAGGCCTTCGCGGATAAGAAAAATACTGGAAACATCCCCCAGGCTGTTGCTAAGCCATGTCTCCGCAATATCCTTTCTTTCAGGAGTGCTAGTTGTGCCAGGTTCGCAGGAGAGCTTCTGTAAAGTTTGGAAGGTAGGAGACGAGATACTGGCAGAAGTAAAGCTCTGAGGACGGGGCGTGAGTCGTGGTTGGGTAGCTCAGTTCGTAGAACACTTGTCCGCGAAAGGCAAAGGTCCCGAGTTCGTGTACGGTCCGGCACACAGTTTTAATCTGCCAGGAAGTTTCAAGAAAAACACTGTCTGCACTACAACTGCACGTCCGTTACCCTTATCCGCATCGGCAAGTTTTCAATAAACATCTGCATCGGCGGAAATTAAAATATAGTAAACCACTCTAGTCTGTTCGGTATGCTGAAATTCTGACGGCAGGCTCGATCCTGCTCTGAATTTTCGTCTGCTGAAGTCGGAGCTCTTAAAGCACATTCCGTAGTCTATCACGACTACATTTCAATGCAACATAGTCTGTCATATAACTGATATGTTACTTAAGTTACAATTTTCTGTAATAATTACTGAACTGGATCGTGCGAAATTTCCTGCTGAAATGAACTCGTGTCAAAATTTGTTATTGCATCTTGAATATTTTTGAATGTTAGGTATTAATACGCTCATCAAATGTACGTTAATTAATTGTAATGTTAAATCATGTTAACGTACTCCACTTCTAAGGGTATCTCGATCATAATAACCTACTCTATGTAAGTCATCATCGATCTTGTGGAATTCAGCTCCCACTTTTCTGACGTGACATACTGAAAGCCATGGATCAAAGCATTCAGGTAGATGCAATATTTGATTTCCGATCAACATTTGACTCTTGGCTATGTCTACGCTTATTATCGAAAGTACGGTTGTATCGGGTATCGAGCTAAATTTCATGATACGGAGGACGCAGCATATCATCTTGGATGGAGAGTCATAGGCAGATGTAGAAGCAACTTCGGGTTTGCCCCAGGAAGTGTGTTGGGATCGTTACTTTTCATGCTGTATAGCCTATCAATGGTCTTTCGGACAACGTGAATAGTAATCTCATACAGTTCGCGATAGTGTAGTTGTTAATAATGTAGTACTGTCTGAGAAAATCTGCACAAATATTCAGTTGGATATTGATACGATTTCAAATTGTACTAAGGTTTGCAACCTCCTTTAAGTGACCAGAAATGTAAAACTGGTCACGTCACAAACGTAAAAACATAGAATCCTATGACTACAATATCAACGAGTGAAAAGTATGATCAGTCAGGTATGAAATGGAATGATCACTGCCGCTCACTCGTAGGTAAAGCAGGCGGCAGACTTCGGATCACTAGTAGAATATAAGAAAAATTAAATAATCTAGACTGGAGATTGCTTACAAAACAAACGTGTTGTCCATCCTAGAATATTGGCCAGGTATGTGGGACCCGTATCACGTAGGGCTAATTGGGAATATTGAACGTACACTGAGAAAGACAGCACTAATTGTCAGTGGTTTGTTTGATCTATGGGAGAATGTCACGGTGATGCTGAAGAACTTAAACAGACAGGAGCTTGAAGATAGGCGCTCTAGCGTTAATATTTGCATATTCTTTATAAGAAATAGTAGTAAATGATAACAGTGATACTATCACTGTTGGTTGGTACCATTTACTGGCAAAATGCAACCTAACACTAGATTGCGTACTTACGGGTATCCTGTGTGGCCGTTTTTCAGTACGACTTGAAAAAAGAGAGATTATTAATTGATCACCGATGTGTCGGTTCTCGATTTTGTTCAGGAGACGTACGGATTGATTACGCGAAGGAGTTTTCTTAATTGACCTTTTGACCTGGATTGCCTTCACCCAATCAGAACCTCCGATGAAAATACCTAAGGGACCTATTTCAATATTAAAATGGAAATGAAAGCAAATTAGTGGAATTTCGCAAGAGAAAGGTTAACAGATCGGAAGTTGAACACATTAGTGGTCTCCCAAAAACAATCGAGACACCGCGATAAACAGCGAACCTGTAACAAAGCTCATATACAATTTGAACATAATTTTTGGTTAGTGAAAGAAAAGAAGAAGAAGAAAATTACTGCATCGTAAAATATTAATATATTTTGAACAAAATGGCTTTAAACTTCTAAGACATTGACAAACATACAATGAATATATGACTTACTTCTGATATTTCTTTTGTACATGGCACGGCCGAATAATCGCTACTTTATCAGTCCGTTCCTTCTTAAAATTAAATGTTTCTGCGTGTGCGTAAATATATTATATCTTCACCCGAGTTACCGAAACGTTTTTTCGTCGTTTCACATAGTTTTACACAAAACAAAAATACAACTTGTAGCAATGCTATGTAGCACGTCTTAACATGTCGGCGACCAAAAGTACACTCCTGGAAATTGAAATAAGAACACCGTGAATTCATTGTCCCAGGAAGGGGAAACTTTATTGACACATTCCTGGGGTCAGATACATCACATGATCACACTGACAGAACCACAGGCACATAGACACAGGCAACAGAGCATGCACAATGTCGGCACTAGTACAGTGTATATCCACCTTTCGCAGCAATGCAGGCTGCTATTCTCCCATGGTGACGATCGTCGAGATGCTGGATGTAGTCCTGTGGAACGGCTTGCCATGCCATTTCCACCTGGCGCCTCAGTTGGACCAGCATTCGTGCTGGACGTGCAGACCGCGTGACACGACGCTTCATCCAGTCCCAAACATGCTCAATGGGGGACAGATCCTGAGATCTTGCTGGCCAGGGTAGTTGACTTACACCTTCTAGAGCACGTTGGGTGGCACGGGATACATGCGGACGTGCATTGTCCTGTTGGAACAGCAAGTTCCCTTGCCGGTCTAGGAATGGTAGAACGATGGGTTCGATGACGGTTTGGATGTACCGTGCACTATTCAGCGTCCCCTCGACGATCACCAGTGGTGTACAGCCAGTGTAGGAGATCGCTCCCCACACCATGATGCCGGGTGTTGGCCCTGTGTGCCTCTGTCGTATGCAGTCCTGATTGTGGCGCTCACCTGCACGGCGCCAAACACGCATACGACCATCATTGGCACCAAGGCAGAAGCGACTCTCATCGCTGAAGACGACACGTCTCCATTCGTCCCTCCATTCACGCCTGTCGCGACACCACTGGAGGCGGGCTGCACGATGTTGGGGCGTGAGCGGAAGACGGCCTAACGGTGTGCGGGACCGTAGCCCAGCTTCATGGAGACGGTTGCGAATGGTCCTCGCCGATACCCCAGGAGCAACAGTGTCCCTAATTTGCTGAGAAGTGGCGGTGCGGTCCCCTACGGCACTGCGTAGGATCCTACGGTCTTGGCGTGCATCCGTGCGTCGCTGCGGTCCGGTCCCAGGTCGACGGGCACGTGCACCTTCCGCCGACCACTGGCGACAACATCGATGTACTGTGGAGACCTCACGCCCCACGTGTTGAGCAATTCGGCGGTACGTCCACCCGGCCTCTCGCATGCCCACTATACGCCCTCGCTCAAAGTCCGTCAACTGCACATACGGTTCACGTCCACGCTGTCGCGGCATGCTGCCAGTGTTAAAGACTGCGATGGAGCTCCGTATGCCACGGCAAACTGGCTGACACTGACGGCGGCGGTGCACAAATGCTGCGCAGCTAGCGCCATTCGACGGCCAACACCGTGGTTCCTGGTGTGTCCGCTGTGCCGTGCGTGTGATCATTGCTTGTACAGCCCTCTCGCAGTGTCCGGAGCAAGTACGGTGGGTCTGACACACCGGTGTCAATGTGTTCTTTTTTCCATTTCCAGGAGTGTACAATGGATAATAAAGTCTCTAGAATATTTCTTAACAAAATATAGATTCCAGAATGAGATTTTCACTCTGCAGCGGAGTGTGCGCTGATATGAAACTTCCTGGCAGATTAAAACTGTGTGCCCGACCGAGACTCGAACTCGGGACCTTTGCCTTTCGCCCGCGAAAGGCAAAGGTCCCGAGTTCGAGTCTCGGTCGGGCACACAGTTTTAATCTGCCAGGAAGTTTCAAAATATAGATTGTTCTTTCTTCTGTTTCGCAGCTTCTTGCAATCAAGCGCTGCGGCAATGATTTTAAATATCTGTGCCCAGCAGGTCATAGTGTTTATTTAGAGTATTTAAACGCTGGACGCGCGTCTTGGTATAGGCGCACATTATAAAAAAAATCGTCTCTTTACTCTCGCGCTGTGATGCTTAGCATCTTTACGAACTACAGCTTGTTGGCTGTCCTTTTCTTTTATGACAAATACCTCATATGCAAAGTATCTGAAATCCAATAATATTACAGCGCAAACTATGCCGAAACGACTTATAAAGTTTCAAAGAGCCGTTTTAAATTATTAATCCAGGAATATACCACAAGCCCCTACGTATTTCTCACATAGGGATCGTGAGGACAAGGTTAGATTAATCTCAGTGTGCACAGAGGCTCTTAAATAATCATTTTTCCCATGATCCGTATATGACTGGAACGGAGGGAAAGAAGGAGGGTTAGGGCTTAACGTCCCGTCGACGTCGAGGTATTAGAGAAGGAGCACAACCTCGTATTATTTCAAGGACGGAGAAGGAAAACGGCCGTGCACTTTCAAAAGAGCAATCTTGTAATTTGCCTAGGGTGATTTAGGGAAATCGCCTGAAAATCTAAACCTGGATGGTCGGGCACGGTTTTGAACCGACATCCTCCCCGAATACGAGTCCAGTGTGCTGACCAATGCGCCACATCGCTCGATGTGAATGGTACAGGAAGAAGCCCTAACAACTCGTACAACGAGAAATACCCTGGATCATGTCCATTCACAGTGGTTTGCAGAGTATGTATGTAGATGTAAAAAGCCAACATTCCAATGGCTAGATTCAGGGCATGCCATACTGGCTTCTCGCGCAAACTGCTGGCGATACGACGTGATGTCATTATGAATTCGGGAAGCAAGAACAATATGCTTGGATTGTTAATGCAAGCAAATTCCCAAGTCCCTCTGTCTAAATAAATAGACTGCAGCTAATTGTTATCTGTTCTAGATGTTGGCCGTTTTGTAGTACTAAGAGCGAAAGTAGAAATCATTGTACCATTGCTGAATGCGGAAATGCTTGATATAAAACTGTGGACATCGTTTATCATAGATTTCCGAAGGATGGAGAACAATAGTGCAAGTGTATGTCACGCTGTGAAAGAGCTGCTCTGTTAATGTTAATAATGCAAGGATTTCTTCAGATCATTTCCTCGGCGAAGATTGCGAACAGGACTTAAAAACTGAGTTTCTGGGTTTGTATTTGAAAAGAAAATTGAAGGGTGACGTTCTAACATCAAAAAAATCCAAATTGGCATGGAGATACATCAGAGGATGTCGCAAGTATCACCAAAGACAAAGCAGAGGTAACTGCTATTCATTCTCTTTGGAATGTATGTATTATCGATTTTCGAATTATTCGCGCATCGTTTTTTCTATAGCAATTACAAACGTTTCATTTCTACAACAACAATAATAATTTGATAAGAATACTAGCCTGCCATCTGTGGTGATTAGGGATATAGGCATCATAATCCGTTACAGAGGCTCACCTAGATGATGACGATAATGTTTGGTTTGTGGGGCGCTCAAGTGCGCTGTGATCAGCGCCCGTACAAAGTCCCAGTTTGTACACAGTCCAATTTTTACACAGTCCAACTTAGCCACTGTCATGAATGATGATGATGAAGTGAAGGCTCACCTATAAATAAGCGAACGACCTCGACAGAATGTACGAATGGCAGCACAGCAGTTTTCACGCCGTTGAGATCGAGCTATTACATACCTGCTAAGCAAAGAGCAAGAAAGAAATTTGATTGAACTGGTCAATAACACATTTCATGTGTTAAACTCAAAGGTTCCTAAGACACCTCTTCGAAGTGGCTATGGCCTTAATTTTCAAAGACAGAAGAACACACTAAAACACAGAAGGTTTGTTCTAACATGCGTTGTGGAAAAAATCAAGGCCTGCTGTCATTCCAGAAGGGTTTCACAATTTCAGTAAACCTTCTCTTTAGACATAAAGAATATGGGAGCTTCGTACATCTTGACTTCCAGGATAAACAAAGACTGTTTGGAGAAATTTTTTTTCTAAAATTCGTGGTCTGGGCCCATTTTACAACAACCTAATTACCACTGGCAATGACTGGGTCCCCGCAATCTCCAAAGATGGGTTATCTTCTCCTGCAACTGACTGCATCAGTAAAACAAAGGAGTTTGAAATGATGTTTTGCGGTTTTCGTGGGTGACATGTAGTTAAGTATGACGGAAGGCTCTGAGCACTATGGGACTTAACATCTGTGGTCATCAGTCCCCTAGAACTTAGAACTACTTAAACCTAACTAACCTAAGGACGTCACACACATACACGCCCGAGACAGGATTCGAACCTGCGACCGTAGCAGCAGCACGGTTCCGGATTGTAGCGTCTAGAACCGCTCGGCCACCTCGGCTGGCAGGCTGGTGGTGCTATGGCTATTGCCAGAACGATGAAGAACGCACAGAACTCACAGGAGCATCTAGAGGAAGCAAGAAGACACAACTGCATGACAGAAGCAGCA
Source organism: Schistocerca serialis cubense (assembly GCF_023864345.2). Taxonomy (NCBI): domain Eukaryota; kingdom Metazoa; phylum Arthropoda; class Insecta; order Orthoptera; family Acrididae; genus Schistocerca; species Schistocerca serialis. The sequence continues at coordinate 478,374,762 of NC_064639.1, read as the reverse complement.
GCCATCGGAAACCATACAAGAAAGAACTAGGTCTCTTCATAAATAAAAAAGGGAGCCTGTTAGCTATCCTGCCAGATAACCCGCATACAAATGTAGATTTGCTCCAGTTTGTCAGGAAAACTGTCAGAATTCCAAGATTATGGGATACTTTACCGAGAACTACGTGGAAATCCAGAAAATGTGCAGTTGTGAATCTAGATGTTGATGCGGGACCACCCACGGTGTGACGTATATTAAGAAAAATACAAATAACGTCCACTATTTCGATTCATTTGTAGACTTGCAGCCGCCAGAAGAGTTGCAACGAAACTTCATTGGGAAATTAATGGTGGAAAAGAAATTGTGTAAACAGAACCTGGTGCATACAATACTCACGATTTAAAAGAAGTTTTAAAACAGTCTGGAAAAGGGATTGTGCTGCCTGCAAACATCAATAAACTTTAATCTGGAATAAAGACAATGAGTGCAACGATTGACTTTAACCAGAAAGGATTAATAGGACGGCTGCTGGGTTTCACAAAAGGACGGGTTCTGAAGAAGGATGCTAATAAATTCTACAGATCCGACTAGCCCGTGGATACACTCCTTGTCAGTACAATCCGTGTCGAGTGTAACACTGCAACAAACTCTTATCTCAACAACAGAATGATTCATACAATTTACGGATTCTTCCCATCAGTGGGAACAGGGTATGAGATCGCTGTGACCCCTACCAACGCTATTTACCCCCCTCAGTAACAGTATAGGCTTTGGACTGTCTGGAGCTGTGGACCAGGATAATCAACACGTCGATTTTTGCGGTGAGGAAATCATTGTAGCGCTACATTTAAAGAGGACCAGCAGTGACCTTGAACGTGGAGAAACCCAGAAGCGGTGTCGGCATTCAACTAGCTGGGACCTGTTGGTGACAGAATCGACTATCTTTAACTTGCTGGACCGGAAACGTCGGCAGCAAGCTTCAACCAGTTACGGATCACAGCAGCCCGAGGCAGGATTCGAACCTGCGACCGTAGCAGTCACGCGGTTCCGGACTGCGCGCCTAGAACTATGACGGAAGGATACAAAAGTTAATGTCTATAATAAACTCAGATTGCCGAAATGTATTACAAAGTTGTGTTCTCTACGTAAGGACAAGAAATTCATTAAAATAAGGCATCTGAAGATAAAACTATAATGAGAAACATAGAAAAACCCAGCTGCAAAGAAAAATCGTCGACGGTTTGCGTCATATTCCTGAGCTACTGTAGTATCTACGAACGCAGTAAGAAAATGGTTCAAATGGCTCTGAGCACTATGGAACTTAACTTCTGAGGTCATCAGTCCCCTAGAACTTAGAACTACTTAAACCTAACTAACCTAAGGATATCACACACATCCATGCCCGAGGCATGATTCGAACCTGCGACCGTAGCGGTCGCGCGGTTCCAGACAGTAGCGCCTAGAACCGCTCGGCCACTCCGGCCGGCGCAGTAAGACATTCTTGTTCTTATTATTATATCGTTGAAGATGGTAAATATTATAGCATACAAGTGTTTATTTCTTATCATTTTAGATTTAAGCAACACTTAATAATGTTTGTCAGCACTTGTCAATACCCCAAAACCCAGGCGATCCTTGTAGGCAAAACCACCCCTTCCTTCCACCTCCTTGATTTCTATCTCACCATCTATGGGCGTCCTATCGCCCTCACCCCCACCCTTAAGTACCTTGGCGTCACCCTCGACCGTCGCCTCTCCTGGACCCCCCATCTCCGGACAATCCAAGCCAAGGCACGCTCCCTACTCCGTCTCCTCAAGCTCCTTTCCGGCCGTACGTGGGGTCTGGACCCCTCCACCATACTCCACACCTATAAATCCCTCATCCGCCCTATCCTTTGTTACGCCCATCCGGCCTGGATCTCCGCCCCCCCTACCTTTTATAAATCCCTTCAAATCCTTGAACACTGTTCTCTTCGCCTCGCCTATTGCATCCGTCTCCCCAACCCCATGCGGATTCTGAATGATCTCATTCTGTTCCCCCACCTCCTCCTCTTCCTTGAAAGGATATGGATCCTGTACACTTCCCGCAAACTCGATCCTCCTCATCCGCTTGTCTCACCAATCCTCTCCCACCCCTGCCCGCTGCCGCGCCTGTATTCCCACGTCCCACCCGGTCTCCATCTCTCCACCCCCCTTACCCTCTCCCAAGGTGGCTTCCGTCAGCTCCCCCTCCCTGATGATGTCCTCCTCCCCTCCATCTACCCCTCCTATCAACTTTGATCCTCCCCCCCCACTTCCTGTGTCCTTTCCTTTAGGCACCCTCCCTCCCTTCTCTTTCCTTTTCCCCCATCCCCTCCCTCCACCCCTCTTCCCCCGGGCTTCCCCTCCCCCTTCCTCCCTTCCCCCTATCTCCCCTGCCCATGGCATCTGCTCTCCCCTCTCCCTCTCCCACCCCCCTCCTCCTCTCTTGGCAGGTCCTCTGACTCGTATACGATTAGTGAACTTTCACGCGCCGGAGGTCAACGCCTCGTGTTTTTGTGTGTGCTGTCGTTTTGTGCTTAAGTGGTTCAGTGTTATTCGTTTTGTGCACCTGCGTTCACGTGTGACAGTTTTCGTCTATGTATGTGTCCAAGTGTCTGAACAAATTTTATCTTGGACTCTACGCCCGTGAAGGGCTCCATGTATTTTAAAAAGTGTTTGTCTCCGTTTATATGTCCACCATATTTTTATCTCACATTGTCTTCATTTGTCTCTTTTGTGTTTCTCTGAGGCCAAAGAGCGGCGTAGTAGGCTGCTGCTGGCCTGCCTGTAAACAGGTTTAAAAATAATAAAGAAGAAAAAAAACAATTGTCAATACGGAATTCATGAGGCTGGGGTTAAACTCTCGCGGTAGAACAGTATTCCCGATGACGCCATAAGCTTTAGCCAATCTCAGCGCTACCCTCCGGAGTCACCAACCTGATTGTATTCTAGTTGCCTTGGGCTAGACTCTCCTAGAACAGCCTTCATGTCACTATGTGGAAACTTTCGGTGTTACGTAAGTGATCTCTGTTAATGTAAACGGAAGCTGGATGTACGTGTAACTGTGCGGAAAATCAGGAAGATCTTCATCTCACCCTCTTTAGCGCTTGCGTATGTCAAAACGCTTCTAACGTCTCCTGGATACAGCACATTCGAGACAATTAAAAGACATTGAATCCCAAATGCGTAATAGTAAAACTTAAGTAGTGATAATGATAACTGGAACTTTTTGGCCTATTAAATTTGCTGGGCAGGGACTCGAAACAGGGACCTCTACCCAACGCGAGCATTTCCTCTACCGATTACGCTATCCAAGCAAGACTCACGACTCTTCTTTATACCTTTACTTCCGGCAGTACCTCTTCTCCCAGTCCGCACAGAGTTTTAATCTGTAGGAAGTTTCAAAACAGCGCACACTTCGCTGTATGGTGAACATTCACTCTGGAATAACATTCATTACGATCTATCACTTGTACTGAAAAACAGACAAAGATTGCGATATTGACACTGTCCTTTAAACGTTAATCACAAAGTAATTATTATTACGGGTATTTGCAGATACACCTGTGGATAAGAGCATGCGCGTTGACCTGTAACTATGAAAGACCTTCTTTGCCTGAGTGCAGTGCGTTGCTCACTCAGAGTGTGACATTCCAGTGGCTGGGTGTTGTGCAGACGGTTGGCTGTGAGCTATGGGGCAGGAGCGGCGTCAGCGCTGGATGTCGCTGAGTGGGCAGTCGAGACCTGCCGTCAGTGAGCTATGTGCCCAGAGCAAGACGTCATTCGTCAGCAGCCAACTCCCGCTACACCAGCTGACCAGGTAAGCCACGCTCCGACTGCTGCATTTCGTAGTGACACGACCTCCTCATACCAGTACCCTAATGAAACAGCGGTACCTAACTGTAGGCCTGTATCTTCGCTTCCCTTTATCACTCGCTACGCCTACGAAAACCGCACCACACTTACATCTGAAGAAATTAATGGATAATGTCAGGTTTATTTCCCGTTCTTGCGGAGCGACTTGTGAGCACTAGCTCTTGGATGTATCTTTTACGGAATTCAATCCGCTCCAATGCAGATTTAGGAGTACTGCGGAAGCTTAGTTGATTTTTCGTTGCTATCGCAACCAGAGATAAATGTTAATTGTGGTGTCTTGGTATGTCATAGCCTCCGCGCTGAGGGTTGTTAATTATGTAAGAGTAAATACGGCTTACAAGGAAACGTTACCAACTTTGGGATCCACTTTTTGAATCCATCTAAACGGTTATGTAGGATAACATCCCAGGCATCACGCACTGCAGCCATTCATCCTGGTGGGCCCTCATTTGCGAGTAATAGACGAAAACAAAAAAATCAGAATTTTGCGTGACGCTCAGTTGCATAAAAAAGTTCTGTTACAGTAATTGGTTGCGTGTGGTAATAGATACGATAAGGCCTCCACGTGTAGAACGTTATAGGTTCTAATCTCGTAATGGGCATTAACTTCTTTGTTTTTAAAACCGAAATGACTTTGATCATCACATCATTTTAATCATAATATCACCTTCTTCATTTGCTCTCATTTTTCTTTCTATCATTCTTTTTCCAATTGAAATCTTTGTTTTGTGTTTTTAATTAATTTTATTTATTGATTTCGATATAATTTCTTTTGTTTTTATCATCCTACTTTTTCGTCCACGTTTTTGCGCGAATTGCGTTTTACTTATAAACCATTCTTTCCTTTAAATCGTCATCTGCGTTTTTTGTCCATAATGTAGTAGGAATTTAGGCTGTTTTCCTCGTTTCTATGACGATTAAGATTTAAATAATTGCACTTCTTGTAACGAAAAATACATGTTTACACCATTGTACAGTCAATAGAAATAGATTATTCTGTCTTTTGTTTTTTAGCCAGTAGATCACAATTTCCATATAGTTGAATATTATAACAGATAAATATAGTTAGATTCACACTCATAAAAATTCCGAGTGGAAAAAGAATGGAACAGAAAACACGATCAGTTGAAAAAGTTCATACGTTGATTAAAATGATGTGACAAAGGAAAACAAATAAAAAATTAGATTTAACCAATTAATTGAATAAAAATAATGATCAAAGTCATTTCAATAAATATTTTAAAATAAAAGATTAACGCACCTGTAGAAATTTTTGATGAATTTTCTTTTACATATTTCAAAATAAACCTGCTCCCGGCTTTTTTAAATAGCTCGTTGAACTCTATCTACCTGAATCAAACTAATGAGCTTAAGGTGGGAGCTTCAACCGTGAGAGAAAAAGAAAGCTTAAAAGGCAAATAAAAACCTTGTTATTCGAGTGATAACAATAATTATAACAAACTAAAGACATTTATACCAGAGGAACATCTTTAAAGAAAACTCTGTCTAAATGAAAATACGTGTGAAAGAGTTATTGAGAGAGTAGATAATATAACAACTCTGGTTAAGAACCATGTTCACCTGGAAAGTTACGAGTACAGGTTGATTATAACAAAAGTTAAACTTTAAAACCGCTGTAGAAATAACACCACTGGTCAGAATGACGTCAAATTGCAACGGAATATTATCGGAGAAGGGGGAAAACGTATGGCAGAATGAAAATAAATAGTTACAAAATGTAGCAATATAAGGCGCTGTAATCATCACAATTTAATAGTGGTCCACTACAAATGACAAATGAATCATACAACAATGCCTAAGCTGTACGTCTGACATTAAACAAACTGTACTACTCAGTGTGCATAGATGTAAGGGTGTGATACTGTTAGTTACGTAAGCCCATCCACCATGGGAAGGTCATATCACATCGGATGGGAAAAATCATTTTTTAATTGTACTGAGCCCAAAAACCGCATTAAAAGCATCAATCACATCGGTTTTTAACTGTCCTGAGGCCAAAATCCTCATAAAAAGCATCAATCATAATCATATAGGTTTATTAATTTCCGTGTGACTGGCGCAAAACATGTTCAATATGATGTCCACCGTTTTCTGCAAAAACTTGAAATCGGGAAACAGCATGTTCCACAACTGATCGAAGTGTTTCCGGGGTCAAAGTTCAGAATGTGTTGCACAATGCGTGCTTTCAATGCAGTTAAGTTTGCAATCGGAACACTGAACACAACATCCCACAGCCAGAAGTCACACAGATTAAGATCAGGTGATCGGGACGGCCAGGCTGTAGGGAAATGGTGGCTGATAATTCTAGCATTTCCGAAATTGCGCTTCAGCAGCTGCTTAACTAGATTTTCAATGAGCGGAGGTGCGCCACCTTGCTTAAAAATGATCCCATCCACACATCCACGCTGTTGGAGAGCTGGAATGACGTGGTTGCGCAAAAGACATTCATAGCACTTACCAGAGACGGTACAGGTAACAGGACCGGGAGTACCTGTCTCTTAGAAAAAGTATGGTCCTATGATATGTTACAGTGACCTTTTCAGGATGAAGTGGTATTGGTTCATTTTCGTGTGAATTTGCAGTTGCCCATATTCGACAGTTCTGTGTATTGACATATCCTGTTAGATGGAAGTGGGCTTCGTCTGTCCACAAAATCTTCAGCAGCCAATCATTGTCCACTTCCATGCGAGCAAGAAATTCTATAGCAATGGTCTCTCCTGCTGGCAGGTCAACAGGAAGCAACTCGTGCGCATGAGTAATTTTGAATGGATAGCAAAGAAGGATGTTTCGTAGGATTTTACGCACAGTGCTCATGGGTATGTCCAATGTTCGGGCAATTATCCGTGCACTACATGTTTGCGCACCACCACTCGTCTCCTCCTGCATTGTTGTAGCTATTGCTTCCACTGACGTCGAATCAATTCGTTTCCTCCCTCTACCAGGTTGCACACCAAAAGAACTCGTCTTTTCGAATTTCCAAATAATTTTCTCCAGACCCACGGCAGTCATCGGACCAACGCCTTTCTTCAAACCCTTCAGTGTCCGGAACTTCTGCAGAGCGATGTGTGCACACGCATCATTCTTGTAATACAGCTATACAAGCAGAGCGCTATACTGCATTGAGACAGTCACGGCGAACGTCGCAGACGCCAAAGGAGGAAAAGCCGTGTGTTCGGCGTGTGTATACCAACCTCGATGGGTCGTGCGCATGACAGGTGTTTTCATTTACGTATTCTGATACGTACAACGCTATCTATAGATCAATTTTCACACTATTTTTTTTCTTTTGCCATGCGTTTTCCCCCTTCTCCGATAATATTCCATTACAATTTGACGTCATTCTGACCAATGGTGTTATTTCTACAACGTTTTGAAAGTTTAACTTTAATTATAATCATCCTGTGTCGTACAAACAATTTACAATTTGGAAATCAATCGTTTGGTTTCAGTAATAGTAGACGCAAGGGTCGAAAATGTAGCGGTGAATTACTAGTTGTTACTTTTTCAAACATAAAAATGTTTTACATAATAGGTGGAGTTTACAGTCAATTTCGGAGTATCTTGCTGTATCCGTGTTCTAGAGCCGCCGACAGATAATTTTGGAATAAATGTCTATAGCTGTTTACTGATCTTATTCTTTGGTGCTGTGCCCATAAACAGGAGAGATACGAAACAGCGTCGCTAAGTTTTATGGTCTATTATGACGAAGGCCGTGTGACCTAAAAGCCACATCATCATGTTGTGTTTCGGCCTCGGAAAACGTTTAAAGTCAGGCTCCAGGCTGCAACTGACGGTCACGAATGTGGGTGTGGACCGACAAAAAAATGCCAACACTACTCGGCACATTTCCCAGACCGTTGACACGCTAGGACATAGGAAGCTTTGCTCTCGTGTGTGAGGCCAATTACACGTACTCCAAATTTCTGAAGCCAGTAGGTTGATGTCTGCGAGATGTTCGTCCGTTGATGTCGCATTGTTTATTAATTTATATCAAAGTGCTCTCACCTGTTGGCAATATGGGATTGTTAACGTTGGATCACAACTGCCTCCTGTTCACAAAGGATAGTCGAAGCCCGAGCTTGGACACTGGAGGGCGCCCTAACATAGCCATGTAGAGTTTCGGAACTGATCTGTATTTGTAAGTGACAGTCTCCGGTACGTAGCTCCTGTTGAGGAAGTACTCTTTGATGAATGATAGCTAGAAAGGAATGTGCGCTTGCGAGGTGCCGGAGTGGAGAAGAGTTTGTACCTCTTTAATTCAGACGAATCTTGCATGAGAACGAGACATGCACTCGACCCCCTCGTTATCAACCAGCTAATTAAGTATGCGCACAACGGAAACGGAAGGAAATGATGGTGGACCCTGCTTGTTGGTAAAATAAGGAGTGCACACTCACAATAATTTAATAAAAATCGTAATCTACTCAGAAAAAGATAACTTTATCATAATAAACAACAGGAAATGGGATTCTGCCTATATCTACGAAATGATATGAGGATTAAATATCACAATGAGATTTATTATATATCAGAACGTAAATGCACATGATTGGCAACACACACAGTAGGTTAAGGGATAGAGTATACTGAAATATTATGAGAATAAGAGTTGGCTCGAGAACAAGGGGGCTCCTACTCTCTGTGATGCAATAGATTGACGATAATGACTGGAGGTCCTAATGAATCGAAAATTAATCTCCCAACTATATAGCAGTATCGGAATTAGTAGTGAGAGCTCAAATGGGATCACATGGAGAAACAAGCAAGGTGGACTTGTAGCAAAGCGAGCGCGCGTGCTGATGAGGGATTCAGTGTGAAATTGATAAGGTCTTACAATGCCGGAGCCGCAAAATACTGTACCAGTACTGAAATCTGCAGCACTTCCTCGGTAGGCAGCGTCCTGATGTTGTAGGCGCCGATTTCTGCCGTGCAGCAACTCTGTGTCAATCCCTGGCCGCGAAGGCTGTCCGAGAATTCTAAGTTCTTCCGAAAACGAGAGACCAAGTCGCAAGACCGTCCGACTCCGAGATCCCGCATTCCCTGCCCGCGCAACGCAAGAGTGAAGCCAACATTTCTCTACTCCCTACTCTCCTCGAAAAACCGCGAATCAGCATTCAGTTCTGATTCCAAAATTCCCCCACTCTGTCTCAGAACATCATTCGCGCCAATAGCGACCATTCCCTCCAATTTCGAGCAGGGCTTTATGACGACAACTAGCCTCAGTTTAAGTTGACCATCATGCCTCTGCTATTCAGCTGAGGGCACTGAACTTGCCGTTTGACCGGCTACGAAAACAACCTGCCTAGACCACCGGCCATCCGGTGCCAGACAGTCGCACTCAGCAGGGCACAGTTCACAAGTTTTCTCCGAATCAAGAGGACAATGCAGTCAGTCGGTGCCAGGAACCTTCGTTCTGGACGCGCCGGAAAGGTAAATACATAAACTGCGGCGACACTCAGACGTCTCGCAGGTCGTTTCGCTCTGCATCAATAGTCTAAACTGGACCGACATCAGTCGTTCCGACAGGCGCTTAATCCTATCGTACGAAAAACTCAGAATTCATGGAATTGCAGCCCCCAACCGGAAACGCAGTGTGCCGCGTCCTCCGATGCTCGCCTCGCACAAGGCACACAGGGAAGTAAAACAACATGTTTAGGAATCGAGTGAAAAGTATTTTTTGAGCTCTCAGTACAAATACTCTCATTACAATAACCTTATTCGGTCTGTTACTACCGTGCAATGACATAGAACATTAATAAAATTGATGAAAATGAGCGGCGACATGCAAAAGAGGGCACGGAACCTCTCACGCTATCATGACGAGTGCTTGCGCAGACTGGGGCTGACACATTGCAAGCAGTGCTGCTGATGTTTCATCTGGATTGCTGGCATGTATGGAGGCTGTGCGTTGAAATAGCAGTGCCGCACTCGCGCGAAAAATCAACAAGTCCGGGGCCCCGAGTGACCTATCTAAGACACTGGTTGTTGCACGCACCTTAAAAATTACATACCTCAACAGAATCAAGTAAGCTACCAGTGAAATTGATCTGCACATGAGCTTCGGCACACTTAAGATCTGGACGAGGTACCAGGCCTCGGAGAGAATCAGGGTGTTGATAACTGTCACTTTGTCATGGAGATTTAGCCGCCGAGTTGCATGACTTCCGCAAAGGCCCTTAATGGAATTGAGGAGCCTTCTACAGTTTCGTACCTGCATTTGCTGCGGGCACGCAGTTACATGTAGGCCCAACATCTTGTATTCTCGGACAACACGGTACCATGGTCTGGCGACGTCAGTGTCGAGCAGTCCCAGGAGAAGCAGCATTGTTTTACGGCTATTGATCACTGCTGCAGAGGTGCGTTCGTACTGCTGGAGGGAGCAACGAATCGAGTCAGTGTCTGCAGTATGACCGATGAAAGCCCCAGCGTCATCTCCATGCGCTACACATTTGATAATAGAGACTCCTAATTCCCCGCGGTCAAAGTCAGAAATGTCGAATTCCAGGTCATGTAACCGGCTGTTTAGTGCAACGTCGTTGCCCTCAACATCTCGGTATAAGGTCTTATAGTAGGCCGTAATATGTGTGACAGTCTCTAGTACATTCTACTACACGTCGTTTTATGTGCTCCTATATCTCTATACACAGAGGTTGCATGGAAGATATTGCGGCGTGTGACTGCACATGTTCGATAGGGGCTAACGGCTTTGTCCATGACTGATTTCATCCTCAGTGCGAGACAGTTTGTGGCAATTTTGTAGTCCGTGTTCAGAATGTGTCGGAAATCTTGAACACGGCATGTATGTCGTATTTTCGGGACAAGCACAACTCGACCGTCATGAAATTTAGCAGGGACTTCAATGCCACGAATTATTTCATTCACCATGTCTGTAAATTTGTCTCCAAAGATATCCCAGAAGACCTGATAAAACTACTGGAAGTCCAGCAGGCCCTAGAGACTTCCCTTTAGAGCGTGTTTGTAACACTGATTTCCTATCTTATCCCGACACCTCCGCTCCTAATTCTCCGCGGTCAGAGCCAGAATGTCGGATTCCAGGTCATGTAACAGACTGTTTAGTGCGCACGTTGTTGCCCTCAACATCTCGATACAAGGTCTTATAATAAGCCGTAATGTGTGCTACAATCTCTGATTTCTGTGAGAGACAATCGCCAGTTGCGGTTATAATCGTCTTTTTTCACATGCGAGGTGATACGGCTCTTCGTCGTCTAGGGAACACAAGGGGTGGCTTCGGACTAAGATTCTTTTCGCTCTTTCACTATGAATTTGAAGGATGTAGGATTTCATTCGATTTAAAAGTAGGCGAAGTTTGTCATGTAGTCCCACAGGTGTGTTTAGAGCATCTTTCAGGCACTGCTGGTAAAATTCAAGCGTGCGCCGTGTCCAGAGACATACCTCCTGACTGTCGCATTGTGCAATCATTCTGATCTGTGGCTTTGCATAAGCAGCTCACCACTCGAGTGTTGAGCTGTAGTTGCTCACTTTCTGCAGGCAACGCTGCCACGCAGCTCGCACTTCAGAGCGGAAACCTGTAGCAGCAAGATATCTCGCATAGGCCTTCCAAAACCTGGGAGAGGAGCGGTACTGCCACTTTGCTTGTACACTACTGGCCATTAACATTGCTACACCACGAAGATGACGTGCTACAGACGCGAAATTTAACCGACAGGAAGTAGATGCTGTGATATGCAAATGATTAGCTTTTCAGAGCATTCACACAAGGGTGGCGCAGGGAGCGACACCTACAACCTGCTGACATGAGGAAAGTTTCCAAGCGATTTCTCATACACAAAAAGCAGTTGACCGGCGTTGCCTGGTGAAAAGTTGTTGTGATGCCTCGTGTAAGGAGGAGAAATGCGTACCGTCACGTTTCCGAATTTGATAAAGGTCGGATTGTAGCCTGCTCGCTCGAGATCTAATGACTGTTAGCAGAATATGGAATCTGTGGATTCAGGAGGGTAATACGGAATGCCGTGCTGGATCCCAACGGCCTCGTATCACTAGCAGCCGAGATGACAGGCATGTTATCCGCATGGCTGTAAAGGATTCCGCAGCCACGTCTCGATCCCTGAGTCAACAGATGGGGACGTTTGCACGACAATAACCATCTGCACGAACAGTTTGACGACGTTTGCAGCTGCATGGACTATCAGCTCGGAGACCATGGCTGCGGTTACCCCTGACGCTGCATCACAGACAGGAGCGCCTGCGATGGTTTACTCAACTACGAACCTGGGTGCACGAATGGCAAAACGTCATTTTTTCGGATGAATTCAAATTCTGTTTACGGCATCATGATGGTCGCATCCGTATTTGGCGACATCGCGGTGAACGCACATTGGAAGCGTGTATTCGTCATCGCCATACTGGCGTATCACCCAGCGTGATGGTATGGGGTGCCACTGGTTATACGTCTCGGTCACCTCTTGTTCGCATTGACGGCACTTTGAACAGTGGACGTTACATTTCAGATGTGTTACGACCCGTGTCTCTACCCTTCATTCGATCCCTGCGAAACCCTACATTTCAGCAGGTTAATGCACGACCGCATGTTGCAGGCCCTGTACGGGCCTTTCTGGATACAGAAAATGTTCAACTGCTGCCCTGGCCAGCACATTCTCCAGATCTCTCACCAATGAAAACGTTTGGCCAATGGTTGCCGAGCAACTGGCTCATCACAATACGCCAGTCACTCCTCCTGATGAACTGTGGTATCGTGTTGAAGCTGCATGGGCAGCTGTACTTGCACACGCCATCCAAACTCTGTTTGACTTAATGCCCAGGCGTATCAAGGCCGTTATTACGGCCAGAGGTGGTTGTTCTGGGTGCTGATTTCTCAGGGTCTATGAACCCAAATTGCGTGAAAATGTAATCACATGTCAGTGCTAGTATAATATATTTGTCCAATGAATACCCGTTTATCACCTGCATTTCTTCTTGGTGTAGCAATTTTAATGGCCAGTACTGTATGTCAGTAATAAAGTGGTGGTGCGACCTCCAGACCAGATGTGAGGAAAGGCAGATCAGCCAATCGTAAGTAATTAGTTTTTCACAAAAAAATCGCGACGTGAACTGTTTATTAACCTAAAACTAACAAAACTGTGTCGTTGTAGATCGCACTGATGATGCCTTAGAACAAGAAAAAGGCGAAACGCGTCTAGTATAAATAAAGTGGCAGCAGGAAAAGGCAGTTCTATTTACAAAGCAAGGATCGAAGCATTTTAGCTTGTCTCTGATCCATGGAGATAAATATATACGGTCTATTCTGCTAGCACCGCTATTGTATACATATTTATATTGCGTAGTAACTGGGTAAAAGAGGCGCCACGCGTCTTGCAGTTCTTTATTGGCTATGGGATCCACAAGTTCTGGACATTTTGTGGCCGTAGGACGTTGATCGGCAGTGTCTATCACACAACTGAAGTCACCACCGAGGACGATGGAACGGGTCGTAGCCAGAAGGGGAACGACTTCGTGGTTAAAGAACGCAGCGGGTGCCAGTCTATTATCTGTGCACGAGGGTGCGCTAACATTGATAAATTTTACCCGCTGTAGATCATACGCTATCGCGTGCCCGTTTGCCAACATTTGAATATTGTCAAGTGCCAGCGAGTCTTTGTATAGCACAGCGGTGCCACATTTGACATTGTTGTTGACGTTACAGATGACGTCATATCCGTTTACGTTGTTAAATACATCTGCGGTTACTTCCTGAAGTAAAATTATGTCATAATGACCATA